>NW_026893824.1:0-354703 GCF_032452875.1 Bos javanicus
TGATCAGTGCATGCTCAGTCACGATATCAGTGCCTGCTCAGCCACGTGATCACTGACGGCACAGTCACGTGATCAGCGCCTCAGTCACGTGATCACCGTATGATAAACACGTGATCAGTGAACGACCAGCCACGTGATCACTGCATGCGCGGTCAGGTGGTCAGTTCCTGATCAGCCACCTGATCAGTGCGTGCACAGTCCCCTGATCAGCGCCTGTCAGTCACTGATCACTGCCTGATAAACACGTGATCAGTGCCCGAACAGCCACGTCATCAGTGCATGCGCAGTCACGTGATCAGTGCATGATAGCCACGTGATCAGTGCGTGCACAGTCCATGATCAGCGCCTGTCAGTCACTGATCATTGCCTGAGAAACACGTGATCAGTGCATGATGAGCCATGTGATCAGTGCCGATCAGCCACGTCATCAGTGCATGCGCAGTCACGTCATCAGTGCATGATAGCCACGTGATCAGTGCATGCTCAGTCACGTGATCTGGACTTGATCAGCCACGTGATCAGTGCCTGCAGAGTCACGTGATCAGGGCGTGCTGAGCTGCGTGATTCCTGCCGGCTCATCTGCATGACAATTGCCATCTGAGCTGCGTGATTCCTGTCGGCTCATCTGCTTGACAATTGCCAGCTGAGCTGCGTGATTCCTGCCTGGTCACGTGCTTGATTATTGCCAGTTGAGCAGCATGATTCGTCACTGCTGAGCTCCATGCTTATTGCCTGCTGATTGCGTGGTTCGTGTCTGCTCAGCTCTTTGAGTATTGCCTCCTGAGGTCCCTGTTCGGTCGCCACCTGCCGGGGACCAGCCCCAACTGATCCAGGGTATTCGAAGGAGAGATGGCCTAGGCGACTATTTATATGCTAATCAGAGATGTCAAGAAGAATAGTATGAGGAGAGCTCAGTAGGAAAATTCGGTGGAGAAAAGAGACTGAGTAGCTTGGTTTACGCGGAAGACCAATCAAACTTCAAGACAAGAAGTCTGCACCACTTACGTAGGCCGCAGGCGCCCTCTCGAATAGCGAAAGGTGCCTCACCCTAGACACCTTCTCGAGTGGGTGTTAGCAGCCCAGGCATAATTAGTAAGCGTGGTGGGTTCCGCGCTCCAGATGGAGACTCAGCTGGAAGTTAAAGGGAAGAATGACAAGGAACTTTATGAATTGGAGCTCTAAGTTAACTCTTTGACAGAGAGAGCGAGATGGTGGTGGGGGACAGCCCCCAGTGAAATCAGAGGTGAGAGCACAAAGCAATACAGTAGGCAGACTCCGGTTTTTTGGGGGGAGATGCTCGAGAATATCCGGGTGGACTCCTGAGGCTCGATCCCGCATTTGCGTATGCCGAGTCTCCTTCCTCATGACCTTTGTCCAGAGTGGAATGCCTCCCCGGCTCCCGGCACATGATCAGTGCATGCTCAGTCACGATATCAGTGCCTGCTCAGCCACGTGATCACTGACGGCACAGTCACGTGATCAGCGCCTCTCAGTCACGTGATCACCGTATGATAAACTTGTGATCAGTGAACGACCAGCCACGTGATCACTGCATGCGCGGTCAGGTGGTCAGTTCCTGATCAGCCACCTGATCAGTGGGTGCACAGTCCCCTGATCAGCGCCTTTCAGTCACTGATCCCTGCCTGATAAACACGTGATCAGTGCCCGAACAGCCACGTCATCAGGGCATGCGCAGTCACGTGATCAGTGCATGATAGCCACGAGATCAGTGCGTGCACAGTCCATGATCAGCGCCTGTCAGTCACTGATCATTGCCTGATTAACACGTGATCAGTGCATGATGAGCCATGTGATCAGTGCCCGATCAGCCACGTCATCAGTGCATGCGCAGTCACGTCATCAGTGCATGATAGCCACGTGATCAGTGCATGCTCAGTCACGTGATCTGTACTTGATCAGCCACGTGATCAGTGCCTGCAGAGTCACGTGATCAGGGCCTGCTGAGCTGCGTGATTCCTGCCGGCTCATCTGCATGACAATTGCCAGCTGAGCTGCGTGATTCCTGTCGGCTCATCTGCTTGACAATTGCCAGCTGAGCTGCGTGATTCCTGCCTGGTCACGTGCTTGATTATTGCCAGTTGAGCAGCATGATTCGTCACTGCTGAGCTCCATGCTTATTGCCTGCTGATTGCGTGGTTCGTGTCTGCTCAGCTCTTTGAGTATTGCCTCCTGAGGTCCCTGTTCGGTCGCCACCTGCCGGGGACCAGCCCCAACTGATCCAGGGTATTCGAAGGAGAGATGGCCTAGGCGACTATTTATATGCTAATCAGAGATGTCAAGAAGAATAGTATGAGGAGAGCTCAGTAGGAAAATTCGGTGGAGAAAAGAGACTGAGTAGCTTGGTTTACGCGGAAGACCAATCAAACTTCAAGACAAGAAGTCTGCAGCACTTACGTAGGCCGCAGGCGCCCTCTCGAATAGCGAAAGGTGCCTCACCCTAGACACCTTCTCGAGTGGGTGTTAGCAGCCCAGGCATAATTAGTAAGCGTGGTGGGTTCCGCGCTCCAGATGGAGACTCAGCTGGAAGTTAAAGGGAAGAATGACAAGGAACTTTATGAATTGGAGCTCTAAGTTAACTCTTTGACAGAGAGAGCGAGATGGTGGTGGGGGACAGCCCCCAGTGAAATCAGAGGTGAGCACAAAGCAATACAGTAGGCAGACTCCGGTTTTTTTGGGGGGAGATGCTCGAGAATATCCGGGTGGACTCCTGAGGCTCGATCCCGCATTTGCGTATGCCGAGTCTCCTTCCTCATGACCTTTGTCAGAGTGGAATGCCTCCCCGGCTCCCGGCACATGATCAGTGCATGCTCAGTCACGATATCAGTGCCTGCTCAGCCACGTGATCACTGACGGCACAGTCACGTGATCAGCGCCTCTCAGTCACGTGATCACCGTATGATAAACACGTGATCAGTGAACGACCAGCCACGTGATCACTGCATGCGCGGTCAGGTGGTCAGTTCCTGATCAGCCACCTGATCAGTGGGTGCACAGTCCCCTGATCAGCGCCTTTCAGTCACTGATCCCTGCCTGATAAACACGTGATCAGTGCCCGAACAGCCACGTCATCAGGGCATGCGCAGTCACGTGATCAGTGCATGATAGCCACGAGATCAGTGCGTGCACAGTCCCATGATCAGCGCCTGTCAGTCACTGATCATTGCCTGATAAACACGTGATCAGTGCATGATGAGCCATGTGATCAGTGCCCGATCAGCCACGTCATCAGTGCATGCGCAGTCACGTCATCAGTGCATGATAGCCACGTGATCAGTGCATGCTCAGTCACGTGATCTGTACTTGATCAGCCACGTGATCAGTGCCTGCAGAGTCACGTGATCAGAGCCTGCTGAGCTGCGTGATTCCTGCCGGCTCATCTGCATGACAATTGCCATCTGAGCTGCGTGATTCCTGTCGGCTCATCTGCTTGACAATTGCCAGCTGAGCTGCGTGATTCCTGCCTGGTCACGTGCTTGATTATTGTCAGTTGAGCAGCATGATTCGTCACTGCTGAGCTCCATGCTTATTGCCTGCTGATTGCGTGGTTCGTGTCTGCTCAGCTCTTTGAGTATTGCCTCCTGAGATCCCTGTTCGGTCGCCACCTGCCAGGGACCAGCCCCAACTGATCCAGGGTATACGAAGGAGAGATGGCCTAGGCGACTATTTATATGCTAATCAGAGATGTCAAGAAGAATAGTATGAGGAGAGCTCAGTAGGAAAATTCGGTGGAGAAAAGAGACTGAGTAGCTTGGTTTACGCGGAAGACCAATCAAACTTCAAGACAAGAAGTTTGCAGCACTTACGTAGGCCGCAGGCGCCCTCTCGAATAGCGAAAGGTGCCTCACCCTAGACACCTTCTCGAGTGGGTCTTAGCTGCCCAGGCATAATTAGTAAGCGTGGTGGGTTCCGCGCTCCAGATGGAGACTCAGCTGGAACTTAAAGGGAAGAATGACAAGGAACTTTATGAATTGGAGCTGTAAGTTAACTCTTTGACAGAGAGAGCGAGATGGTGGTGGGGGACAGCCCCCAGTGAAATCAGAGGTGAGAGCACAAAGCAATACAGTAGGCAGACTCCGGTTTTTTTGGGGGGGAGATGCTCGAGAATATCCGGGTGGAATCCTGAGGCTCGATCCCGCATTTGCGTATGCCGAGCCTCCTTCCTCATGACCTTTGTCCAGAGTGGAATGCCTCCCCGGCTCCTGGCACATGATCAGTGCATGCTCAGTCAGGATATCAGTGCCTGCTCAGCCACGTGATCACTGACGGCACAGTCACGTGATCAGCGCCTCTCAGTCACGTGATCACCGTATGATAAACACGTGATCAGTGAACGACCAGCCACGTGATCACTGCATGCGCGGTCAGGTGGTCAGTTCCTGATCAGCCACCTGATCAGTGCGTGCACAGTCCCCTGATCAGCGCCTGTCAGTCACTGATCATAGCCTGATAAACACGTGATCAGTGCCCGAACAGCCACGTCCTCAGTGCATGCGCAGTCACGTGATCAGTGCATGATAGCCACGTGATCAGTGCGTGCACAGTCCCATGATCAGCGCCTGTCAGTCACTGATCATTGCCTGATAAACACGTGATCAGTGCATGATGAGCCATGTGATGAGAGCCCGATCAGCCACGTCATCAGTGCATGTGCAGTCACGTCATCAGTGCATGATAGCCACGTGATCAGTGCATGCTCAGTCACGAGATCTGGACTTGATCAGCCACGTGATCAGTGCTTGCAGAGTCACGTGATCAGGGCCTGCTGAGCTGCGTGATTCCTGCCGGCTCATCTGCATGACAATTGCCATCTGAGCTGCGTGATTCCTGTCGGATCATCTGCTTGACAATTGCCAGCTGAGCTGCGTGATTCCTGCCTGGTCACGTGCTTGATTATTGCCAGTTGAGCAGCATGATTCGTCACTGCTGAGCTCCATGCTTATTGCCTGCTGATTGCGTGGTTCGTGTCTGCTCAGCTCTTTGAGTATTGCCTCCTGAGGTCCCTGTTCGGTCGCCACCTGCCGGGGACCAGCCCCAACTGATCCAGGGTATTCGAAGGAGAGATGGCCTAGGCGACTATTTATATGCTAATCAGAGATGTCAAGAATAATAGTATGAGGAGAGCTCAGTAGGAAAATTCGGTGGAGAAAAGAGACTGAGTAGCTTGGTTTACGCGGAAGACCAATCAAACTTCAAGACAAGAAGTCTGCAGCACTTTCGTAGGCCGCAGGCGCCCTCTCGAATAGCGAAAGGTGCCTCACCCTAGACACCTTCTCGAGTGGGTGTTAGCAGCCCAGGCATAATTAGTAAGCGTGGTGGGTTCCGCGCTCCAGATGGAGACTCAGCTGGAAGTTAAAGGGAAGAATGACAAGGAACTTTATGAATTGGAGCTCTAAGTTAACTCTTTGACAGAGAAAGCGAGATGGTGGTGGGGGACAGCCCCCAGTCAAATCAGAGGTGAGAGCACAAAGCAGTACATTAGGAAGACTCCGGATTTTTTGTGGGGGAGATGCTCGAGAATATCCGGGTGGACTCCTGAGGCTCGAACCCGCATTTGCATATGCCGAGCCTCCTTCCTCATGACCTTTGTCCAGAGTGGAATGCCTCCCCGGCTCCCGGCACATGATCAGTGCATGCTCAGTCACGATATCAGTGCCTGCTCAGCCACGTGATCACTGACGGCACAGTCACGTGATCAGCGCCTCTCAGTCACGTGATCACCGTATGATAAACACGTGATCATTGAACGACCAGCCACGTGATCACTGCATGGGCCGTCAGGTGGTCAGTTCCTGATCAGCCACCTGATCAGTGCGTGCACAGTCCCCTGATCATCGCCTGTCAGTCACTGATCACTGCCTGATAAACACGTGATCAGTGCCTGAACAGCCACGTCATCAGTGCATGCGCAGTCACGTGATCAGTGCATGATAGCCACGTGATCAGTGCGTGCACAGTCCCATGATCAGCGCCTGTCAGTCACTGATCATTGCCTGATAAACACGTAATCAGTGCATGATGAGCCATGTGATCAGTGCCCGATCAGCCACGTCATCAGTGCATGCGCAGTCACGTCATCAGTGCATGATAGCCACGTGATCAGTGCATGCTCAGTCACGTCATCAGTGCATGATAGCCACGTGATCAGTGCATGCTCAGTCACGTGATCTGTACTTGATCAGCCACGTGATCAGTGCCTGCAGAGTCACGTGATCAGGGCCTGCTGAGCTGCGTGATTCCTGCCGGCTCATCTGCATGACAATTGCCAGCTGAGCTGCGTGATTCCTGTCGGCTCATCTGCTTGACAATTGCCAGCTGAGCTGCGTGATTCCTGCCTGGTCACGTGCTTGATTATTGCCAGTTGAGCAGCATGATTCGTCACTGCTGAGCTCCATGCTTATTGCCTGCTGATTGCGTGGTTCGTGTCTGCTCAGCTCTTTGAGTATTGCCTCCTGAGGTCCCTGTTCGGGCGCCACCTGCCGGGGACCAGCCCCACCTGATCCAGGGTATTCGAAGGAGAGATGGCCTAGGCGACTATTTATATGCTAATCAGAGATGTCAAGAATAATAGTATGAGGAGAGCTCAGTAGGAAAATTCGGTGGAGAAAAGAGACTGAGTAGCTTGGTTTACGCGGAAGACCAATCAAACTTCAAGACAAGAAGTCTGCAGCACTTACGTAGGCCGCAGGCGCCCTCTTGAATAGCGAAAGGTGCCTCACCCTAGACACCTTCTCGAGTGGGTGTTAGCAGCCCAGGCATAATTAGTAAGCGTGGTGGGTTCCGCGCTCCAGATGGAGACTCAGCTGGAAGTTAAAGGGAATAATGACAAGGAACTTTATGAATTGGAGCTCTAAGTTGACTCTTTGACATAGAAAGCGAGATGGTGGTGGGGGACAGCCCCCAGTCAAATCAGAGGTGAGAGCACAAAGCAGTACATTAGGAAGACTCGGGATTTTTTGGGGGGGAGATGCTCGAGAATATCCGGGTGGACTCCTGAGGCTCGAACCCGCATTTGCATATGCCGAGCCTCCTTCCTCATGACCTTTGTCCAGAGTGGAATGCCTCCCCGGCTCCCGGCACATGATCAGTGCATGCTCAGTCACGATATCAGTGCCTGCTCAGCCACGTGATCACTGACGGCACAGTCACGTGATCAGCGCATCTCAGTCACGTGATCACCGTATGATAAACACGTGATCATTGAACGACCAGCCACGTGATCGCTGCATGGGCCGTCAGGTGGTCAGTTCCTGATCAGCCACCTGATCAGTGCGTGCACAGTCCCCTGATCATCGCCTGTCAGTCACTGATCACTGCCTGATAAACACGTGATCAGTGCCTGAACAGCCACGTCATCAGTGCATGCGCAGTCACGTGATCAGTGCATGATAGCCACGTGATCAGTTCGTGCACAGTCCCATGATCAGCGCCTGTCATTCACTGATCATTGCCTGATGAACACGTAATCAGTGCATGATGAGCCATGTGATCAGTGCCCGATCAGCCACGTCATCTGTGCATGCGCAGTCACGTCATCAGTGCATGATAGCCACGTGATCAGTGCATGCTCAGTCACGTGATCTGGACTTGATCAGCCACGTGATCAGTGCCTGCAGAGTCACGTGATCAGGGCCTGCTGAGCTTCGTGATTCCTGCCGGCTCATCTGCATGACAATTGCCAGCTGAGCTGCGTGATTCCTTTCGGCTCATCTGCTTGACAATTGCCAGCTGAGCTGCGTGATTCCTGCCTGGTCACGTGCTTAATTATTGCCAGTTGAGCAGCATGATTCGTCACTGCTGAGCTCCATGCTTATTGCCTGTTGATTGCGTGCTTCGTGTCTGCTCAGCTCTTTGAGTATTGCCTCCTGGGGTCCCTGTTCGGTCGCCACCTGCCGGGGACCAGCCCCAACTGATCCAGGGTATTCAAAGGAGAGATGGCCTAGGCGACTATTTATCTGCTAATCAGAGATGTCAAGAATAATAGTATGAGGAGAGCTCAGTAGGAAAATTCGGTGGAGAAAAGAGACTGAGTAGCCTGGTTTACGCGGAAGACCAATCAAACTTCAAGACAAAAAGTTTGCACCACTTACGTAGGCCACAGGCGCCCTCTCGAATAGCGACAGGTGCCTCACCCTAGACACCTTCTCGAGTGGGTGTTAGCAGCCCAGGCATAATTAGTAAGCGTGGTGGGTTCCGCGCTCCAGATGGAGACTCAGCTGGAAGTTAAAGGGAAGAATGACAAGGAACTTTATGAATTGGAGCTCTAAGTTAACTCTTTGACAGAGAGAGCGAGATGGTGGTGGGGGACAGCCCCCAGTGAAATCAGAGGTGAGAGCACAAAGCAATACAGTAGGCAGACTCCGGTTTTTTTGGGGGGAGATGCTCGAGAATATCCGGGTGGACTCCTGAGTCTCGATCCCGCATTTGCGTATGCCGAGCCTCCTTCCTCATGACCTTTGTCCAGAGTGGAATGCCTCCCCGGCTCCCGGCACATGATCAGTGCATGCTCAGTCACGATATCAGTGCCTACTCAGCCACGTGATCACTGACGGCAGAGTCACGTGATCAGCGCCTCTCAGTCACGTGATCACCGTATGATAAACACGTGATCAGTGAACGACCAGCCACGTGATCACTTCATGTGCGGTCAGGTGGTCAGTTCCTGATCAGCCACCTGATCAGTGCGTGCACAGTCCCCTGATCAGCGCCTGTCAGTCACTGATCACTGCCTGATAAACACTTGATCAGTGCCCGAACAGCCACGTCATCAGTGCATGCGCAGTCACGTGATCAGTGCATGATAGCCACGTGATCAGTGCGTGCACAGTCCCATGATCAGCGCTTGTCAGTCACTGATCATTGCCTGATAAACACGTGATCAGTGCATGATGAGCCATGTGATCAGTGCCTGATCAGCCACGTAATCAGTGCATGCGCAGTCACGTGATCAGTGCATGATAGCCACGTGATCAGTGCATGCTCAGTCACGTGATCTGGACTTGATCAGCCACGTGATCAGTCCCTGCAGAGTCACGTGATGAGGGCCTGCTGAGCTGTGTGATTCCTGTCGGCTCATCTGCTTGACAATTGCCAGATGAGCTGCGTGATTCCTGCCTGGTCACGTGCTTGATTATTGCCAGTTGAGCAGAATGATTCGTCACTGCTGAGCTCCATGCTTATTGCCTGCTGATTGCGTGGTTCGTGTCTGCTCAGCTCTTTGAGTATTGCCTCCTGAGGTCCCTGTGCGGTCGCCTCCTGCCGGGGACCAGCCCCAACTGATCCAGTGTATTCGAAGGAGAGATGGCCTAGGCGACTATTTATATGCTAATCAGAGATGTCAAGAATAATAGTATGAGGAGAGCTCAGTAGGAAAATTCGCTGGAGAAAAGAGACTGAGTAGCTTGGTTTACGAGGAAGACCAATCAAACTTCAAGACAAGAAGTTTGCAGCACTTACGTAGGCCGCAGGCGCCCTCTCGAATAGCGAAAGTTGCCTCACCCTAGACACCTTCTCGAGTGGGTCTTAGCAGCGCACGCATAATTCGTAAGCGTGGTGGGTTCCGCGCTCCAGATGGAGACTCAGCTGGAAGTTAAAGGGAAGAATGACAAGGAACTTGATGAATTGGAGCTGTAAGTTAACTCTTTGACAGAGAGAGAGATGGTGGTGGGGGACAGCCCACAGTGAAATCAAAGGTGAGAGCACAATGCAATAAAATAGGCAGACTCCAGTTTTTTTGGGGGGGAGATGCTCTAGAATATCCGGGTGGACTCCTGAGGCTCGATCCTGCATTTGCGTATGCCGAGCCTCCTTCCTCATGACATTTGTCCAGAGTGGAATGCCTCCCCGGCTCCCGGCACATGATCAGTGCATGCTCAGTCACGTGATCTGTACTTGATCAGCCACGTGATCAGTGCCTGCAGAGTCACGTGATCAGGGCCTGCTGAGCTGCGTGACTCCTGCCGGCTCATCTGCATGACAATTGCCAGCTGAGCTGGGTGATTCCTGACTGGTCACGTGCTTGATTATTGCCAGTTGAGCAGCATGATTCGTCACTGCTGAGCTCCATGCTTATTGCCTGCTGATTGCGTGGTTCGTGTCTGCTCAGCTCTTTGAGTATTGCCTCCTGAGGTCCCTGTTCGGTCGCCACCTGCCAGGGACCAGCCCCAACTGATCCAGGGTATTCGAAGGACAGATGGCCTAGGCGACTATTTATATGCTAATCAGAGATGTCAAGAATAATAGTATGAGGAGAGCTCAGTAGGAAAATTCGGTGGAGAAAAGAGACTGAGAAGCTTGGTTTACGCAAAAGACCAATCAAACTTCAAGACAAGAAGTTTGCAGCACTTACGTAGGCTGCAGGCGCCCTCTGGAATAGCGAAAGGTGCCTCACCCTAGACACCTTCTCGAGTGGGTCTTAGCAGCCCAGGCATAATTAGTCAGCGTGGTGGGTTCCGCGCTCCAGATGGAGACTCAGCTGGAAGTTAAAGGCAAGAATGACAAGGAACTTTATGAATTGGAGCTGTAAGTTAACTCTTTGACAGAGAGAGCGAGATGGTGGTGGGGGACAGCCCCCAGTGTAATCAGAGGTGAGAGCACAAAGCAGTACAGTAGGCAGACTCCGGTTTTTTTGGGGGGAGATGCTCGAGAATATCCGGGTGGACTCCTGAGGCTCGATCCCGCATTTGCGTATGCCGAGCCTTCGTCCTCCTGACCTTTGTCCAGAGTGGAATGCCTCCCCGGCTTCCGGCCCATGATCAGTGCATGCTCAATCACGATATCAGTGCTTGCTCAGCCACGTGATCACTGACGGCACAGTCACGTGATCAGCGCCTCTCAGTCACGTGATCACCGTATGATAAACACTTGATCAGTGAACGACCAGCCACGTGATCACTGCATGCGCGGTCAGGTGGTCAGTTCCGGATCAGCCACCTGATCAGTGCGTGCACAGTCCCCTGATCAGCGCCTGTCCGTCACTGATCACTGGCTGATAAACACGTGATCAGTGCCCGAACAGCCACGTCATCAGTGCATGGGCAGTCACGTCATCAGTGCATGATAGCCACGTGATCAGTGCGTGCACAGTCCCATAATCAACGCCTGTCAGTCACTGATCATTGCCTGATAAACACGTGATCAGTGCATGATGAGCCATGTGATCAGTGCCCGATCAGCCACGTCATCAGTGCATGCGCAGTCACGTCATCAGTGCATGATAGCCACGTGATCAGTGCATGCTCAGTCACGTGATCTGGACTTGATCAGCCACGTGATCAGTGCCTGCAGAGTCACGTGATCAGGGCCTGCTGAGCTGCGTGATTCCTGCCGGCTCATCTGCATGACAATTGCCAGCTGAGCTGCGTGATTCCTGCCGGCTCATCTGCATGACAATTGCCAGCTGAGCTGCGTGATTCCTGCCTGGTCACGAGCTTGATTATTGCCAGTTGAGCAGCATGATTCGTCACTGCTGAGCTCCATGCTTATTGCCTGCTGATTGCGTGGTTCGTGTCTGCTCAGCTCTTTGAGTATTGCCTCCTGAGGTCCCTGTTCGGTCGCCACCTGCCGGGGACCAGCCCCAACTGATCCAGGGTATTCGAAGGAGAGATGGCCTAGGCGACTATTTATATGCTAATCAGAGATGTCAAGAATAACAGTATGAGGAGAGCTCAGTAGGAAAATTCGGTGGAGAAAAGAGACTGAGTAGCTTGGTTTACGCGGAAGACCAATCAAACTTCAAGACAAGAAGTTTGCACCACTTACGTAGGCCGCAGGCGCCCTCTCGAATAGCGAAAGGTGCCTCACCCTAGACACCTTCTCGGGTGGGTTTTAGCAGCCCAGGCATAATTAGTCAGCGTGGTGGGTTCCGCGCTCCAGATGGAGACTCAGCTGGAAGTTAAAGGGAAGAATGACAAGGAACTTTATGAATTGGAGCTGTAAGTTAACTCTTTGACAGAGAGAGCGAGATGGTGGTGGGGGACAGCCCCCAGTGAAATCAGAGGTGAGAGCACAAAGCAATTCAGTAGGCAGACTCCGGTTTTTTTGGGGGGAGATGCTCGAGAATATCCGGGTGGACTCCTGAGGCTCGATCCCGCATTTGCGTATGCCGAGCCTCCTTCCTCATGACCTTTGTCCAGAGTGGAATGCCTCCCCGGCTCCCGGCACATGATCAGTGCATGCTCAGTCACGATATCAGTGCCTGCTCAGCCACGTGATCACTGACGGCACAGTCACGTGATCAGCGCCTCTCAGTCACGTGATCACCGTATGATAAACACGTGATCAGTGCCCGAACAGCCACGTCATCAGTGCATGCGCAGTCACGTCATCAGTGCATGATAGCCACGTGATCAGTGCATGCTCAGTCATGATCTGGACTTGATCAGCCACGGGATCAGTGCCTGCAGAGTCACGTGATCAGGGCCTGCTGAGCTGCGTGATTCCTGCCGGCTCATCTGCATGAAAATTGCCATCTGAGCTGCGTGATTCCTGTCGGCTCATCTGCTTGACAATTGCCAGCTGAGCTGCGTGATTCCTGCCTGGTCTCGTGCTTGATTATTGCCAGTTGAGCAGCATGATTCGTCACTGCTGAGCTCCATGCTGATTGCGTGGTTCGTGTCTGCTCAGCTCTTTGAGTATTGCCTCCTGAGGTCCCTGTTTGGTCGCCACCTGCCGGGGACCAGCCCCAACTGATCCAGGGTATTCGAAGGAGAGATGGCCTAGGCGACTATTTATATGCTAATCAGAGATGTCAAGAATAATAGTATGAGGAGAGCTCAGTAGGAAAATTCGGTGGAGGAAAGAGACTGAGTAGCTTGGTTTACGCGGAAGACCAATCAAACTTCAAGACAAGAAGTTTGCACCACTTACGTAGGCCGCAGGCGCCCTCTCGAATAGCGAAAGGTGCCTCACCCTAGACACCTTCTCGAGTGGGTCTTAGCAGCCCAGGCATAATTAGTCAGCGTGGTGGGTTCCGCGCTCCAGATGGAGACTCAGCTGGAAGTTAAAGGGAAGAATGACAAGGAACTTTATGAATTGGAGCTGTAAGTTAACTCTTTGACAGAGAGAGCGAGATGGTGGTGGGGGACAGCCCCCAGTGAAATCAGAGGTGAGAGCACAAAGCAATACAGTAGGCAGACTCCGGTTTTTTGGGGGGAGATGCTCGAGAATATCCGGGTGGAATCCTGAGGCTCCATCCCGCATTTGCGTATGCCGAGCCTCCTTCCTCATGACCTTTGTCCAGAGTGGAATGCCTCCCCGGCTCCCGGCACATGATCAGTGCATGCTCAGTCACGATATCAGTGCCTGCTCAGCCACGTGATCACTGACGGCACAGTCACGTGATCAGCGCCTCTCAGTCACGTGATCACCGTATGATAAACACGTGATCAGTGAACGACCATCCACGTGATCAGTGCATGCGCGGTCAGGTGGTCAGTTCCTGATCAGCCACCTGATCAGTGCGTGCACAGTTCCCTGATCAGCGCCTGTCAGTCACTGATCACTGCCTGATAAACACGTGATCAGTGCCCGAACAGCCACGTCATCAGTGCATGCGCTGTCACGTGATCAGTGCATGATAGCCACGTGATCAGTGCGTGCACAGTCCCATGATCAGCGCCTGTCAGTCACTGATCATTGCCTGATAAACACGTGATCAGTGCATGAAGAGCCATGTGACCAGTGCCCGATCAGCCACGTCATCAGTGCATGATAGCCACGTGATCAGTGCATGCTCAGTCACGTGATCTGGACTTGATCAGCCACGTGATCAGTGCCTGCAGAGTCACGTGATGAGGGCCTGCTGAGCTGCGTGATTCCTGTCGGCTCATCTGCTTGACAATTGCCAGCTGAGCTGCGTGATTCCTGCCTGGTCACGTGCTTGATTATTGCCAGTTGAGCAGCATGATTCGTCACTGCTGAGCTCCATGCTTATTGCCTGCTGATTGCGTGGTTCGTGTCTGCTCAGCTCTTTGAGTATTGCCTCCTGAGGTCCCTGTTCGGTCGCCACCTGCCGGGCACCAGCCCCAACTGATCCAGGGTATTCGAAGGAGAGATGGCCTAGGCGACTATTTATATGCTAATCAGAGATGTCAAGAATAATAGTATGAGGAGAGCTCAGTAGGAAAATTCGCTGGAGAAAAGAGACTGAGTAGCTTGGTTTACGCGGAAGACCAATCAAACTTCAAGACAAGAAGTTTGCACCACTTACGTAGGCCGCAGGCGCCCTCTCGAATAGCGAAAGTTGCCTCACCCTAGACACCTTCTCGAGTGGGTCTTAGCAGCGCAGGCATAATTCGTAAGCTTGGTGGGTTCCGCGCTCCAGATGGAGACTCAGCTGGAAGTTAAAGGGAAGAATGACAAGGAACTTTATGAATTGGAGCTGTAAGTTAACTCTTTGTCAGAGAGAGCGAGATGGTGGTGGGGGACAGCCCCCAGTGAAATCAGAGGTGAGAGCACAAAGCAATAAAATAGGCAGACTCCAGTTTTTTTGGGGGGGAGATGCTCTAGAATATCCGGGTGGACTCCTGAGCCTCGATCCTGCATTTGCGTATGCCGAGCCTCCTTCCTCATGACATTTGTCCAGAGTGGAATGCCTCCCCGGCTCCCGGCACATGATCAGTGCATGCTCAGTCACGATATCAGTGCCTGCTCAGCCACGTGATCACTGATGGCACAGTCACGTGATCACCGTATGATAAACACGAGATCAGTGAACGACCAGCCACGTGATCACTGCATGCGCGGTCAGGTGGTCAGTTCATGATCAGCCACCTGATCAGTGCGTGCACAGTCCCCTGATCAGCGTCTGTCAGTCCCTGATCACTGCCTGATAAACAAGTGATCAGTGCCCGAACAGCCACGTCATCAGTGCATGCGCAGTCACGTGATCAGTGCATGATAGCCACGTGATCAGTGCGTGCACAGTCCCATGATCAGCGCCTGTCAGTCACTGATCATTGCCTGATAAACACGTGATCAGTGCATGATGAGCCATGTGATCAGTGCCCGATCAGCCACGTCATCAGTGCATGCGCAGTCACGTCATCAGTGCATGATAGCCACGTGATCAGTGCATGCTCAGTCACGTGATCTGGACTTGATCAGCCACGTGATCAGTGCCTGCAGAGTCACGTGATCAGGGCCTGCTGAGCTGCGTGATTCCTGCCGGCTCATCTGCATGACAATTGCCAGCTGAGCTGCGTGATTCCTGTCGGCTCATCTGCTTGACAATTGCCAGCTGAGCTGCGTGATTCCTGCCTGGTCACGTGCTTGATTATTGCCAGTTGAGCAGCATGATTCGTCACTGCTGAGCTCCATGCTTATTGCCTGCTGATTGCGTGGTTCGTGTCTGCTCAGCTCTTTGAGTATTGCCTCCTGAGGTCCCTGTTCGGTCGCCACCTGCCGGGGACCAGCCCCAACTGATCCAGGGTATTCGAAGGACAGATGGCCTAGGCGACTATTTATATGCTAATCAGAGATGTCAAGAATAATAGTATGAGGAGAGCTCAGTAGGAAAATTCGGTGGAGAAAAGAGACTGAGTAGCTTGGTTTACGCGGAAGACCAGTCAAACTTCAAGACAAGAAGTTTGCACCACTTACGTAGGCCGCAGGCGCCCTCTCGAATAGCGAAAGGTGCCTCACCCTAGACACCTTCTCGAGTGGGTCTTAGCAGCCCAGGCATAATTAGTAAGTGTGGTGGGTTCCGCCCTCCAGATGGAGACTCAGCTGGAAGTTAAAGGGAAGAATGACAAGGAACTTTATGAATTGGAGCTCTAAGTTAACTCTTTGACAGAGAGAGCGAGATGGTGGTGGGAGACAGCCCCCAGTGAAATCAGAGGTGAGAGCACAAAGCAATACAGTAGGCAGACTCCGGTTTTTTTGGGGGGAGATGCTCGAGAATATCCGGGTGGACTCCTGAGGCTCGATCCCGCATTTGCGTATGCGGAGCCTCCTTCCTCATGACCTTTGTCCAGAGTGGAATGCCTCCCCGGCTCCCGGCACATGATCAGTGCATGCTCAGTCACGATATCAGTGCCTGCTCAGCCACGTGATCACTGACGGCACAGTCACGTGATCAGCGCCTCTCAGTCACGTGATCACCGTATGATAAACACGTGATCAGTGAACGACCAGCCACGTGATCACTGCATGCGCGGTCAGGTGGTCAGTTCCTGATCAGCCACCTGATCAGTGCGTGCACAGTCCCCTGATCAGCGCCTGTCAGTCACTGATCACTGCCTGATAAACACGTGATCAGTGCCCGAACAGCCACGTCATCAGTGCATGCGCAGTCACGTGATCAGTGCATGATAGCCACGTGATCAGTGCGTGCACAGTCCCATGATCAGCGCCTGTCAGTCACTGATCATTGCCTGATAAACACGTGATCAGTGCATGATGAGCCATGTGATCAGTGCCCCATCAGCCACGTCATCAGTGCATGCGCAGTCACGTCATCAGTGCATGATAGCCACGTGATCAGTGCATGCTCAGTCACGTGATCTGCACTTGATCAGCCACGTGATCAGTGCCTGCAGAGTCACGTGATCAGGGCCTGCTGAGCTGCGTGATTCCTGCCGGCTCATCTGCATGACAATTGCCAGCTGAGCTGCGTGATTCCTGTCGGCTCATCTGCTTGACAATTGCCAGCTGAGCTGCGTGATTCCTGCCTGGGCACGTGCTTGATTATTGCCAGTTGAGCAGCATGATTCGTCACTGCTGAGCTCCATGCTTATTGCCTGCTGATTGCGTGGTTCGTGTCTGCTCAGCTCTTTGAGTATTGCCTCCTGAGGTCCCTGTTCGGTCGCCACCTGCCGGGGACCAGCCCCAACTGATCCAGGGTATTCGAAGGAGAGATGGCCTAGGCGACTATTTATATGCTAATCAGAGATGTCAAGAATAATAGTATGAGGAGAGCTCAGTAGGAAAATTCGGTGGAGAAAAGAGACTGAGTAGCTTGGTTTACGCGGAAGACCAATCAAACTTCAAGACAAGAAGTTTGCACCACTTACGTAGGCCGCAGGCGCCCTCTCGAATAGCGAAAGGTGCCTCACCCTAGACACCTTCTCGAGTGGGTCTTAGCAGCCCAGGCATAATTAGTCAGCGTGGTGGGTTCCGCGCTCCAGATGGAGACTCAGCTGGAAGTTAAAGGGAAGAATGACAAGGAACTTTATGAATTGGAGCTGTAAGTTAACTCTTTGACAGAGAGAGCGAGATGGTGGTGGGGGACAGCCCCCAGTGAAATCAGAGGTGAGAGCACAAAGCAATACAGTAGGCAGACTCCGGTTTTTTGGGGGAGATGCTCGAGAATATCCGGGTGGAATCCTGAGGCTCCATCCCGCATTTGCGTATGCCGAGCCTCCTTCCTCATGACCTTTGTCCAGAGTGGAATGCCTCCCCGGCTCCCGGCACATGATCAGTGCATGCTCAGTCACGATATCAGTGCCTGCTCAGCCACGTGATCACTGACGGCACAGTCACGTGATCAGCGCCTCTCAGTCACGTGATCACCGTATGATAAACACGTGATCAGTGAACGACCATCCACGTGATCACTGCATGCGCGGTCAGGTGGTCAGTTCCTGATCAGCCACCTGATCAGTGCGTGCACAGTTCCCTGATCAGCGCCTGTCAGTCACTGATCACTGCCTGATAAACACGTGATCAGTGCCCGAACAGCCACGTCATCAGTGCATGCGCTGTCACGTGATCAGTGCATGATAGCCACGTGATCAGTGCGTGCACAGTCCCATGATCAGCGCCTGTCAGTCACTGATCATTGCCTGATAAACACGTGATCAGTGCATGATGAGCCATGTGATCAGTGCCCGATCAGCCACGTCATCAGTGCATGCGCAGTCACGTCATCAGTGCATGATAGCCACGTGATCAGTGCATGCTCAGTCACGTGATCTGGACTTGATCAGCCACGTGATCAGTGCCTGCAGAGTCACGTGATGAGGGCCTGCTGAGCTGCGTGATTCCTGTCTGCTCATCTGCTTGACATTGCCAGCTGAGCTGCGTGATTCGTCACTGCTGAGCTCCATGCTTATTGCCTGCTGATTGCGTGGTTCGTGTCTGCTCAGCTTTTTGAGTATTGCCTCCTGAGGTCCCTGTTCGGTCGCCACCTGCCGGGGACCAGCCCCAACTGATCCAGGGTATTCGAAGGAGAGATGGCCTAGGCGACTATTTATATGCTAATCAGAGATGTCAAGAATAATAGTATGAGGAGAGCTCAGTAGGAAAATTCGCTGGAGAAAAGAGACTGAGTAGCTTGGTTTACGCGGAAGACCAATCAAACTTCAAGACAAGAAGTTTGCACCACTTACGTAGGCCGCAGGCGCCCTCTCGAATAGCGAAAGTTGCCTCACCCTAGACACCTTCTCGAGTGGGTCTTAGCAGCCCAGGCATAATTAGTAAGCGTGGTGGGTTCCGCGCTACAGATGGAGACTCAGCTGGAAGTTAAAGGGAAGAATGACAAGGAACTTTATGAATTGGAGCTGTAAGTTAACTCTTTGACAGAGAGAGCGAGATGGTGGTGGGGGACAGCCCCCAGTGAAATCAGAGGTGAGAGCACAAAGCAATACAATAGGCAGACTCCGGTTTTTTTGGGGGGGAGATGCTCTAGAATATCCGGGTGGACTCCTGAGGCTCGATCCTGCATTTGCGTATGCCGAGCCTCCTTCCTCATGACCTTTGTCCAGAGTGGAATGCCTCCCCGGCTCCCGGCACATGATCAGTGCCTGCTCAGTCACGATATCACGTGATCCTGCTCAGCACACAGTGAACGACCAGCCACGTGATCACTGACGGCACAGTTCACAGTGATCAGCGCACAGTCTGATCACGTGTCATCACTGATCATGATAAACACGTGATCAGTGAACGACCATCAGCCAGTCACGTGATCAGTGCATGCGCGTGATCAGGTGGTCAGATCCTGATCAGCCACACTGATCAGTGCGTGCACAGTCCCTCTGATCAGCGCCAGTCAGTGATCAGCTGATCACTGCCTGATAAACACGTGATCAGTGCCCAGAATCATGCCAGGTGGTCAGTTCATCAGATCAGCATGATCAGCAGTCACTGATGCCTGATAAACAGTGATCAGTGCCCGAACAGCCACGTCATCAGTGCATGCGCAGTCACGTGATCAGTGCATGATAGCCACGTGATCAGTGTGTGCACAGTCCCATGATCAGCGCCTGTCAGTCACTGATCATTGCCTGATTAACACGTGATCAGTGCATGATGAACCATGTGATCAGTGCCCGATCAGCCACGTCATCAGTGCATGCGCAGTCACGTCATCAGTGCATGATAGCCACGTGATCAGTGCATGCTCAGTCACGTGATCTGTACTTGATCAGCCACGTGATCAGTGCCTGCAGAGTCACGTGATCAGGGCCTGCTGAGCTGCGTGATTCCTGCCGGCTCATCGGCATGACAATTGCCATCTGAGCTGCGTGATTCCTGTCGGCTCATCTGCTTGACAATTGCCAGCTGAGCTGCGTGATTCCTGCCTGGTCACGTGCTTGATTATTGTCAGTTGAGCAGCATGATTCGTCACTGCTGAGCTCCATGCTTATTGCCTGCTGATTGCGTGGTTCGTGTCTGCTCAGCTCTTTGAGTATTGCCTCCTGAGGTCCCTGTTCGGTCGCCACCTACCGGGGACCAGCCCCAACTGATCCAGGGTATTCGAAGGAGAGATGGCCTAGGCGACTATTTATATGCTAATCAGAGATGTCAAGAATAATAGTATGAGGAGAGCTCAGTAGGAAAATTCGGTGGAGAAAAGAGACTGAGTAGCTTGGTTTACGCGGAAGACCAATCAAACTTCAAGACAAGAAGTTTGCAGCACTTACGTAGGCCGCAGGCGCCCACTCGAATAGCGAAAGGTGCCTCACCCTAGACACCTTCTCGAGTGGGTCTTAGCAGCCCAGGCATAATTAGTCAGCGTGGTGGGTTCCGCGCTCAAGATGGAGACTCAGCTGGAACTTAAAGGGAAGAATGACAAGGAACTTTTTGAATTGGAGCTGTAAGTTAACTCTTTGACAGAGAGAGCGAGATGGTGGTGGGGGACAGCCCCCAGTGAAATCAGAGGTGAGAGCACAAAGCAATACAGTAGGCAGACTCCGGTTTTTTTGGGGGGGAGATGCTCGAGAATATCCGGGTGGAATCCTGAGGCTCGATCCCGCATTTGCGTATGCCGAGCCTCCTTCCTCATGACCTTTGTCCAGAGTGGAATGCCTCCCCGGCTCCTGGCACATGATCAGTGCATGCTCAGTCAGGATATCAGTGCCTGCTCAGCCACGTGATCACTGACGGCACAGTCACGTGATCAGCGCCTCTCAGTCACGTGATCACCATATGATAAACACGTGATCAGTAAACGACCAGCCACGTGATCACTGCATGCGCGCTCAGGTGGTCAGTTCCTGATCAGCCACCTGATCAGTGCGTGCACAGTCCCCTGATCAGCGCCTGTCAGTCACTGATCACAGCCTGATAAACACGTGATCAGTGCCCGAACAGCCACGTCCTCAGTGCATGCGCAGTCACGTGATCAGTGCATGATAGCCACGTGATCAGTTCGTGCACAGTCCCATGATCAGCGCCTGTCAGTCACTGATCATTGCCTGATAAACACGTGATCAGTGCATGATGAGCCATGTGATCAGTGCATGATCATCACGTCATCAGTGCATGATAGCCACGTGATCAGTGCATGCTCAGTCACGTGATCTGGACTTGATCAGCCACGTGATCAGTGCCTGCAGAGTCACGTGATCAGGGCCTGCTGAGCTGCGTGATTCCTGCCGGCTCATCTGCATGACAATTGCCAGCTGAGCTGCGTGATTCCTGTCGGCTCATCTGCTTGACAATTGCCAGCTGAGCTTCGTGATTCCTGCCTGGTCACGTGCTTGATTATTGCCAGTTGAGCAGCATGATTCGTCACTGCTGAGCTCCATGCTTATTGCCTACTGATTGCGTGGTTCGTGTCTGCTCAGCTCTTTGAGTATTGCCTCCTGAGGTCCCTGTTCGGTCGCCACCTGCCGGGGACCAGCCCCAACTGATCCAGGGTATTCGAAGGAGAGATGGCCTAGGCGACTATTTATATGCTAATCAGAGATGTCAAGAATAATAGTATGAGGAGAGCTCAGTAGGAAAATTCGGTGGAGAAAAGAGACTGAGTAGCTTCGTTTAGGCGGAAGACCAATCAAACTTCAAGACAAGAAGTTTGCACCACTTACGTAGGCCGCAGGCGCCCTCTCGAATAGCGAAAGGTGCCTCACCCTAGACACCTTCTCGAGTGGGTCTTAGCAGCCCCGGCATAATTAGTAAGCCTGGTGGGTTCCGCGCTCCAGATGGAGACTCAGCTGGAAGTTAAAGGCAAGAATGACAAGGAACTTTATGAATTGGAGTTTAAGTTAACTCTTTGACAGAGAGAGTGAGATGGTGGTGGGGGACAGCCCCCAGTGAAATCAGAGGTGAGAGCACAAAGCAATACAGTAGGCAGACTCCGGTTTTTTTGGGGGGAGATGCTCGAGAATATCCGGGTGGACGCCTGAAGCTCGACCCGCGTTTGCGTATGCCGAGCCTCCTTCGTCCTGACCTTTGTCCAGAGTGGAATGCCTCCCCGGCTCCCGGCACATGATCAGTGCATGCTCAATCACGATATCAGTGCCTGCTCAGCCACGTGATCACTGACGGCACAGTCACGTGATCAGCGCCTCTCAGTCACGTGATCACCGTATGATAAACACGTGATCAGTGAACGACCAGCCACGTGATCACTGCATGCGCGGTCAGGTGGTCAGTTTCTGATCAGCCACCTGATCAGTGCGTGCACAGTCCCCTGATCAGCGCCTGTCAGTCACTGATCACTGCCTGATAAACACGTGATCAGTGCCCGAACAGCCACGTCATCAGTGCATGCGCAGTCACGTGATCAGTGCATGATAGCCACGTGATCAGTGCGTGCACAGTCCCATGATCAGCGCCTGTCAGTCACTGATCATTGCCTGATAAACACGTGATCAGTGCATGATGAGCCATGTGATCAGTGCCCGATCAGCCACGTCATCAGTGCATGCGCAGTCACGTCATCAGTGCATGATAGCCACGTGATCAGTGCATGCTCAGTCACGTGATCTGGACTTGATCAGCCACGTGATCAGTGCCTGCAGAGTCACGTGATCAGGGCCTGCTGAGCTGCGTGATTCCTGCCGGCTCATCTGCATGACAATTGCCAGCTGAGCTGCGTGATTCCTGTCGGCTCATCTGCTTGACAATTGCCAGCTGAGCTGCGTGATTCCTGCCTGGTCACGTGCTTGATTATTGCCAGTTGAGCAGCATGATTCGTCACTGCTGAGCTCCATGCTTATTGCCTGCTGATTGCGTGGTTCGTGTCTGCTCAGCTCTTTGAGTATTGCCTCCTGAGGTCCCTGTTCGGTCGCCACCTGCCGGGGACCAGCCCCAACTGATCCAGGGTATTCGAAGGAGAGATGGCCTAGGCGACTATTTATATGCTAATCAGAGATGTCAAGAAGAATAGTATGAGGAGAGCTCAGTAGGAAAATTCGGTGGAGAAAAGAGACTGAGTAGCTTGGTTTACGCGGAAGACCAATCAAACTTCAAGACAAGAAGTTTTCACCACTTACGTAGGCCGCAGGCGCCCTCTCGAATAGCGAAAGGTGCCTCACCCTAGACACCTTCCCGAGTGGGTCTTAGCAGCCCAGGCATAATAAGTAAGCGTGGTGGGTTCCGCGCTCCAGATGGAGACTCAGCTGGAACTTAAAGGGAAGAATGACAAGGAACTTTATGAATTGGAGCTGTAAGTTAACTCTTTGACAGAGACAGCGAGATGGTGGTGGGGGACAGCCCCCAGTGAAATCAGAGGTGAGAGCACAAAGCAATACAGTAGGCAGACTCCGGTTTTTTGGGGGGAGATGCTCGAGAATATCCGGGTGGAATCCTGAGGCTCGATCCCGCATTTGCGTATGCCGAGCCTCCTTCCTCATGACCTTTGTCCAGAGTGGAATGCCTCCCCGGCTCCTGGCACATGATCAGTGCATGCTCAGTCAGGATATCAGTGCCTGCTCAGCCACGTGATCACTGACGGCACAGTCACGTGATCAGCGCCTCTCAGTCACGTGATCACCGTATGATAAACACGTGATCAGTGAACGACCAGCCACGTGATCACTGCATGCGAGGTCAGGTGGTCAGTTCCTGATCAGCCACCTGATCAGTGCGTGCACAGTCCCCTGATCAGCGCCTGTCAGTCACTGATCACAGCCTGATAAACACGTGATCAGTGCCCGAACAGCCACGTCCTCAGTGCATGCGCAGTCACGTGATCAGTGCATGATAGCCACGTGATCAGTGCGTGCACAGTCCCATGATCAGCGCCTGTCAGTCACTGATCATTGCCTGATAAACACGTGATCAGTGCATGATCAGCCACGTCATCAGTGCTTGCGCAGTCACGTGATCAGTGCATGATAGCCACGTGATCAGTGCATGCTCAGTCACGTGATCTGTACTAGATCAGCCACGTGATCAGTGCCTGCAGAGTCACTTGATCAGGGCCTGCTGAGCTGCGTGATTCCTGCCGGCTCATCTGCATGACAATTGCCAGCTGAGCTGCGTGATTCCTGTCGGCTCATCTGCTTGACAATTGCCAGCTGAGCTGCGTGTTTCCTGCCTGGTCACGTGCTTGATTATTGCCAGTTGAGCAGCATGATTCGTCACTGCTGAGCTCCATGCTTATTGCCTGCTGATTGCGTGGTTCCTGTCTGCTCAGCTCTTTGAGTATTGCCTCCTGAGGTCCCTGTTCGGTCGCCACCTGCCGGGGACCAGCCCCAACTGATCCAGGGTATTCGAAGGAGAGATGGCCTAGGCGACTATTTATATGCTAATCAGAGATGTCAAGAATAATAGTATGAGGAGAGCTCAGTAGGAAAATTCGGTGGAGAAAAGAGACTGAGTAGCTTCGTTTAGGCGGAAGACCAATCAAACTTCAAGACAAGAAGTTTGCACCACTTACGTAGGCCGCAGGCGCCCTCTCGAATAGCGAAAGGTGCCTCACCCTAGACACCTTCTCGAGTGGGTCTTAGCAGCCCCGGCATAATTAGTAAGCCTGGTGGGTTCCGCGCTCCAGATGGAGACTCAGCTGGAAGTTAAAGGGAAGAATGACAAGGAACTTTATGAATTGGAGTTTAAGTTAACTCTTTGACAGAGAGAGTGAGATGGTGGTGGGGGACAGCCCCCAGTGAAATCAGAGGTGAGAGCACAAAGCAATACAGTAGGCAGACTCCGGTTTTTTTGGGGGGGAGATGCTCGAGAATATCCGGGTGGACGCCTGAAGCTCGACCCGCGTTTGCGTATGCCGAGCCTCCTTCGTCCTGACCTTTGTCCAGAGTGGAATGCCTCCCCGGCTCCCGGCACATGATCAGTGCATGCTCAATCACGATATCAGTGCCTGCTCAGCCACGTGATCACTGACGGCACAGTCACGTGATCAGCGCCTCTCAGTCACGTGATCACCGTATGATAAACACGTGATAAGTGAACGACCAGCCACGTGATCACTGCATGCGCGGTCAGGTGGTCAGTTTCTGATCAGCCACCTGATCAGTGCGTGCACAGTCCCCTGATCAGCGCCTGTCAGTCACTGATCACTGCCTGATAAACACGTGATCAGTGCCCGAACAGCCACGTCATCAGTGCATGCGCAGTCACGTGATCAGTGCATGATAGCCACGTGATTAGTGCGTGCACAGTCCCATGATCAGCGCCTGTCAGTCACTGATCATTGCCTGAGAAACACGTGATCAGTGCATGATGAGCCATGTGATCAGTGCCCGATCAGCCACGTCATCAGTGCATGCACAGTCACGTCATCAGTGCATGATAGCCACGTGATCAGTGCATGCTCAGTCACGTGATCTGGACTTGATCAGCCACGTGATCAGTGCCTGCAGAGTCACGTGATCAGGGCCTGCTGAGCTGCGTGATTCCTGCCGGCTCATCTGCATGACAATTGCCAGCTGAGCTGCGTGATTCCTGTCGGCTCATCTGCTTGACAATTGCCAGCTGAGCTGCGTGATTCCTGCCTGGTCACGTGCTTGATTATTGCCAGTTGAGCAGCATGATTCGTCACTGCAGAGCTCCATGCTTATTGCCTGCTGATTGCGTGGTTCCTGTCTGCTCAGCTCTTTGAGTATTGCCTCCTGAGGTCCCTGTTCGGTCGCCACCTGCCAGGGACCAGCCCCAACTGATCCAGGGTATTCGAAGGAGAGATGGCCTAGGCGACTATTTATATGCTAATCAGAGATGTCAAGAAGAATAGTATGAGGAGAGCTCAGTAGGAAAATTCGGTGGAGAAAAGAGACTGAGTAGCTTGGTTTACGCGGAAGACCAATCAAACTTCAAGACAAGAAGTTTGCAGCACTTACGTAGGCCGCAGGCGCCCTCTCGAATAGCGAAAGGTGCCTCACCCTAGACACCTTCTCGAGTGGGTCTTAGCAGCACAGGCATAATTAGTCAGCGTGGTGGGTTCCGCGCTCCAGATGGAGACTCAGCTGGAACTTAAAGGGAAGAATGACAAGGAACTTTATGAATTGGAGCTGTAAGTTAACTCTTTGACAGAGAGAGCGAGATGGTGGTGGGGGACAGCCCCCAGTGAAATCAGAGGTGAGAGCACAAAGCAATACAGTAGGCAGACTCCGGTTTTTTTGGGGGGAGATGCTCGAGAATATCCGGGTGGAATCCTGAGGCTCGATCCCGCATTTGCCTATGCCGAGCCTCCTTCCTCATGACCTTTGTCCGGAGTGGAATGCCTCCCCGGCTCCCGGCACATGATCAGTGCATGCTCAATCACGATATCAGTGCCTGCTCAGCCACGTGATCACTGACGGCACAGTCACGTGATCAGCGCCTCTCAGTCACGTGATCACCGTATGATAAACACGTGATCAGTGAACGACCAGCCACGTGATCACTGCATGCGCGGTCAGGTGGTCAGTTTCTGATCAGCCACCTGATCAGTGCGTGCACAGTCCCCTGATCAGCGCCTGTCAGTCACTGATCACTGCCTGATAAACACGTGATCAGTGCCCGAACAGCCACGTCATCAGTGCATGCGCAGTCACGTGATCAGTGCATGATAGCCACGTGATCAGTGCGTGCACAATCCCATGATCAGCGCCTGTCAGTCACTGATCATTGCCTAATAAACACGTGATCAGTGCATGATGAGCCATGTGATCAGTGCCCGATCAGCCACGTAATCAGTGCATGCGCAGTCACGTCATCAGTGCATGATAGCCACGTGATCAGTGCATGCTCAGTCACGTGATCTGGACTTGATCAGCAACGTGATCAGTGCCTGGAGAGTCACGTGATCAGGGCCTGCTGAGCTGCGTGATTCCTGCCGGCTCATCTGCATGACAATTGCCAGCTGAGCTGCGTGATTCCTGTCGGCTCATCTGCTTGACAATTGCCAGCTGAGCTGCGTGATTCCTGCCTGGTCACGTGCTTGATTATTGCCAGTTGAGCAGCATGATTCGTCACTGCTGAGCTCCATGCTTATTGCCTGCTGATTGCGTGGTTCCTGTCTGCTCAGCTCTTTGAGTATTGCCTCCTGAGGTCCCTGTTCGGTCGCCACCTGCCGGGGACCAGCCCCAACTGATCCAGGGTATTCGAAGGAGAGATGGCCTAGGCGACTATTTATATGCTAATCAGAGATGTCAAGAATAATAGTATGAGGAGAGCTCAGTAGGAAAATTCGGTGGAGAAAAGAGACTGAGTAGCTTGGTTTACGCGGAAGACCAATCAAACTTCAAGACAAGAAGTTTGCACCACTTACGTAGGCCGCAGGCGCCCTCTCGAATAGCGAAAGGTGCCTCACCCTAGACACCTTCTCGAGTGGGTCTTAGGAGCCCAGGCATAATTAGTAAGCGTGGTTGGTTCCGGGCTCCAGATGGAGACTCAGCAGGAAGTTAAAGGGAAGAATGACAAGGAACTTTATGAATTGGAGCTGTAAGTTAACTCTTTGACAGAGAGAGCGAGATGGTGGTGGGGGACAGCCCCCAGTGAAATCAGAGGTGAGAGCACAAAGCAATACAGTAGGCAGACTCCGGTTTTTTTGGGGGAGATGCTCGAGAATATCCGGGTGGACTCCTGAGGCTCGATCCCGCATTTGCCTATGCCGAGCCTCCTTCCTCATGACCTTTGTCCGGAGTGGAATGCCTCCCCGGCTCCCGGCACATGATCAGTGCATGCTCAGTCACGATATCAGTGCCTGCTCAGCCACGTGATCACTGAGGGCACAGTCTCGTGATCAGCGCCTCTCAGTCACGTGATCACCGTATGATAAACACGTGATCAGTGAACGACCAGCCACGTGATCACTGCATGCGCGGTCAGGTGGTCAGTTCCTGATCAGCCACCTGATCAGTGCGTGCACAGTCCCCTGATCAGCGCCTGTCAGTCACTGATCACTGCCTGATAAACACGTGATCAGTGCCCGAACAGCCACGTCATCAGTGCATGCGCAGTCACGTGATCAGTGCATGATAGCCACGTGATCAGTGCGTGCACAGTCCCATGATCAGCGCCTGTCAGTCACTGATCATTGCCTGATAAACACGTGATCAGTGCATGATGAGCCATGTGATCAGTGCCTGATCAGCCACGTCATCAGTGCATGCGCAGTCACGTGATCAGGGCCTGCTGAGCTGCGTGATTCCTGCCGGCTCATCTGCATGACAATTGCCAGCTGAGCTGCGTGATTCCTGTCGGCTCATCTGCTTGACAATTGCCAGCTGAGCTGCGTGATTCCTGCCTGGTCACGTGCTTGATTATTGCCAGTTGAGCAGCATGATTCGTCACTGCTGAGCTCCATGCTTATTGCCTGCTGATTGCGTGGTTCGTGTCTGCTCAGCTCTTTGAGTATTGCCTCCTGAGGTCCCTGTTCGGTCGCCACCTGCCGGGGACCAGCCCCAACTGATCCAGGGTATTCGAAGGAGAGATGGCCTAGGCGACTATTTATATGCTAATCAGAGATGTCAAGAATAATAGTATGAGGAGAGCTCAGTAGGAAAATTCGGTGGAGAAAAGAGACTGAGTAGCTTGGTTTACGCGGAAGACCAATCAAACTTCAAGACAAGAAGTTTGCACCACTTACGTAGGCCGCAGGCGCCCTCTCGAATAGCGAAAGGTGCCTCACCCTAGACACCTTCTCGAGTGGGTCTTAGCAGCCCCGGCATAATTAGTAAGCCTGGTGGGTTCCGCGCTCCAGATGGAGACTCAGCTGGAAGTTAAAGGCAAGAATGACAAGGAACTTTATGAATTGGAGTTTAAGTTAACTCTTTGACAGAGAGAGTGAGATGGTGGTGGGGGACAGCCCCCAGTGAAATCAGAGGTGAGAGCACAAAGCAATACAGTAGGCAGACTCCGGTTTTTTTGGGGGAGATGCTCGAGAATATCCGGGTGGACGCCTGAAGCTCGACCCGCGTTTGCGTATGCCGAGCCTCCTTCGTCCTGACCTTTGTCCAGAGTGGAATGCCTCCCCGGCTCCCGGCACATGATCAGTGCATGCTCAATCACGATATCAGTGCCTGCTCAGCCACGTGATCACTGATGGCACAGTCACGTGATCAGCGCCTCTCAGTCACGTGATCACCGTATGATAAACACGTGATCAGTGAACGACCAGCCACGTGATCACTGCATGCGCGGTCAGGTGGTCAGTTTCTGATCAGCCACCTGATCAGTGTGTGCACAGTCCCCTGATCAGCGCCTGTCAGTCACTGATCACTGCCTGATAAACACGTGATCAGTGCCCGAACAGCCACGTCATCAGTGCATGCGCAGTCACGTGATCAGTGCATGATAGCCACGTGATCAGTGCGTGCACAGTCCCATGATCAGCGCCTGTCAGTCACTGATCATTGCCTATTTAACACGTGATCAGTGCATGATGAGCCATGTGATCAGTGCCCGATCAGCCACGTAATCAGTGCATGCGCAGTCACGTCATCAGTGCATGATAGCCACGTGATCAGTGCATGCTCAGTCACGTGATCTGGACTTGATCAGCAACGTGATCAGTGCCTGGAGAGTCACGTGATCAGGGCCTGCTGAGCTGCGTGATTCCTGCCGGCTCATCTGCATGACAATTGCCAGCTGAGCTGCGTGATTCCTGTCGGCTCATCTGCTTGACAATTGCCAGCTGAGCTGCGTGATTCCTGCCTGGTCACGTGCTTGATTATTGCCAGTTGAGCAGCATGATTCGTCACTGCTGAGCTCCATGCTTATTGCCTGCTGATTGCGTGGTTCGTGTCTGCTCAGCTCTTTGAGTATTGCCTCCTGAGGTCCCTGTTCGGTCGCCACCTGCTGGGGACCAGCCCCAACTGATCCAGGGTATTCGAAGGACAGATGGCCTAGGCGACTATTTATATGCTAATCAGAGATGTCAAGAATAATAGTATGAGGAGAGCTCAGTAGGAAAATTCGGTGGAGAAAAGAGACTGAGTAGCTTGGATTACGCGGAAGACCAATCAAACTTCAAGACAAGAAGTTTGCACCACTTACGTAGGCCGCAGGCGCCCTCTCGAATAGCGAAAGGTGCCTCACCCTAGACACCTTCTCGAGTGGGTCTTAGGAGCCCAGGCATAATTAGTAAGCGTGGTTGGTTCCGGGCTCCAGATGGAGACTCAGCAGGAAGTTAAAGGGAAGAATGACAAGGAACTTTATGAATTGGAGCTGTAATTTAACTCTTTGACAGAGAGAGCGAGATGGTGGTGGGGGAGAGCCCCCAGTGAAATCAGAGGTGAGAGCACAAAGCAATACAGTAGGCAGACTCCGGTTTTTTGGGGGGAGATGCTCGAGAATATCCGGGTGGAATCCTGAGGCTCGATCCCGCATTTGCGTATGCGGAGCCTCCTTCCTCATGACCTTTGTCCAGAGTGGAATGCCTCCCCGGCTCCTGGCACATGATCAGTGCATGCTCAGTCAGGATATCAGTGCCTGCTCAGCCACGTGATCACTGACGGCACAGTCACGTGATCAGCGCCTCTCAGTCACGTGATCACCGTATGATAAACACGTGATCAGTGAACGACCAGCCACGTGATCACTGCATGCGCGGTCAGGTGGTCAGTTCCTGATCAGCCACCTGATCAGTGCGTGCACAGTCCCCTGATCAGCCCCTGTCAGTCACTGATCACAGCCTGATAAACACGTGATCAGTGCCCGAACAGCCACGTCATCAGTGCATGCGCAGTCACGTGATCAGTGCATGATAGCCACGTGATCAGTGCGTGCACAGTCCCATGATCAGCGCCTGTTAGTCACTGATCATTGCCTGATAAACACGTGATCAGTGCATGATGAACCATGTGATCAGTGCCCGATCAGCCACGTCATCAGTGCATGCACAGTCACGTCATCAGTGCATGATAGCCACGTGATCAGTGCATGCTCAGTCACGTGATCTGGACTTGATCAGCCACGTGTTCAGTGCCTGCAGAGTCACGTGATCAGGGCCTGCTGAGCTGCGTGATTCCTGCCGGCTCATCTGCATGACAATTGCCAGCTGAGCTGCGTGATTCCTGTCGGCTCATCTGCTTGACAATTGCCAGCGGAGCTGCGTGATTCCTGCCTGGTCACGTGCTTGATTATTGCCAGTTGAGCAGCTTGATTCGTCACTGCTGAGCTCCATGCTTATTGCCTGCTGATTGCGTGGTTCGTGTCTGCTCAGCTCTTTGAGTATTGCCTCCTTAGGTCCCTGTTCGGTCGCCACCTGCCGGGGACCAGCCCCAACTGATCCAGGGTATTCGAAGGAGAGATGGCCTAGGCGACTATTTATATGCTAATCAGAGATGTCAAGAATAATAGTATGAGGAGAGCTCAGTAGGAAAATTCGGTGGAGAAAAGAGACTGAGTAGCTTGGTTTACGCGGAAGACCAATCAAACTTCAAGACAAGAAGTTTGCACCACTTACGTAGGCCGCAGGCGCCCTCTCGAATAGCGAAAGGTGCCTCACCCTAGACACCTTCTCGAGTGGGTCTTAGCAGCCCAGGCATAATTAGTAAGCGTGGTGGGTTCCGCGCTCCAGATGGAGACTCAGCTGGAAGTTAAAGGGAAGAATGACAAGGAACTTTATGAATTGGAGCTGTAAGTTAACTCTTTGACAGAGAGAGCGAGATGGTGGTGGGGGACAGCCCCCAGTGAAATCAGAGGTGAGAGCACAAAGCAATACAGTAGGCAGACTCCGGTTTTTTTGGGGGGAGATGCTCGAGAATATCCGGGTGGACTCCTGAGGCTCGATCCCGCATTTGCGTATGCCGAGCCTCCTTCCTCATGACCTTTGTCCAGAGTGGAATGCCTCCCCGGCTCCCGGCACATGATCAGTGCATGCTCAGTCACGATATCAGTGCCTGCTCAGCCACGTGATCACTGACGGCACAGTCACGTGATCAGCGCCTCTCAGTCACGTGATCACCGTATGATAAACACGTGATCAGTGAACGACCAGCCACGTGATCACTGCATGCGCGGTCAGGTGGTCAGTTCCTGATCAGCCACCTGATCAGTGCGTGCACAGTCCCCTGATCAGCGCCTGTCAGTCACTGATCACTGCCTGATAAACACGTGATCAGTGCCCGAACAGCCACGTCATCAGTGCATGCGCAGTCACGTGATCAGTGCATGATAGCCACGTGATCAGTGCGTGCACAGTCCCATGATCAGCGCCTGTCAGTCACTGATCATTGCCTGATAAACACGTGATCAGTGCATGATGAGCCATGTGATCAGTGCCTGATCAGCCACGTCATCAGTGCATGCGCAGTCACGTCATCAGTGCATGATAGCCACGTGATCAGTGCATGCTCAGTCACGTGATCTGGACTTGATCAGCCACGTGATCAGTGCCTGCAGAGTCACGTGATCAGGGCCTGCTGAGCTGCGTGATTCCTGCCGGCTCATCTGCATGACAATTGCCATCTGAGCTGCGTGATTCCTGTCGGCTCATCTGCTTGACAATTGCCAGCTGAGCTGCGTGATTCCTGCCTGGTCACGTGCTTGATTATTGCCAGTTGAGCAGCATGATTCGTCACTGCTGAGCTCCATGCTTATTGCCTGCTGATTGCGTGGTTCGTGTCTGCTCAGCTCTTTGAGTATTGCCTCCTGAGGTCCCTGTTCGGTCGCCACCTGCCGGGGACCAGCCCCAACTGATCCAGGGTATTCGAAGGAGAGATGGCCTAGGCGACTATTTATATGCTAATCAGAGATGTCAAGAATAATAGTATGAGGAGAGCTCAGTAGGAAAATTCGGTGGAGAAAAGAGACTGAGTAGCTTGGTTTACGCGGAAGACCAATCAAACTTCAAGACAAGAAGTTTGCACCACTTACGTAGGCCGCAGGCGCCCTCTCGAATAGCGAAAGGTGCCTCACCCTAGACACCTTCTCGAGTGGGTCTTAGCAGCCCAGGCATAATTAGTAAGCGTGGTGGGTTCCGCGCTCCAGATGGAGACTCAGCTGGAAGTTAAAGGGAAGAATGACAAGGAACTTTATGAATTGGAGCTGTAAGTTAACTCTTTGACAGAGAGAGCGAGATGGTGGTGGGGGACAGCCCCCAGTGAAATCAGAGGTGAGAGCACAAAGCAATACAGTAGGCAGACTCCGGTTTTTTTGGGGGAGATGCTCGAGAATATCCGGGTGGACTCCTGAGGCTCGATCCCGCATTTGCGTATGCCGAGCCTCCTTCCTCATGACCTTTGTCCAGAGTGGAATGCCTCCCCGGCTCCCGGCACATGATCAGTGCATGCTCAGTCACGATATCAGTGCCTGCTCAGCCACGTGATCACTGACGGCACAGTCACGTGATCAGCGCCTCTCAGTCACGTGATCACCGTATGATAAACACGTGATCAGTGAACGACCAGCCACGTGATCACTGCATGCGCGGTCAGGTGGTCAGTTCCTGATCAGCCACCTGATCAGTGCGTGCACAGTCCCCTGATCAGCGCCTGTCAGTCACTGATCACTGCCTGATAAACACGTGATCAGTGCATGATGAGCCATGTGATCAGTGCCTGATCAGCCACGTCATCAGTGCATGCGCAGTCACGTCATCAGTGCATGATAGCCACGTGATCAGTGCATGCTCAGTCACGTGATCTGGACTTGATCAGCCACGTGATCAGTGCCTGCAGAGTCACGTGATCAGGGCCTGCTGAGCTGCGTGATTCCTGCCGGCTCATCTGCATGACAATTGCCAGCTGAGCTGCGTGATTCCTGTCGGCTCATCTGCTTGACAATTGCCAGCTGAGCTGCGTGATTCCTGCCTGGTCACGTGCTTGATTATTGCCAGTTGAGCAGCATGATTCGTCACTGCTGAGCTCCATGCTTATTGCCTGCTGATTGCGTGGTTCGTGTCTGCTCAGCTCTTTGAGTATTGCCTCCTGAGGTCCCTGTTCGGTCGCCACCTGCCGGGGACCAGCCCCAACTGATCCAGGGTATTCGAAGGAGAGATGGCCTAGGCGACTATTTATATGCTAATCAGAGATGTCAAGAATAATAGTATGAGGAGAGCTCAGTAGGAAAATTCGGTGGAGAAAAGAGACTGAGTAGCTTGGTTTACGCGGAAGACCAATCAAACTTCAAGACAAGAAGTTTGCACCACTTACGTAGGCCGCAGGCGCCCTCTCGAATAGCGAAAGGTGCCTCACCCTAGACACCTTCTCGAGTGGGTCTTAGCAGCCCAGGCATAATTAGTAAGCGTGGTGGGTTCCGCGCTCCAGATGGAGACTCAGCTGGAAGTTAAAGGGAAGAATGACAAGGAACTTTATGAATTGGAGCTGTAAGTTAACTCTTTGACAGAGAGAGCGAGATGGTGGTGGGGGACAGCCCCCAGTGAAATCAGAGGTGAGAGCACAAAGCAATACAGTAGGCAGACTCCGGTTTTTTTGGGGGGAGATGCTCGAGAATATCCGGGTGGACTCCTGAGGCTCGATCCCGCATTTGCGTATGCCGAGCCTCCTTCCTCATGACCTTTGTCCAGAGTGGAATGCCTCCCCGGCTCCCGGCACATGATCAGTGCATGCTCAGTCACGATATCAGTGCCTGCTCAGCCACGTGATCACTGACGGCACAGTCACGTGATCAGCGCCTCTCAGTCACGTGATCACCGTATGATAAACACGTGATCAGTGAACGACCAGCCACGTGATCACTGCATGCGCGGTCAGGTGGTCAGTTCCTGATCAGCCACCTGATCAGTGCGTGCACAGTCCCCTGATCAGCGCCTGTCAGTCACTGATCACTGCCTGATAAACACGTGATCAGTGCCCGAACAGCCACGTCATCAGTGCATGCGCAGTCACGTGATCAGTGCATGATAGCCACGTGATCAGTGCGTGCACAGTCCCATGATCAGCGCCTGTCAGTCACTGATCATTGCCTGATAAACACGTGATCAGTGCATGATGAGCCATGTGATCAGTGCCTGATCAGCCACGTCATCAGTGCATGCGCAGTCACGTCATCAGTGCATGATAGCCACGTGATCAGTGCATGCTCAGTCACGTGATCTGGACTTGATCAGCCACGTGATCAGTGCCTGCAGAGTCACGTGATCAGGGCCTGCTGAGCTGCGTGATTCCTGCCGGCTCATCTGCATGACAATTGCCAGCTGAGCTGCGTGATTCCTGTCGGCTCATCTGCTTGACAATTGCCAGCTGAGCTGCGTGATTCCTGCCTGGTCACGTGCTTGATTATTGCCAGTTGAGCAGCATGATTCGTCACTGCTGAGCTCCATGCTTATTGCCTGCTGATTGCGTGGTTCGTGTCTGCTCAGCTCTTTGAGTATTGCCTCCTGAGGTCCCTGTTCGGTCGCCACCTGCCGGGGACCAGCCCCAACTGATCCAGGGTATTCGAAGGAGAGATGGCCTAGGCGACTATTTATATGCTAATCAGAGATGTCAAGAATAATAGTATGAGGAGAGCTCAGTAGGAAAATTCGGTGGAGAAAAGAGACTGAGTAGCTTGGTTTACGCGGAAGACCAATCAAACTTCAAGACAAGAAGTTTGCACCACTTACGTAGGCCGCAGGCGCCCTCTCGAATAGCGAAAGGTGCCTCACCCTAGACACCTTCTCGAGTGGGTCTTAGCAGCCCAGGCATAATTAGTAAGCGTGGTGGGTTCCGCGCTCCAGATGGAGACTCAGCTGGAAGTTAAAGGGAAGAATGACAAGGAACTTTATGAATTGGAGCTGTAAGTTAACTCTTTGACAGAGAGAGCGAGATGGTGGTGGGGGACAGCCCCCAGTGAAATCAGAGGTGAGAGCACAAAGCAATACAGTAGGCAGACTCCGGTTTTTTTGGGGGGAGATGCTCGAGAATATCCGGGTGGACTCCTGAGGCTCGATCCCGCATTTGCGTATGCCGAGCCTCCTTCCTCATGACCTTTGTCCAGAGTGGAATGCCTCCCCGGCTCCCGGCACATGATCAGTGCATGCTCAGTCACGATATCAGTGCCTGCTCAGCCACGTGATCACTGACGGCACAGTCACGTGATCAGCGCCTCTCAGTCACGTGATCACCGTATGATAAACACGTGATCAGTGAACGACCAGCCACGTGATCACTGCATGCGCGGTCAGGTGGTCAGTTCCTGATCAGCCACCTGATCAGTGCGTGCACAGTCCCCTGATCAGCGCCTGTCAGTCACTGATCACTGCCTGATAAACACGTGATCAGTGCCCGAACAGCCACGTCATCAGTGCATGCGCAGTCACGTGATCAGTGCATGATAGCCACGTGATCAGTGCGTGCACAGTCCCATGATCAGCGCCTGTCAGTCACTGATCATTGCCTGATAAACACGTGATCAGTGCATGATGAGCCATGTGATCAGTGCCTGATCAGCCACGTCATCAGTGCATGCGCAGTCACGTCATCAGTGCATGATAGCCACGTGATCAGTGCATGCTCAGTCACGTGATCTGGACTTGATCAGCCACGTGATCAGTGCCTGCAGAGTCACGTGATCAGGGCCTGCTGAGCTGCGTGATTCCTGCCGGCTCATCTGCTTGACAATTGCCAGCTGAGCTGCGTGATTCCTGCCTGGTCACGTGCTTGATTATTGCCAGTTGAGCAGCATGATTCGTCACTGCTGAGCTCCATGCTTATTGCCTGCTGATTGCGTGGTTCGTGTCTGCTCAGCTCTTTGAGTATTGCCTCCTGAGGTCCCTGTTCGGTCGCCACCTGCCGGGGACCAGCCCCAACTGATCCAGGGTATTCGAAGGAGAGATGGCCTAGGCGACTATTTATATGCTAATCAGAGATGTCAAGAATAATAGTATGAGGAGAGCTCAGTAGGAAAATTCGGTGGAGAAAAGAGACTGAGTAGCTTGGTTTACGCGGAAGACCAATCAAACTTCAAGACAAGAAGTTTGCACCACTTACGTAGGCCGCAGGCGCCCTCTCGAATAGCGAAAGGTGCCTCACCCTAGACACCTTCTCGAGTGGGTCTTAGCAGCCCAGGCATAATTAGTAAGCGTGGTGGGTTCCGCGCTCCAGATGGAGACTCAGCTGGAAGTTAAAGGGAAGAATGACAAGGAACTTTATGAATTGGAGCTGTAAGTTAACTCTTTGACAGAGAGAGCGAGATGGTGGTGGGGGACAGCCCCCAGTGAAATCAGAGGTGAGAGCACAAAGCAATACAGTAGGCAGACTCCGGTTTTTTTGGGGGAGATGCTCGAGAATATCCGGGTGGACTCCTGAGGCTCGATCCCGCATTTGCGTATGCCGAGCCTCCTTCCTCATGACCTTTGTCCAGAGTGGAATGCCTCCCCGGCTCCCGGCACATGATCAGTGCATGCTCAGTCACGATATCAGTGCCTGCTCAGCCACGTGATCACTGACGGCACAGTCACGTGATCAGCGCCTCTCAGTCACGTGATCACCGTATGATAAACACGTGATCAGTGAACGACCAGCCACGTGATCACTGCATGCGCGGTCAGGTGGTCAGTTCCTGATCAGCCACCTGATCAGTGCGTGCACAGTCCCCTGATCAGCGCCTGTCAGTCACTGATCACTGCCTGATAAACACGTGATCAGTGCCCGAACAGCCACGTCATCAGTGCATGCGCAGTCACGTGATCAGTGCATGATAGCCACGTGATCAGTGCGTGCACAGTCCCATGATCAGCGCCTGTCAGTCACTGATCATTGCCTGATAAACACGTGATCAGTGCATGATGAGCCATGTGATCAGTGCCTGATCAGCCACGTCATCAGTGCATGCGCAGTCACGTCATCAGTGCATGATAGCCACGTGATCAGTGCATGCTCAGTCACGTGATCTGGACTTGATCAGCCACGTGATCAGTGCCTGCAGAGTCACGTGATCAGGGCCTGCTGAGCTGCGTGATTCCTGCCGGCTCATCTGCATGACAATTGCCAGCTGAGCTGCGTGATTCCTGCCTGGTCACGTGCTTGATTATTGCCAGTTGAGCAGCATGATTCGTCACTGCTGAGCTCCATGCTTATTGCCTGCTGATTGCGTGGTTCGTGTCTGCTCAGCTCTTTGAGTATTGCCTCCTGAGGTCCCTGTTCGGTCGCCACCTGCCGGGGACCAGCCCCAACTGATCCAGGGTATTCGAAGGAGAGATGGCCTAGGCGACTATTTATATGCTAATCAGAGATGTCAAGAATAATAGTATGAGGAGAGCTCAGTAGGAAAATTCGGTGGAGAAAAGAGACTGAGTAGCTTGGTTTACGCGGAAGACCAATCAAACTTCAAGACAAGAAGTTTGCACCACTTACGTAGGCCGCAGGCGCCCTCTCGAATAGCGAAAGGTGCCTCACCCTAGACACCTTCTCGAGTGGGTCTTAGCAGCCCAGGCATAATTAGTAAGCGTGGTGGGTTCCGCGCTCCAGATGGAGACTCAGCTGGAAGTTAAAGGGAAGAATGACAAGGAACTTTATGAATTGGAGCTGTAAGTTAACTCTTTGACAGAGAGAGCGAGATGGTGGTGGGGGACAGCCCCCAGTGAAATCAGAGGTGAGAGCACAAAGCAATACAGTAGGCAGACTCCGGTTTTTTTGGGGGAGATGCTCGAGAATATCCGGGTGGACTCCTGAGGCTCGATCCCGCATTTGCGTATGCCGAGCCTCCTTCCTCATGACCTTTGTCCAGAGTGGAATGCCTCCCCGGCTCCCGGCACATGATCAGTGCATGCTCAGTCACGATATCAGTGCCTGCTCAGCCACGTGATCACTGACGGCACAGTCACGTGATCAGCGCCTCTCAGTCACGTGATCACCGTATGATAAACACGTGATCAGTGAACGACCAGCCACGTGATCACTGCATGCGCGGTCAGGTGGTCAGTTCCTGATCAGCCACCTGATCAGTGCGTGCACAGTCCCCTGATCAGCGCCTGTCAGTCACTGATCACTGCCTGATAAACACGTGATCAGTGCCCGAACAGCCACGTCATCAGTGCATGCGCAGTCACGTGATCAGTGCATGATAGCCACGTGATCAGTGCGTGCACAGTCCCATGATCAGCGCCTGTCAGTCACTGATCATTGCCTGATAAACACGTGATCAGTGCATGATGAGCCATGTGATCAGTGCCCGATCAGCCACGTCATCAGTGCATGCGCAGTCACGTCATCAGTGCATGATAGCCACGTGATCAGTGCATGCTCAGTCACGTGATCTGGACTTGATCAGCCACGTGATCAGTGCCTGCAGAGTCACGTGATCAGGGCCTGCTGAGCTGCGTGATTCCTGCCGGCTCATCTGCATGACAATTGCCAGCTGAGCTGCGTGATTCCTGTCGGCTCATCTGCTTGACAATTGCCAGCTGAGCTGCGTGATTCCTGCCTGGTCACGTGCTTGATTATTGCCAGTTGAGCAGCATGATTCGTCACTGCTGAGCTCCATGCTTATTGCCTGCTGATTGCGTGGTTCGTGTCTGCTCAGCTCTTTGAGTATTGCCTCCTGAGGTCCCTGTTCGGTCGCCACCTGCCGGGGACCAGCCCCAACTGATCCAGGGTATTCGAAGGAGAGATGGCCTAGGCGACTATTTATATGCTAATCAGAGATGTCAAGAATAATAGTATGAGGAGAGCTCAGTAGGAAAATTCGGTGGAGAAAAGAGACTGAGTAGCTTGGTTTACGCGGAAGACCAATCAAACTTCAAGACAAGAAGTTTGCACCACTTACGTAGGCCGCAGGCGCCCTCTCGAATAGCGAAAGGTGCCTCACCCTAGACACCTTCTCGAGTGGGTCTTAGCAGCCCAGGCATAATTAGTAAGCGTGGTGGGTTCCGCGCTCCAGATGGAGACTCAGCTGGAAGTTAAAGGGAAGAATGACAAGGAACTTTATGAATTGGAGCTGTAAGTTAACTCTTTGACAGAGAGAGCGAGATGGTGGTGGGGGACAGCCCCCAGTGAAATCAGAGGTGAGAGCACAAAGCAATACAGTAGGCAGACTCCGGTTTTTTTGGGGGGAGATGCTCGAGAATATCCGGGTGGACTCCTGAGGCTCGATCCCGCATTTGCGTATGCCGAGCCTCCTTCCTCATGACCTTTGTCCAGAGTGGAATGCCTCCCCGGCTCCCGGCACATGATCAGTGCATGCTCAGTCACGATATCAGTGCCTGCTCAGCCACGTGATCACTGACGGCACAGTCACGTGATCAGCGCCTCTCAGTCACGTGATCACCGTATGATAAACACGTGATCAGTGAACGACCAGCCACGTGATCACTGCATGCGCGGTCAGGTGGTCAGTTCCTGATCAGCCACCTGATCAGTGCGTGCACAGTCCCCTGATCAGCGCCTGTCAGTCACTGATCACTGCCTGATAAACACGTGATCAGTGCCCGAACAGCCACGTCATCAGTGCATGCGCAGTCACGTGATCAGTGCATGATAGCCACGTGATCAGTGCGTGCACAGTCCCATGATCAGCGCCTGTCAGTCACTGATCATTGCCTGATAAACACGTGATCAGTGCATGATGAGCCATGTGATCAGTGCCCGATCAGCCACGTCATCAGTGCATGCGCAGTCACGTCATCAGTGCATGATAGCCACGTGATCAGTGCATGCTCAGTCACGTGATCTGGACTTGATCAGCCACGTGATCAGTGCCTGCAGAGTCACGTGATCAGGGCCTGCTGAGCTGCGTGATTCCTGCCGGCTCATCTGCTTGACAATTGCCAGCTGAGCTGCGTGATTCCTGCCTGGTCACGTGCTTGATTATTGCCAGTTGAGCAGCATGATTCGTCACTGCTGAGCTCCATGCTTATTGCCTGCTGATTGCGTGGTTCGTGTCTGCTCAGCTCTTTGAGTATTGCCTCCTGAGGTCCCTGTTCGGTCGCCACCTGCCGGGGACCAGCCCCAACTGATCCAGGGTATTCGAAGGAGAGATGGCCTAGGCGACTATTTATATGCTAATCAGAGATGTCAAGAATAATAGTATGAGGAGAGCTCAGTAGGAAAATTCGGTGGAGAAAAGAGACTGAGTAGCTTGGTTTACGCGGAAGACCAATCAAACTTCAAGACAAGAAGTTTGCACCACTTACGTAGGCCGCAGGCGCCCTCTCGAATAGCGAAAGGTGCCTCACCCTAGACACCTTCTCGAGTGGGTCTTAGCAGCCCAGGCATAATTAGTAAGCGTGGTGGGTTCCGCGCTCCAGATGGAGACTCAGCTGGAAGTTAAAGGGAAGAATGACAAGGAACTTTATGAATTGGAGCTGTAAGTTAACTCTTTGACAGAGAGAGCGAGATGGTGGTGGGGGACAGCCCCCAGTGAAATCAGAGGTGAGAGCACAAAGCAATACAGTAGGCAGACTCCGGTTTTTTTGGGGGGAGATGCTCGAGAATATCCGGGTGGACTCCTGAGGCTCGATCCCGCATTTGCGTATGCCGAGCCTCCTTCCTCATGACCTTTGTCCAGAGTGGAATGCCTCCCCGGCTCCCGGCACATGATCAGTGCATGCTCAGTCACGATATCAGTGCCTGCTCAGCCACGTGATCACTGACGGCACAGTCACGTGATCAGCGCCTCTCAGTCACGTGATCACCGTATGATAAACACGTGATCAGTGAACGACCAGCCACGTGATCACTGCATGCGCGGTCAGGTGGTCAGTTCCTGATCAGCCACCTGATCAGTGCGTGCACAGTCCCCTGATCAGCGCCTGTCAGTCACTGATCACTGCCTGATAAACACGTGATCAGTGCCCGAACAGCCACGTCATCAGTGCATGCGCAGTCACGTGATCAGTGCATGATAGCCACGTGATCAGTGCGTGCACAGTCCCATGATCAGCGCCTGTCAGTCACTGATCATTGCCTGATAAACACGTGATCAGTGCATGATGAGCCATGTGATCAGTGCCCGATCAGCCACGTCATCAGTGCATGCGCAGTCACGTCATCAGTGCATGATAGCCACGTGATCAGTGCATGCTCAGTCACGTGATCTGGACTTGATCAGCCACGTGATCAGTGCCTGCAGAGTCACGTGATCAGGGCCTGCTGAGCTGCGTGATTCCTGCCGGCTCATCTGCATGACAATTGCCAGCTGAGCTGCGTGATTCCTGCCTGGTCACGTGCTTGATTATTGCCAGTTGAGCAGCATGATTCGTCACTGCTGAGCTCCATGCTTATTGCCTGCTGATTGCGTGGTTCGTGTCTGCTCAGCTCTTTGAGTATTGCCTCCTGAGGTCCCTGTTCGGTCGCCACCTGCCGGGGACCAGCCCCAACTGATCCAGGGTATTCGAAGGAGAGATGGCCTAGGCGACTATTTATATGCTAATCAGAGATGTCAAGAATAATAGTATGAGGAGAGCTCAGTAGGAAAATTCGGTGGAGAAAAGAGACTGAGTAGCTTGGTTTACGCGGAAGACCAATCAAACTTCAAGACAAGAAGTTTGCACCACTTACGTAGGCCGCAGGCGCCCTCTCGAATAGCGAAAGGTGCCTCACCCTAGACACCTTCTCGAGTGGGTCTTAGCAGCCCAGGCATAATTAGTAAGCGTGGTGGGTTCCGCGCTCCAGATGGAGACTCAGCTGGAAGTTAAAGGGAAGAATGACAAGGAACTTTATGAATTGGAGCTGTAAGTTAACTCTTTGACAGAGAGAGCGAGATGGTGGTGGGGGACAGCCCCCAGTGAAATCAGAGGTGAGAGCACAAAGCAATACAGTAGGCAGACTCCGGTTTTTTTGGGGGGAGATGCTCGAGAATATCCGGGTGGACTCCTGAGGCTCGATCCCGCATTTGCGTATGCCGAGCCTCCTTCCTCATGACCTTTGTCCAGAGTGGAATGCCTCCCCGGCTCCCGGCACATGATCAGTGCATGCTCAGTCACGATATCAGTGCCTGCTCAGCCACGTGATCACTGACGGCACAGTCACGTGATCAGCGCCTCTCAGTCACGTGATCACCGTATGATAAACACGTGATCAGTGAACGACCAGCCACGTGATCACTGCATGCGCGGTCAGGTGGTCAGTTCCTGATCAGCCACCTGATCAGTGCGTGCACAGTCCCCTGATCAGCGCCTGTCAGTCACTGATCACTGCCTGATAAACACGTGATCAGTGCCCGAACAGCCACGTCATCAGTGCATGCGCAGTCACGTGATCAGTGCATGATAGCCACGTGATCAGTGCGTGCACAGTCCCATGATCAGCGCCTGTCAGTCACTGATCATTGCCTGATAAACACGTGATCAGTGCATGATGAGCCATGTGATCAGTGCCCGATCAGCCACGTCATCAGTGCATGCGCAGTCACGTCATCAGTGCATGATAGCCACGTGATCAGTGCATGCTCAGTCACGTGATCTGGACTTGATCAGCCACGTGATCAGTGCCTGCAGAGTCACGTGATCAGGGCCTGCTGAGCTGCGTGATTCCTGCCGGCTCATCTGCATGACAATTGCCAGCTGAGCTGCGTGATTCCTGTCGGCTCATCTGCTTGACAATTGCCAGCTGAGCTGCGTGATTCCTGCCTGGTCACGTGCTTGATTATTGCCAGTTGAGCAGCATGATTCGTCACTGCTGAGCTCCATGCTTATTGCCTGCTGATTGCGTGGTTCGTGTCTGCTCAGCTCTTTGAGTATTGCCTCCTGAGGTCCCTGTTCGGTCGCCACCTGCCGGGGACCAGCCCCAACTGATCCAGGGTATTCGAAGGAGAGATGGCCTAGGCGACTATTTATATGCTAATCAGAGATGTCAAGAATAATAGTATGAGGAGAGCTCAGTAGGAAAATTCGGTGGAGAAAAGAGACTGAGTAGCTTGGTTTACGCGGAAGACCAATCAAACTTCAAGACAAGAAGTTTGCACCACTTACGTAGGCCGCAGGCGCCCTCTCGAATAGCGAAAGGTGCCTCACCCTAGACACCTTCTCGAGTGGGTCTTAGCAGCCCAGGCATAATTAGTAAGCGTGGTGGGTTCCGCGCTCCAGATGGAGACTCAGCTGGAAGTTAAAGGGAAGAATGACAAGGAACTTTATGAATTGGAGCTGTAAGTTAACTCTTTGACAGAGAGAGCGAGATGGTGGTGGGGGACAGCCCCCAGTGAAATCAGAGGTGAGAGCACAAAGCAATACAGTAGGCAGACTCCGGTTTTTTTGGGGGGAGATGCTCGAGAATATCCGGGTGGACTCCTGAGGCTCGATCCCGCATTTGCGTATGCCGAGCCTCCTTCCTCATGACCTTTGTCCAGAGTGGAATGCCTCCCCGGCTCCCGGCACATGATCAGTGCATGCTCAGTCACGATATCAGTGCCTGCTCAGCCACGTGATCACTGACGGCACAGTCACGTGATCAGCGCCTCTCAGTCACGTGATCACCGTATGATAAACACGTGATCAGTGAACGACCAGCCACGTGATCACTGCATGCGCGGTCAGGTGGTCAGTTCCTGATCAGCCACCTGATCAGTGCGTGCACAGTCCCCTGATCAGCGCCTGTCAGTCACTGATCACTGCCTGATAAACACGTGATCAGTGCCCGAACAGCCACGTCATCAGTGCATGCGCAGTCACGTGATCAGTGCATGATAGCCACGTGATCAGTGCGTGCACAGTCCCATGATCAGCGCCTGTCAGTCACTGATCATTGCCTGATAAACACGTGATCAGTGCATGATGAGCCATGTGATCAGTGCCCGATCAGCCACGTCATCAGTGCATGCGCAGTCACGTCATCAGTGCATGATAGCCACGTGATCAGTGCATGCTCAGTCACGTGATCTGGACTTGATCAGCCACGTGATCAGTGCCTGCAGAGTCACGTGATCAGGGCCTGCTGAGCTGCGTGATTCCTGCCGGCTCATCTGCATGACAATTGCCATCTGAGCTGCGTGATTCCTGTCGGCTCATCTGCTTGACAATTGCCAGCTGAGCTGCGTGATTCCTGCCTGGTCACGTGCTTGATTATTGCCAGTTGAGCAGCATGATTCGTCACTGCTGAGCTCCATGCTTATTGCCTGCTGATTGCGTGGTTCGTGTCTGCTCAGCTCTTTGAGTATTGCCTCCTGAGGTCCCTGTTCGGTCGCCACCTGCCGGGGACCAGCCCCAACTGATCCAGGGTATTCGAAGGAGAGATGGCCTAGGCGACTATTTATATGCTAATCAGAGATGTCAAGAATAATAGTATGAGGAGAGCTCAGTAGGAAAATTCGGTGGAGAAAAGAGACTGAGTAGCTTGGTTTACGCGGAAGACCAATCAAACTTCAAGACAAGAAGTTTGCACCACTTACGTAGGCCGCAGGCGCCCTCTCGAATAGCGAAAGGTGCCTCACCCTAGACACCTTCTCGAGTGGGTCTTAGCAGCCCAGGCATAATTAGTAAGCGTGGTGGGTTCCGCGCTCCAGATGGAGACTCAGCTGGAAGTTAAAGGGAAGAATGACAAGGAACTTTATGAATTGGAGCTGTAAGTTAACTCTTTGACAGAGAGAGCGAGATGGTGGTGGGGGACAGCCCCCAGTGAAATCAGAGGTGAGAGCACAAAGCAATACAGTAGGCAGACTCCGGTTTTTTTGGGGGAGATGCTCGAGAATATCCGGGTGGACTCCTGAGGCTCGATCCCGCATTTGCGTATGCCGAGCCTCCTTCCTCATGACCTTTGTCCAGAGTGGAATGCCTCCCCGGCTCCCGGCACATGATCAGTGCATGCTCAGTCACGATATCAGTGCCTGCTCAGCCACGTGATCACTGACGGCACAGTCACGTGATCAGCGCCTCTCAGTCACGTGATCACCGTATGATAAACACGTGATCAGTGAACGACCAGCCACGTGATCACTGCATGCGCGGTCAGGTGGTCAGTTCCTGATCAGCCACCTGATCAGTGCGTGCACAGTCCCCTGATCAGCGCCTGTCAGTCACTGATCACTGCCTGATAAACACGTGATCAGTGCCCGAACAGCCACGTCATCAGTGCATGCGCAGTCACGTGATCAGTGCATGATAGCCACGTGATCAGTGCGTGCACAGTCCCATGATCAGCGCCTGTCAGTCACTGATCATTGCCTGATAAACACGTGATCAGTGCATGATGAGCCATGTGATCAGTGCCCGATCAGCCACGTCATCAGTGCATGCGCAGTCACGTCATCAGTGCATGATAGCCACGTGATCAGTGCATGCTCAGTCACGTGATCTGGACTTGATCAGCCACGTGATCAGTGCCTGCAGAGTCACGTGATCAGGGCCTGCTGAGCTGCGTGATTCCTGCCGGCTCATCTGCATGACAATTGCCAGCTGAGCTGCGTGATTCCTGTCGGCTCATCTGCTTGACAATTGCCAGCTGAGCTGCGTGATTCCTGCCTGGTCACGTGCTTGATTATTGCCAGTTGAGCAGCATGATTCGTCACTGCTGAGCTCCATGCTTATTGCCTGCTGATTGCGTGGTTCGTGTCTGCTCAGCTCTTTGAGTATTGCCTCCTGAGGTCCCTGTTCGGTCGCCACCTGCCGGGGACCAGCCCCAACTGATCCAGGGTATTCGAAGGAGAGATGGCCTAGGCGACTATTTATATGCTAATCAGAGATGTCAAGAATAATAGTATGAGGAGAGCTCAGTAGGAAAATTCGGTGGAGAAAAGAGACTGAGTAGCTTGGTTTACGCGGAAGACCAATCAAACTTCAAGACAAGAAGTTTGCACCACTTACGTAGGCCGCAGGCGCCCTCTCGAATAGCGAAAGGTGCCTCACCCTAGACACCTTCTCGAGTGGGTCTTAGCAGCCCAGGCATAATTAGTAAGCGTGGTGGGTTCCGCGCTCCAGATGGAGACTCAGCTGGAAGTTAAAGGGAAGAATGACAAGGAACTTTATGAATTGGAGCTGTAAGTTAACTCTTTGACAGAGAGAGCGAGATGGTGGTGGGGGACAGCCCCCAGTGAAATCAGAGGTGAGAGCACAAAGCAATACAGTAGGCAGACTCCGGTTTTTTTGGGGGGAGATGCTCGAGAATATCCGGGTGGACTCCTGAGGCTCGATCCCGCATTTGCGTATGCCGAGCCTCCTTCCTCATGACCTTTGTCCAGAGTGGAATGCCTCCCCGGCTCCCGGCACATGATCAGTGCATGCTCAGTCACGATATCAGTGCCTGCTCAGCCACGTGATCACTGACGGCACAGTCACGTGATCAGCGCCTCTCAGTCACGTGATCACCGTATGATAAACACGTGATCAGTGAACGACCAGCCACGTGATCACTGCATGCGCGGTCAGGTGGTCAGTTCCTGATCAGCCACCTGATCAGTGCGTGCACAGTCCCCTGATCAGCGCCTGTCAGTCACTGATCACTGCCTGATAAACACGTGATCAGTGCCCGAACAGCCACGTCATCAGTGCATGCGCAGTCACGTGATCAGTGCATGATAGCCACGTGATCAGTGCGTGCACAGTCCCATGATCAGCGCCTGTCAGTCACTGATCATTGCCTGATAAACACGTGATCAGTGCATGATGAGCCATGTGATCAGTGCCCGATCAGCCACGTCATCAGTGCATGCGCAGTCACGTCATCAGTGCATGATAGCCACGTGATCAGTGCATGCTCAGTCACGTGATCTGGACTTGATCAGCCACGTGATCAGTGCCTGCAGAGTCACGTGATCAGGGCCTGCTGAGCTGCGTGATTCCTGCCGGCTCATCTGCATGACAATTGCCAGCTGAGCTGCGTGATTCCTGTCGGCTCATCTGCTTGACAATTGCCAGCTGAGCTGCGTGATTCCTGCCTGGTCACGTGCTTGATTATTGCCAGTTGAGCAGCATGATTCGTCACTGCTGAGCTCCATGCTTATTGCCTGCTGATTGCGTGGTTCGTGTCTGCTCAGCTCTTTGAGTATTGCCTCCTGAGGTCCCTGTTCGGTCGCCACCTGCCGGGGACCAGCCCCAACTGATCCAGGGTATTCGAAGGAGAGATGGCCTAGGCGACTATTTATATGCTAATCAGAGATGTCAAGAATAATAGTATGAGGAGAGCTCAGTAGGAAAATTCGGTGGAGAAAAGAGACTGAGTAGCTTGGTTTACGCGGAAGACCAATCAAACTTCAAGACAAGAAGTTTGCACCACTTACGTAGGCCGCAGGCGCCCTCTCGAATAGCGAAAGGTGCCTCACCCTAGACACCTTCTCGAGTGGGTCTTAGCAGCCCAGGCATAATTAGTAAGCGTGGTGGGTTCCGCGCTCCAGATGGAGACTCAGCTGGAAGTTAAAGGGAAGAATGACAAGGAACTTTATGAATTGGAGCTGTAAGTTAACTCTTTGACAGAGAGAGCGAGATGGTGGTGGGGGACAGCCCCCAGTGAAATCAGAGGTGAGAGCACAAAGCAATACAGTAGGCAGACTCCGGTTTTTTTGGGGGAGATGCTCGAGAATATCCGGGTGGACTCCTGAGGCTCGATCCCGCATTTGCGTATGCCGAGCCTCCTTCCTCATGACCTTTGTCCAGAGTGGAATGCCTCCCCGGCTCCCGGCACATGATCAGTGCATGCTCAGTCACGATATCAGTGCCTGCTCAGCCACGTGATCACTGACGGCACAGTCACGTGATCAGCGCCTCTCAGTCACGTGATCACCGTATGATAAACACGTGATCAGTGAACGACCAGCCACGTGATCACTGCATGCGCGGTCAGGTGGTCAGTTCCTGATCAGCCACCTGATCAGTGCGTGCACAGTCCCCTGATCAGCGCCTGTCAGTCACTGATCACTGCCTGATAAACACGTGATCAGTGCCCGAACAGCCACGTCATCAGTGCATGCGCAGTCACGTGATCAGTGCATGATAGCCACGTGATCAGTGCGTGCACAGTCCCATGATCAGCGCCTGTCAGTCACTGATCATTGCCTGATAAACACGTGATCAGTGCATGATGAGCCATGTGATCAGTGCCCGATCAGCCACGTCATCAGTGCATGCGCAGTCACGTCATCAGTGCATGATAGCCACGTGATCAGTGCATGCTCAGTCACGTGATCTGGACTTGATCAGCCACGTGATCAGTGCCTGCAGAGTCACGTGATCAGGGCCTGCTGAGCTGCGTGATTCCTGCCGGCTCATCTGCATGACAATTGCCAGCTGAGCTGCGTGATTCCTGTCGGCTCATCTGCTTGACAATTGCCAGCTGAGCTGCGTGATTCCTGCCTGGTCACGTGCTTGATTATTGCCAGTTGAGCAGCATGATTCGTCACTGCTGAGCTCCATGCTTATTGCCTGCTGATTGCGTGGTTCGTGTCTGCTCAGCTCTTTGAGTATTGCCTCCTGAGGTCCCTGTTCGGTCGCCACCTGCCGGGGACCAGCCCCAACTGATCCAGGGTATTCGAAGGAGAGATGGCCTAGGCGACTATTTATATGCTAATCAGAGATGTCAAGAATAATAGTATGAGGAGAGCTCAGTAGGAAAATTCGGTGGAGAAAAGAGACTGAGTAGCTTGGTTTACGCGGAAGACCAATCAAACTTCAAGACAAGAAGTTTGCACCACTTACGTAGGCCGCAGGCGCCCTCTCGAATAGCGAAAGGTGCCTCACCCTAGACACCTTCTCGAGTGGGTCTTAGCAGCCCAGGCATAATTAGTAAGCGTGGTGGGTTCCGCGCTCCAGATGGAGACTCAGCTGGAAGTTAAAGGGAAGAATGACAAGGAACTTTATGAATTGGAGCTGTAAGTTAACTCTTTGACAGAGAGAGCGAGATGGTGGTGGGGGACAGCCCCCAGTGAAATCAGAGGTGAGAGCACAAAGCAATACAGTAGGCAGACTCCGGTTTTTTTGGGGGAGATGCTCGAGAATATCCGGGTGGACTCCTGAGGCTCGATCCCGCATTTGCGTATGCCGAGCCTCCTTCCTCATGACCTTTGTCCAGAGTGGAATGCCTCCCCGGCTCCCGGCACATGATCAGTGCATGCTCAGTCACGATATCAGTGCCTGCTCAGCCACGTGATCACTGACGGCACAGTCACGTGATCAGCGCCTCTCAGTCACGTGATCACCGTATGATAAACACGTGATCAGTGAACGACCAGCCACGTGATCACTGCATGCGCGGTCAGGTGGTCAGTTCCTGATCAGCCACCTGATCAGTGCGTGCACAGTCCCCTGATCAGCGCCTGTCAGTCACTGATCACTGCCTGATAAACACGTGATCAGTGCCCGAACAGCCACGTCATCAGTGCATGCGCAGTCACGTGATCAGTGCATGATAGCCACGTGATCAGTGCGTGCACAGTCCCATGATCAGCGCCTGTCAGTCACTGATCATTGCCTGATAAACACGTGATCAGTGCATGATGAGCCATGTGATCAGTGCCCGATCAGCCACGTCATCAGTGCATGCGCAGTCACGTCATCAGTGCATGATAGCCACGTGATCAGTGCATGCTCAGTCACGTGATCTGGACTTGATCAGCCACGTGATCAGTGCCTGCAGAGTCACGTGATCAGGGCCTGCTGAGCTGCGTGATTCCTGCCGGCTCATCTGCATGACAATTGCCAGCTGAGCTGCGTGATTCCTGTCGGCTCATCTGCTTGACAATTGCCAGCTGAGCTGCGTGATTCCTGCCTGGTCACGTGCTTGATTATTGCCAGTTGAGCAGCATGATTCGTCACTGCTGAGCTCCATGCTTATTGCCTGCTGATTGCGTGGTTCGTGTCTGCTCAGCTCTTTGAGTATTGCCTCCTGAGGTCCCTGTTCGGTCGCCACCTGCCGGGGACCAGCCCCAACTGATCCAGGGTATTCGAAGGAGAGATGGCCTAGGCGACTATTTATATGCTAATCAGAGATGTCAAGAATAATAGTATGAGGAGAGCTCAGTAGGAAAATTCGGTGGAGAAAAGAGACTGAGTAGCTTGGTTTACGCGGAAGACCAATCAAACTTCAAGACAAGAAGTTTGCACCACTTACGTAGGCCGCAGGCGCCCTCTCGAATAGCGAAAGGTGCCTCACCCTAGACACCTTCTCGAGTGGGTCTTAGCAGCCCAGGCATAATTAGTAAGCGTGGTGGGTTCCGCGCTCCAGATGGAGACTCAGCTGGAAGTTAAAGGGAAGAATGACAAGGAACTTTATGAATTGGAGCTGTAAGTTAACTCTTTGACAGAGAGAGCGAGATGGTGGTGGGGGACAGCCCCCAGTGAAATCAGAGGTGAGAGCACAAAGCAATACAGTAGGCAGACTCCGGTTTTTTTGGGGGGAGATGCTCGAGAATATCCGGGTGGACTCCTGAGGCTCGATCCCGCATTTGCGTATGCCGAGCCTCCTTCCTCATGACCTTTGTCCAGAGTGGAATGCCTCCCCGGCTCCCGGCACATGATCAGTGCATGCTCAGTCACGATATCAGTGCCTGCTCAGCCACGTGATCACTGACGGCACAGTCACGTGATCAGCGCCTCTCAGTCACGTGATCACCGTATGATAAACACGTGATCAGTGAACGACCAGCCACGTGATCACTGCATGCGCGGTCAGGTGGTCAGTTCCTGATCAGCCACCTGATCAGTGCGTGCACAGTCCCCTGATCAGCGCCTGTCAGTCACTGATCACTGCCTGATAAACACGTGATCAGTGCCCGAACAGCCACGTCATCAGTGCATGCGCAGTCACGTGATCAGTGCATGATAGCCACGTGATCAGTGCGTGCACAGTCCCATGATCAGCGCCTGTCAGTCACTGATCATTGCCTGATAAACACGTGATCAGTGCATGATGAGCCATGTGATCAGTGCCCGATCAGCCACGTCATCAGTGCATGCGCAGTCACGTCATCAGTGCATGATAGCCACGTGATCAGTGCATGCTCAGTCACGTGATCTGGACTTGATCAGCCACGTGATCAGTGCCTGCAGAGTCACGTGATCAGGGCCTGCTGAGCTGCGTGATTCCTGCCGGCTCATCTGCATGACAATTGCCAGCTGAGCTGCGTGATTCCTGTCGGCTCATCTGCTTGACAATTGCCAGCTGAGCTGCGTGATTCCTGCCTGGTCACGTGCTTGATTATTGCCAGTTGAGCAGCATGATTCGTCACTGCTGAGCTCCATGCTTATTGCCTGCTGATTGCGTGGTTCGTGTCTGCTCAGCTCTTTGAGTATTGCCTCCTGAGGTCCCTGTTCGGTCGCCACCTGCCGGGGACCAGCCCCAACTGATCCAGGGTATTCGAAGGAGAGATGGCCTAGGCGACTATTTATATGCTAATCAGAGATGTCAAGAATAATAGTATGAGGAGAGCTCAGTAGGAAAATTCGGTGGAGAAAAGAGACTGAGTAGCTTGGTTTACGCGGAAGACCAATCAAACTTCAAGACAAGAAGTTTGCACCACTTACGTAGGCCGCAGGCGCCCTCTCGAATAGCGAAAGGTGCCTCACCCTAGACACCTTCTCGAGTGGGTCTTAGCAGCCCAGGCATAATTAGTAAGCGTGGTGGGTTCCGCGCTCCAGATGGAGACTCAGCTGGAAGTTAAAGGGAAGAATGACAAGGAACTTTATGAATTGGAGCTGTAAGTTAACTCTTTGACAGAGAGAGCGAGATGGTGGTGGGGGACAGCCCCCAGTGAAATCAGAGGTGAGAGCACAAAGCAATACAGTAGGCAGACTCCGGTTTTTTTGGGGGGAGATGCTCGAGAATATCCGGGTGGACTCCTGAGGCTCGATCCCGCATTTGCGTATGCCGAGCCTCCTTCCTCATGACCTTTGTCCAGAGTGGAATGCCTCCCCGGCTCCCGGCACATGATCAGTGCATGCTCAGTCACGATATCAGTGCCTGCTCAGCCACGTGATCACTGACGGCACAGTCACGTGATCAGCGCCTCTCAGTCACGTGATCACCGTATGATAAACACGTGATCAGTGAACGACCAGCCACGTGATCACTGCATGCGCGGTCAGGTGGTCAGTTCCTGATCAGCCACCTGATCAGTGCGTGCACAGTCCCCTGATCAGCGCCTGTCAGTCACTGATCACTGCCTGATAAACACGTGATCAGTGCCCGAACAGCCACGTCATCAGTGCATGCGCAGTCACGTGATCAGTGCATGATAGCCACGTGATCAGTGCGTGCACAGTCCCATGATCAGCGCCTGTCAGTCACTGATCATTGCCTGATAAACACGTGATCAGTGCATGATGAGCCATGTGATCAGTGCCCGATCAGCCACGTCATCAGTGCATGCGCAGTCACGTCATCAGTGCATGATAGCCACGTGATCAGTGCATGCTCAGTCACGTGATCTGGACTTGATCAGCCACGTGATCAGTGCCTGCAGAGTCACGTGATCAGGGCCTGCTGAGCTGCGTGATTCCTGCCGGCTCATCTGCATGACAATTGCCATCTGAGCTGCGTGATTCCTGTCGGCTCATCTGCTTGACAATTGCCAGCTGAGCTGCGTGATTCCTGCCTGGTCACGTGCTTGATTATTGCCAGTTGAGCAGCATGATTCGTCACTGCTGAGCTCCATGCTTATTGCCTGCTGATTGCGTGGTTCGTGTCTGCTCAGCTCTTTGAGTATTGCCTCCTGAGGTCCCTGTTCGGTCGCCACCTGCCGGGGACCAGCCCCAACTGATCCAGGGTATTCGAAGGAGAGATGGCCTAGGCGACTATTTATATGCTAATCAGAGATGTCAAGAATAATAGTATGAGGAGAGCTCAGTAGGAAAATTCGGTGGAGAAAAGAGACTGAGTAGCTTGGTTTACGCGGAAGACCAATCAAACTTCAAGACAAGAAGTTTGCACCACTTACGTAGGCCGCAGGCGCCCTCTCGAATAGCGAAAGGTGCCTCACCCTAGACACCTTCTCGAGTGGGTCTTAGCAGCCCAGGCATAATTAGTAAGCGTGGTGGGTTCCGCGCTCCAGATGGAGACTCAGCTGGAAGTTAAAGGGAAGAATGACAAGGAACTTTATGAATTGGAGCTGTAAGTTAACTCTTTGACAGAGAGAGCGAGATGGTGGTGGGGGACAGCCCCCAGTGAAATCAGAGGTGAGAGCACAAAGCAATACAGTAGGCAGACTCCGGTTTTTTTGGGGGAGATGCTCGAGAATATCCGGGTGGACTCCTGAGGCTCGATCCCGCATTTGCGTATGCCGAGCCTCCTTCCTCATGACCTTTGTCCAGAGTGGAATGCCTCCCCGGCTCCCGGCACATGATCAGTGCATGCTCAGTCACGATATCAGTGCCTGCTCAGCCACGTGATCACTGACGGCACAGTCACGTGATCAGCGCCTCTCAGTCACGTGATCACCGTATGATAAACACGTGATCAGTGAACGACCAGCCACGTGATCACTGCATGCGCGGTCAGGTGGTCAGTTCCTGATCAGCCACCTGATCAGTGCGTGCACAGTCCCCTGATCAGCGCCTGTCAGTCACTGATCACTGCCTGATAAACACGTGATCAGTGCCCGAACAGCCACGTCATCAGTGCATGCGCAGTCACGTGATCAGTGCATGATAGCCACGTGATCAGTGCGTGCACAGTCCCATGATCAGCGCCTGTCAGTCACTGATCATTGCCTGATAAACACGTGATCAGTGCATGATGAGCCATGTGATCAGTGCCCGATCAGCCACGTCATCAGTGCATGCGCAGTCACGTCATCAGTGCATGATAGCCACGTGATCAGTGCATGCTCAGTCACGTGATCTGGACTTGATCAGCCACGTGATCAGTGCCTGCAGAGTCACGTGATCAGGGCCTGCTGAGCTGCGTGATTCCTGCCGGCTCATCTGCATGACAATTGCCAGCTGAGCTGCGTGATTCCTGTCGGCTCATCTGCTTGACAATTGCCAGCTGAGCTGCGTGATTCCTGCCTGGTCACGTGCTTGATTATTGCCAGTTGAGCAGCATGATTCGTCACTGCTGAGCTCCATGCTTATTGCCTGCTGATTGCGTGGTTCGTGTCTGCTCAGCTCTTTGAGTATTGCCTCCTGAGGTCCCTGTTCGGTCGCCACCTGCCGGGGACCAGCCCCAACTGATCCAGGGTATTCGAAGGAGAGATGGCCTAGGCGACTATTTATATGCTAATCAGAGATGTCAAGAATAATAGTATGAGGAGAGCTCAGTAGGAAAATTCGGTGGAGAAAAGAGACTGAGTAGCTTGGTTTACGCGGAAGACCAATCAAACTTCAAGACAAGAAGTTTGCACCACTTACGTAGGCCGCAGGCGCCCTCTCGAATAGCGAAAGGTGCCTCACCCTAGACACCTTCTCGAGTGGGTCTTAGCAGCCCAGGCATAATTAGTAAGCGTGGTGGGTTCCGCGCTCCAGATGGAGACTCAGCTGGAAGTTAAAGGGAAGAATGACAAGGAACTTTATGAATTGGAGCTGTAAGTTAACTCTTTGACAGAGAGAGCGAGATGGTGGTGGGGGACAGCCCCCAGTGAAATCAGAGGTGAGAGCACAAAGCAATACAGTAGGCAGACTCCGGTTTTTTTGGGGGAGATGCTCGAGAATATCCGGGTGGACTCCTGAGGCTCGATCCCGCATTTGCGTATGCCGAGCCTCCTTCCTCATGACCTTTGTCCAGAGTGGAATGCCTCCCCGGCTCCCGGCACATGATCAGTGCATGCTCAGTCACGATATCAGTGCCTGCTCAGCCACGTGATCACTGACGGCACAGTCACGTGATCAGCGCCTCTCAGTCACGTGATCACCGTATGATAAACACGTGATCAGTGAACGACCAGCCACGTGATCACTGCATGCGCGGTCAGGTGGTCAGTTCCTGATCAGCCACCTGATCAGTGCGTGCACAGTCCCCTGATCAGCGCCTGTCAGTCACTGATCACTGCCTGATAAACACGTGATCAGTGCCCGAACAGCCACGTCATCAGTGCATGCGCAGTCACGTGATCAGTGCATGATAGCCACGTGATCAGTGCGTGCACAGTCCCATGATCAGCGCCTGTCAGTCACTGATCATTGCCTGATAAACACGTGATCAGTGCATGATGAGCCATGTGATCAGTGCCCGATCAGCCACGTCATCAGTGCATGCGCAGTCACGTCATCAGTGCATGATAGCCACGTGATCAGTGCATGCTCAGTCACGTGATCTGGACTTGATCAGCCACGTGATCAGTGCCTGCAGAGTCACGTGATCAGGGCCTGCTGAGCTGCGTGATTCCTGCCGGCTCATCTGCATGACAATTGCCAGCTGAGCTGCGTGATTCCTGTCGGCTCATCTGCTTGACAATTGCCAGCTGAGCTGCGTGATTCCTGCCTGGTCACGTGCTTGATTATTGCCAGTTGAGCAGCATGATTCGTCACTGCTGAGCTCCATGCTTATTGCCTGCTGATTGCGTGGTTCGTGTCTGCTCAGCTCTTTGAGTATTGCCTCCTGAGGTCCCTGTTCGGTCGCCACCTGCCGGGGACCAGCCCCAACTGATCCAGGGTATTCGAAGGAGAGATGGCCTAGGCGACTATTTATATGCTAATCAGAGATGTCAAGAATAATAGTATGAGGAGAGCTCAGTAGGAAAATTCGGTGGAGAAAAGAGACTGAGTAGCTTGGTTTACGCGGAAGACCAATCAAACTTCAAGACAAGAAGTTTGCACCACTTACGTAGGCCGCAGGCGCCCTCTCGAATAGCGAAAGGTGCCTCACCCTAGACACCTTCTCGAGTGGGTCTTAGCAGCCCAGGCATAATTAGTAAGCGTGGTGGGTTCCGCGCTCCAGATGGAGACTCAGCTGGAAGTTAAAGGGAAGAATGACAAGGAACTTTATGAATTGGAGCTGTAAGTTAACTCTTTGACAGAGAGAGCGAGATGGTGGTGGGGGACAGCCCCCAGTGAAATCAGAGGTGAGAGCACAAAGCAATACAGTAGGCAGACTCCGGTTTTTTTGGGGGGAGATGCTCGAGAATATCCGGGTGGACTCCTGAGGCTCGATCCCGCATTTGCGTATGCCGAGCCTCCTTCCTCATGACCTTTGTCCAGAGTGGAATGCCTCCCCGGCTCCCGGCACATGATCAGTGCATGCTCAGTCACGATATCAGTGCCTGCTCAGCCACGTGATCACTGACGGCACAGTCACGTGATCAGCGCCTCTCAGTCACGTGATCACCGTATGATAAACACGTGATCAGTGCGCCGAACAGCCACGTCAGTGCAGTGCATGCGCAGTCACGTCATCAGTGCATGATAGCCACGTGATCAGTGCATGCTCAGTCATGATCTGGACTTGATCAGCCACGTGATCAGTGCCTGCAGAGTCACGTGATCAGGGCCTGCTGAGCTGCGTGATTCCTGCCGGCTCATCTGCATGACAATTGCCATCTGAGCTGCGTGATTCCTGTCGGCTCATCTGCTTGACAATTGCCAGCTGAGCTGCGTGATTCCTGCCTGGTCACGTGCTTGATTATTGCCAGTTGAGCAGCATGATTCGTCACTGCTGAGCTCCATGCTTATTGCCTGCTGATTGCGTGGTTCGTGTCTGCTCAGCTCTTTGAGTATTGCCTCCTGAGGTCCCTGTTCGGTCGCCACCTGCCGGGGACCAGCCCCAACTGATCCAGGGTATTCGAAGGAGAGATGGCCTAGGCGACTATTTATATGCTAATCAGAGATGTCAAGAATAATAGTATGAGGAGAGCTCAGTAGGAAAATTCGGTGGAGAAAAGAGACTGAGTAGCTTGGTTTACGCGGAAGACCAATCAAACTTCAAGACAAGAAGTTTGCACCACTTACGTAGGCCGCAGGCGCCCTCTCGAATAGCGAAAGGTGCCTCACCCTAGACACCTTCTCGAGTGGGTCTTAGCAGCCCAGGCATAATTAGTAAGCGTGGTGGGTTCCGCGCTCCAGATGGAGACTCAGCTGGAAGTTAAAGGGAAGAATGACAAGGAACTTTATGAATTGGAGCTGTAAGTTAACTCTTTGACAGAGAGAGCGAGATGGTGGTGGGGGACAGCCCCCAGTGAAATCAGAGGTGAGAGCACAAAGCAATACAGTAGGCAGACTCCGGTTTTTTTGGGGGGAGATGCTCGAGAATATCCGGGTGGACTCCTGAGGCTCGATCCCGCATTTGCGTATGCCGAGCCTCCTTCCTCATGACCTTTGTCCAGAGTGGAATGCCTCCCCGGCTCCCGGCACATGATCAGTGCATGCTCAGTCACGATATCAGTGCCTGCTCAGCCACGTGATCACTGACGGCACAGTCACGTGATCAGCGCCTCTCAGTCACGTGATCACCGTATGATAAACACGTGATCAGTGAACGACCAGCCACGTGATCACTGCATGCGCGGTCAGGTGGTCAGTTCCTGATCAGCCACCTGATCAGTGCGTGCACAGTCCCCTGATCAGCGCCTGTCAGTCACTGATCACTGCCTGATAAACACGTGATCAGTGCCCGAACAGCCACGTCATCAGTGCATGCGCAGTCACGTGATCAGTGCATGATAGCCACGTGATCAGTGCGTGCACAGTCCCATGATCAGCGCCTGTCAGTCACTGATCATTGCCTGATAAACACGTGATCAGTGCATGATGAGCCATGTGATCAGTGCCCGATCAGCCACGTCATCAGTGCATGCGCAGTCACGTCATCAGTGCATGATAGCCACGTGATCAGTGCATGCTCAGTCACGTGATCTGGACTTGATCAGCCACGTGATCAGTGCCTGCAGAGTCACGTGATCAGGGCCTGCTGAGCTGCGTGATTCCTGCCGGCTCATCTGCTTGACAATTGCCAGCTGAGCTGCGTGATTCCTGCCTGGTCACGTGCTTGATTATTGCCAGTTGAGCAGCATGATTCGTCACTGCTGAGCTCCATGCTTATTGCCTGCTGATTGCGTGGTTCGTGTCTGCTCAGCTCTTTGAGTATTGCCTCCTGAGGTCCCTGTTCGGTCGCCACCTGCCGGGGACCAGCCCCAACTGATCCAGGGTATTCGAAGGAGAGATGGCCTAGGCGACTATTTATATGCTAATCAGAGATGTCAAGAATAATAGTATGAGGAGAGCTCAGTAGGAAAATTCGGTGGAGAAAAGAGACTGAGTAGCTTGGTTTACGCGGAAGACCAATCAAACTTCAAGACAAGAAGTTTGCACCACTTACGTAGGCCGCAGGCGCCCTCTCGAATAGCGAAAGGTGCCTCACCCTAGACACCTTCTCGAGTGGGTCTTAGCAGCCCAGGCATAATTAGTAAGCGTGGTGGGTTCCGCGCTCCAGATGGAGACTCAGCTGGAAGTTAAAGGGAAGAATGACAAGGAACTTTATGAATTGGAGCTGTAAGTTAACTCTTTGACAGAGAGAGCGAGATGGTGGTGGGGGACAGCCCCCAGTGAAATCAGAGGTGAGAGCACAAAGCAATACAGTAGGCAGACTCCGGTTTTTTTGGGGGGAGATGCTCGAGAATATCCGGGTGGACTCCTGAGGCTCGATCCCGCATTTGCGTATGCCGAGCCTCCTTCCTCATGACCTTTGTCCAGAGTGGAATGCCTCCCCGGCTCCCGGCACATGATCAGTGCATGCTCAGTCACGATATCAGTGCCTGCTCAGCCACGTGATCACTGACGGCACAGTCACGTGATCAGCGCCTCTCAGTCACGTGATCACCGTATGATAAACACGTGATCAGTGAACGACCAGCCACGTGATCACTGCATGCGCGGTCAGGTGGTCAGTTCCTGATCAGCCACCTGATCAGTGCGTGCACAGTCCCCTGATCAGCGCCTGTCAGTCACTGATCACTGCCTGATAAACACGTGATCAGTGCCCGAACAGCCACGTCATCAGTGCATGCGCAGTCACGTGATCAGTGCATGATAGCCACGTGATCAGTGCGTGCACAGTCCCATGATCAGCGCCTGTCAGTCACTGATCATTGCCTGATAAACACGTGATCAGTGCATGATGAGCCATGTGATCAGTGCCCGATCAGCCACGTCATCAGTGCATGCGCAGTCACGTCATCAGTGCATGATAGCCACGTGATCAGTGCATGCTCAGTCACGTGATCTGGACTTGATCAGCCACGTGATCAGTGCCTGCAGAGTCACGTGATCAGGGCCTGCTGAGCTGCGTGATTCCTGCCGGCTCATCTGCATGACAATTGCCAGCTGAGCTGCGTGATTCCTGTCGGCTCATCTGCTTGACAATTGCCAGCTGAGCTGCGTGATTCCTGCCTGGTCACGTGCTTGATTATTGCCAGTTGAGCAGCATGATTCGTCACTGCTGAGCTCCATGCTTATTGCCTGCTGATTGCGTGGTTCGTGTCTGCTCAGCTCTTTGAGTATTGCCTCCTGAGGTCCCTGTTCGGTCGCCACCTGCCGGGGACCAGCCCCAACTGATCCAGGGTATTCGAAGGAGAGATGGCCTAGGCGACTATTTATATGCTAATCAGAGATGTCAAGAATAATAGTATGAGGAGAGCTCAGTAGGAAAATTCGGTGGAGAAAAGAGACTGAGTAGCTTGGTTTACGCGGAAGACCAATCAAACTTCAAGACAAGAAGTTTGCACCACTTACGTAGGCCGCAGGCGCCCTCTCGAATAGCGAAAGGTGCCTCACCCTAGACACCTTCTCGAGTGGGTCTTAGCAGCCCAGGCATAATTAGTAAGCGTGGTGGGTTCCGCGCTCCAGATGGAGACTCAGCTGGAAGTTAAAGGGAAGAATGACAAGGAACTTTATGAATTGGAGCTGTAAGTTAACTCTTTGACAGAGAGAGCGAGATGGTGGTGGGGGACAGCCCCCAGTGAAATCAGAGGTGAGAGCACAAAGCAATACAGTAGGCAGACTCCGGTTTTTTTGGGGGGAGATGCTCGAGAATATCCGGGTGGACTCCTGAGGCTCGATCCCGCATTTGCGTATGCCGAGCCTCCTTCCTCATGACCTTTGTCCAGAGTGGAATGCCTCCCCGGCTCCCGGCACATGATCAGTGCATGCTCAGTCACGATATCAGTGCCTGCTCAGCCACGTGATCACTGACGGCACAGTCACGTGATCAGCGCCTCTCAGTCACGTGATCACCGTATGATAAACACGTGATCAGTGAACGACCAGCCACGTGATCACTGCATGCGCGGTCAGGTGGTCAGTTCCTGATCAGCCACCTGATCAGTGCGTGCACAGTCCCCTGATCAGCGCCTGTCAGTCACTGATCACTGCCTGATAAACACGTGATCAGTGCCCGAACAGCCACGTCATCAGTGCATGCGCAGTCACGTGATCAGTGCATGATAGCCACGTGATCAGTGCGTGCACAGTCCCATGATCAGCGCCTGTCAGTCACTGATCATTGCCTGATAAACACGTGATCAGTGCATGATGAGCCATGTGATCAGTGCCCGATCAGCCACGTCATCAGTGCATGCGCAGTCACGTCATCAGTGCATGATAGCCACGTGATCAGTGCATGCTCAGTCACGTGATCTGGACTTGATCAGCCACGTGATCAGTGCCTGCAGAGTCACGTGATCAGGGCCTGCTGAGCTGCGTGATTCCTGCCGGCTCATCTGCATGACAATTGCCAGCTGAGCTGCGTGATTCCTGTCGGCTCATCTGCTTGACAATTGCCAGCTGAGCTGCGTGATTCCTGCCTGGTCACGTGCTTGATTATTGCCAGTTGAGCAGCATGATTCGTCACTGCTGAGCTCCATGCTTATTGCCTGCTGATTGCGTGGTTCGTGTCTGCTCAGCTCTTTGAGTATTGCCTCCTGAGGTCCCTGTTCGGTCGCCACCTGCCGGGGACCAGCCCCAACTGATCCAGGGTATTCGAAGGAGAGATGGCCTAGGCGACTATTTATATGCTAATCAGAGATGTCAAGAATAATAGTATGAGGAGAGCTCAGTAGGAAAATTCGGTGGAGAAAAGAGACTGAGTAGCTTGGTTTACGCGGAAGACCAATCAAACTTCAAGACAAGAAGTTTGCACCACTTACGTAGGCCGCAGGCGCCCTCTCGAATAGCGAAAGGTGCCTCACCCTAGACACCTTCTCGAGTGGGTCTTAGCAGCCCAGGCATAATTAGTAAGCGTGGTGGGTTCCGCGCTCCAGATGGAGACTCAGCTGGAAGTTAAAGGGAAGAATGACAAGGAACTTTATGAATTGGAGCTGTAAGTTAACTCTTTGACAGAGAGAGCGAGATGGTGGTGGGGGACAGCCCCCAGTGAAATCAGAGGTGAGAGCACAAAGCAATACAGTAGGCAGACTCCGGTTTTTTTGGGGGGAGATGCTCGAGAATATCCGGGTGGACTCCTGAGGCTCGATCCCGCATTTGCGTATGCCGAGCCTCCTTCCTCATGACCTTTGTCCAGAGTGGAATGCCTCCCCGGCTCCCGGCACATGATCAGTGCATGCTCAGTCACGATATCAGTGCCTGCTCAGCCACGTGATCACTGACGGCACAGTCACGTGATCAGCGCCTCTCAGTCACGTGATCACCGTATGATAAACACGTGATCAGTGAACGACCAGCCACGTGATCACTGCATGCGCGGTCAGGTGGTCAGTTCCTGATCAGCCACCTGATCAGTGCGTGCACAGTCCCCTGATCAGCGCCTGTCAGTCACTGATCACTGCCTGATAAACACGTGATCAGTGCCCAAACAGCCACGTCATCAGTGCATGCGCAGTCACGTGATCAGTGCATGATAGCCACGTGATCAGTGCGTGCACAGTCCCATGATCAGCGCCTGTCAGTCACTGATCATTGCCTGATAAACACGTGATCAGTGCATGATGAGCCATGTGATCAGTGCCCGATCAGCCACGTCATCTGTGCATGCGCAGTCACGTCATCAGTGCATGATAGCCACGTGATCAGTGCATGCTCAGTCACGTGATCTGGACTTGATCAGCCACGTGATCAGTGCCTGCAGAGTCACGTGATCAGGGCCTGCTGAGCTGCGTGATTCCTGCCGGCTCATCGGCATGACAATTGCCATCTGAGCTGCGTGATTCCTGTCGGCTCATCTGCTTGACAATTGCCAGCTGAGCTGCGTGATTCCTGCCTGGTCACGTGCTTGATTATTGCCAGTTGAGCAGCATGATTCGTCACTGCTGAGCTCCATGCTTATTGCCTGCTGATTGCGTGGTTCGTGTCTGCTCAGCTCTTTGAGTATTGCCTCCTGAGGTCCCTGTTCGGTCGCCACCTGCCGGGGACCAGCCCCAACTGATCCAGGGTATTCGAAGGACAGATGGCCTAGGCGACTATTTATATGCTAATCAGAGATGTCAAGAATAATAGTATGAGGAGAGCTCAGTAGGAAAATTCGGTGGAGAAAAGAGACTGAGTAGCTTGGTTTAGCGGAAGACCAATCAAACTTCAAGACAAGAAGTTTGCACCACTTACGTAGGCCGCAGGCGCCCTCTCGAATAGCGAAAGGTGCCTCACCCTAGACACCTTCTCGAGTGGGTCTTAGCAGCCCAGGCATAATTAGTCAGCGTGGTGGGTTCCGCGCTCCAGATGGAGACTCAGCTGGAAGTTAAAGGGAAGAATGACAAGGAACTTTATGAATTGGAGCTGTAAGTTAACTCTTTGACAGAGAGAGCGAGATGGTGGTGGGGAACAGCCCCCAGTGTAATCAGAAATGAGAGCACAAAGCAATACAGTAGGCAGACTCCGGTTTTTTTGGGGGGAGATGCTCGAGAATATCCGGGTGGACTCCTGAGGCTCGATCCCGCATTTGCGTATGCCGAGCCTTCTTCCTCCTGACCTTTGTCCAGAGTGGAATGCCTCCCCGGCTCCCGGCACATGATCAGTGCATGCTCAATCACGATATCAGTGCCTGCTCAGCCACGTGATCACTGACGGCACAGTCACGTGATCAGCGCCTCTCAGTCACGTGATCACCGTATGATAAACTCTTGATCAGTGAACGACCAGCCACGTGATCACTGCATGCGCGGTCAGGTGGTCAGTTCCTGATCAGCCACCTGATCAGTGCGTGCACAGTCCCCTGATCATCGCCTGTCCGTCACTGATCACTGCCTGATAAACACGTGATCAGTGCCCGAACAGCCACGTCATCAGTGCATGCGCAGTCACGTGATCAGTGCATGATAGCCACGTGATCAGTGCGTGCACAGTCCCATGATCAGCGCCTGTCAGTCACTGATCATTGCCTGAGAAACACGTGATCAGTGCATGATGAGCCATGTGATCAGTGCCCGATCAGCCACGTCATCAGTGCATGCGCAGTCACGTCATCAGTGCATGATAGCCACGTGATCAGTGCATGCTCAGTCACGTGATCTGGACTTGATCAGCCACGTGATCAGTGCCTGCAGAGTCACGTGATCAGGGCCTGCTGAGCTGCGTGATTCCTGCCGGCTCATCTGCATGACAATTGCCAGCTGAGCTGCGTGATTCCTGTCGGCTCATCTGCTTGACAATTGCCAGCTGAGCTGCGTGATTCCTGCCTGGTCACGTGCTTGATTATTGCCAGTTGAGCAGCATGATTCGTCACTGCTGAGCTCCATGCTTATTGCCTGCTGATTGCGTGGTTCGTGTCTGCTCAGCTCTTTGAGTATTGCCTCCTGAGGTCCCTGTTCGGTCGCCACCTGCCGGGGACCAGCCCCAACTGATCCAGGGTATTCAAAGGAGAGATGGCCTAGGCGACTATTTATATGCTAATCAGAGATGTCAAGAATAATAGTATGAGGAGAGCTCAGTAGGAAAATTCGGTGGAGAAAAGAGACTGAGTAGCTTGGTTTACGCGGAAGACCAATCAAACTTCAAGACAAGAAGTTTGCACCACTTACGTAGGCCGCAGGCGCCCTCTCGAATAGCGAAAGGTGCCTCACCCTAGACACCTTCTCGAGTGGGTCTTAGCAGCCCAGGCATAATTAGTCAGCGTGGTGGGTTCCGCGCTCCAGATGGAGACTCAGCTGGAAGTTAAAGGGAAGAATGACAAGGAACTTTATGAATTGGAGCTGTAAGTTAACTCTTTGACAGAGAGAGCGAGATGGTGGTGGGGGACAGCCCCCAGTGAAATCAGAGGTGAGAGCACAAAGCAATACAGTAGGCAGACTCCGGTTTTTTTGGGGGGAGATGCTCGAGAATATCCGGGTGGACTCCTGAGGCTCCATCCCGCATTTGCGTATGCCGAGCCTCCTTCCTCATGACCTTTGTCCAGAGTGGAATGCCTCCCCGGCTCCCGGCACATGATCAGTGCATGCTCAGTCACGATATCAGTGCCTGCTCAGCCACGTGATCACTGACGGCACAGTCACGTGATCAGCTCCTCTCAGTCACGTGATCACCGTATGATAAACACGTGATCAGTGAACGACCAGCCACGTGATCACTGCAAGCGCGGTCAGGTGGTCAGTTCCTGATCAGCCACCTGATCAGTGCGTGCACATTCCCCTGATCAGCGCCTGTCAGTCACTGATCACTGCCTGATAAACACGTGATCAGTGCCCAAACAGCCACGTCATCAGTGCATGCGCAGTCACGTGATCAGTGCATGATAGCCACGTGATCAGTGCGTGCACAGTCCCATGATCAGCGCTTGTCAGTCACTGATCATTGCCTGATAAACACGTGATCAGTGCATGATGAGCCATGTGATCAGTGCCCGATCAGCCACGTCATCAGTGCATTCGCAGTCACGTCATCAGTGCATGATAGCCACGTGATCAGTGCATGCTCTGTCACGTGATCTGTACTTGATCAGCCACGTGATCAGTGCCTGCAGAGTCACGTGATCAGGGCCTGCTGAGCTGCGTGATTCCTGCCGGCTCATCGGCATGACAATTGCCATCTGAGCTGCGTGATTCCTGTCGGCTCATCTGCTTGACAATTGCCAGCTGAGCTGCGTGATTCCTGCCTGGTCACGTGCTTGATTATTGCCAGTTGAGCAGCATGATTCGTCACTGCTGAGCTCCATGCTTATTGCCTGCTGATTGCGTGGTTCGTGTCTGCTCAGCTCTTTGAGTATTGCCTCCTGAGGTCCCTGTTCGGTCGCCACCTGCCGGGGACCAGCCCCAACTGATCCAGGGTATTCGAAGGACAGATGGCCTAGGCGACTATTTATATGCTAATCAGAGATGTCAAGAATAATAGTATGAGGAGAGCTCAGTAGGAAAATTCGGTGGAGAAAAGAGACTGAGTAGCTTGGTTTACGCGGAAGACCAATCAAACTTCAAGACAAGAAGTTTGCACCACTTACGTAGGCCGCAGGCGCCCTCTCGAATAGCGAAAGGTGCCTCACCCTAGACACCTTCTCGAGTGGGTCTTAGCAGCCCAGGCATAATTAGTCAGCGTGGTGGGTTCCGCGCTCCAGATGGAGACTCAGCTGGAAGTTAAAGGGAAGAATGACAAGGAACTTTATGAATTGGAGCTGTAAGTTAACTCTTTGACAGAGAGAGCGAGATGGTGGTGGGGGACAGCCCCCAGTGAAATCAGAGGTGAGAGCACAAAGCAATACAGTAGGCAGACTCCGGTTTTTTTGGGGGGAGATGCTCGAGAATATCCGGGTGGACTCCTGAGGCTCCATCCCGCATTTGCGTATGCCGAGCCTCCTTCCTCATGACCTTTGTCCAGAGTGGAATGCCTCCCCGGCTCCCGGCACATGATCAGTGCATGCTCAGTCACGATATCAGTGCCTGCTCAGCCACGTGATCACTGACGGCACAGTCACGTGATCAGCGCCTCTCAGTCACATGATCACCGTATGATAAACACGTGATCAGTGAACGACCAGCCACGTGATCACTGCATGCGCGGTCAGGTGGTCAGTTCCTGATCAGCCACCTGATCAGTGCGTGCACAGTCCCCTGATCAGCGCCTGTCAGTCACTGATCACTGCCTGATAAACACGTGATCAGTGCCCAAACAGCCACGTCATCAGTGCATGCGCAGTCACGTGATCAGTGCATGATAGCCACGTGATCAGTGCGTGCACAGTCCCATGATCAGCGCCTGTCAGTCACTGATCATTGCCTGATAAACACGTGATCAGTGCATGATGAGCCATGTGATCAGTGCCTGATCAGCCACGTCATCAGTGCATGCGCAGTCACGTCATCAGTGCATGATAGCCACGTGATCAGTGCATGCTCAGTCACGTGATCTGGACTTGATCAGCCACGTGATCAGTGCCTGCAGAGTCACGTGATCAGGGCCTGCTGAGCTGCGTGATTCCTGCCGGCTCATCGGCATGACAATTGCCATCTGAGCTGCGTGATTCCTGTCGGCTCATCTGCTTGACAATTGCCAGCTGAGCTGCGTGATTCCTGCCTGGTCACGTGCTTGATTATTGCCAGTTGAGCAGCATGATTCGTCACTGCTGAGCTCCATGCTTATTGCCTGCTGATTGCGTGGTTCGTGTCTGCTCAGCTCTTTGAGTATTGCCTCCTGAGGTCCCTGTTCGGTCGCCACCTGCCGGGGACCAGCCCCAACTGATCCACGGTATTCGAAGGACAGATGGCCTAGGCGACTATTTATATGCTAATCAGAGATGTCAAGAATAATAGTATGAGGAGAGCTCAGTAGGAAAATTCGGTGGAGAAAAGAGACTGAGTAGCTTGGTTTACGCGGAAGACCAATCAAACATCAAGACAAGAAGTTTGCACCACTTACGTAGGCCGCAGGCGCCCTCTCGAATAGCGAAAGGTGCCTCACCCTAGACACCTTCTCGAGTGGGTCTTAGCAGCCCAGGCATAATTAGTCAGCGTGGTGGGTTCCGCGCTCCAGATGGAGACTCAGCTGGAAGTTAAAGGGAAGAATGACAAGGAACTTTATGAATTGGAGCTGTAAGTTAACTCTTTGACAGAGAGAGCGAGATGGTGGTGGGGAACAGCCCCCAGTGAAATCAGAAGTGAGAGCACAAAGCAATACAGTAGGCAGACTCCGGTTTTTTTGGGGGGGAGATGCTCGAGAATATCCGGGTGGACTCCTGAGGCTCGATCCCGCATTTGCGTATGCCGAGCCTCCTTCCTCATGACCTTTGTCCAGTGTGGAATGCCTCCCCGGCTCCCGGCACATGATCAGTGCATGCTCAATCACGATATCAGTGCCTGCTCAGCCACGTGATCACTGACGGCACAGTCACGTGATCAGCGCCTCTCAGTCACGTGATCACCGTATGATAAACACTTGATCAGTGAACGACCAGCCACGTGATCACTGCATGCGCGGTCAGGTGGTCAGTTCCTGATCAGCCACCTGATCAGTGCGTGCACAGTCCCCTGATCATCGCCTGTCAGTCACTGATCACTGCCTGATAAACACGTGATCAGTGCCCAAACAGCCACGTCATCAGTGCATGCGCAGTCACGTGATCAGTGCATGATAGCCACGTGATCAGTGCGTGCACAGTCCCATGATCAGCGCCTGTCAGTCACTGATCATTGCCTGAGAAACACGTGATCAGTGCATGATGAGCCATGTGATCAGTGCCCGATCAGCCACGTCATCAGTGCATGCGCAGTCACGTCATCAGTGCATGATAGCCACGTGATCAGTGCATGCTCAGTCACGTGATCTGGACTTGATCAGCCACGTGATCAGTGCCTGCAGAGTCACGTGATCAGGGCCTGCTGAGCTGCGTGATTCCTGCCGGCTCATCTGCATGACAATTGCCAGCTGAGCTGCGTGATTCCTGTCGGCTCATCTGCTTGACAATTGCCAGCTGAGCTGCGTGATTCCTGCCTGGTCACGTGCTTGATTTTGCCAGTTGAGCAGCATGATTCGTCACTGCTGAGCTCCATGCTTAGTGCCTGCTGATTGCGTGGTTCGTGTCTGCTCAGCTCTTTGAGTATTGCCTCCTGAGGTCCCTGTTCGGTCGCCACCTGCCGGGGACCAGCCCCAACTGATCCAGGGTATTCAAAGGAGAGATGGCCTAGGCGACTATTTATATGCTAATCAGAGATGTCAAGAATAATAGTATGAGGAGAGCTCAGTAGGAAAATTCGGTGGAGAAAAGAGACTGAGTAGCTTGGTTTACGCGGAAGACCAATCAAACTTCAAGACAAGAAGTTTGCACCACTTACGTAGGCCGCAGGCGCCCTCTCGAATAGCGAAAGGTGCCTCACCCTAGACACCTTCTCGAGTGGGTCTTAGCAGCCCAGGCATAATTAGTCAGCGTGGTGGGTTCCGCGCTCCAGATGGAGACTCAGCTGGAAGTTAAAGGGAAGAATGACAAGGAACTTTATGAATTGGAGCTGTAAGTTAACTCTTTGACAGAGAGAGCGAGATGGTGGTGGGGGACAGCCCCCAGTGAAATCAGAGGTGAGAGCACAAAGCAATACAGTAGGCAGACTCCGGTTTTTTTGGGGGGAGATGCTCGAGAATATCCGGGTGGACTCCTGAGGCTCCATCCCGCATTTGCGTATGCCGAGCCTCCTTCCTCATGACCTTTGTCCAGAGTGGAATGCCTCCCCGGCTCCCGGCACATGATCAGTGCATGCTCAGTCACGATATCAGTGCCTGCTCAGCCACGTGATCACTGACGGCACAGTCACGTGATCAGCTCCTCTCAGTCACGTGATCACCGTATGATAAACACGTGATCAGTGAACGACCAGCCACGTGATCACTGCATGCGCGGTCAGGTGGTCAGTTCCTGATCAGCCACCTGATCAGTGCGTGCACAGTCCCCTGATCAGCGCCTGTCAGTCACTGATCACTGCCTGATAAACACGTGATCAGTGCCCGAACAGCCACGTCATCAGTGCATGCGCAGTCACGTGATCAGTGCATGATAGCCACGTGATCAGTGCGTGCACAGTCCCATGATCAGCGCCTGTCAGTCACTGATCATTGCCTGATAAACACGTGATCAGTGCATGATGAGCCATGTGATCAGTGCCCGATCAGCCACGTCATCAGTGCATTCGCAGTCACGTCATCAGTGCATGATAGCCACGTGATCAGTGCATGCTCTGTCACGTGATCTGTACTTGATCAGCCACGTGATCAGTGCCTGCAGAGTCACGTGATCAGGGCCTGCTGAGCTGCGTGATTCCTGCCGGCTCATCGGCATGACAATTGCCATCTGAGCTGCGTGATTCCTGTTGGCTCATCTGCTTGACAATTGCCAGCTGAGCTGCGTGATTCCTGCCTGGTCACGTGCTTGATTATTGCCAGTTGAGCAGCATGATTCGTCACTGCTGAGCTCCATGCTTATTGCCTGCTGATTGCGTGGTTCGTGTCTGCTCAGCTCTTTGAGTATTGCCTCCTGAGGTCCCTGTTCGGTCGCCACCTGCCGGGGACCAGCCCCAACTGACCAGGGTATTCGAAGGACAGATGGCCTAGGCGACTATTTATATGCTAATCAGAGATGTCAAGAATAATAGTATGAGGAGAGCTCAGTAGGAAAATTCGGTGGAGAAAAGAGACTGAGTAGCTTGGTTTACGCGGAAGACCAATCAAACTTCAAGACAAGAAGTTTGCACCACTTACGTAGGCCGCAGGCGCCCTCTCGAATAGCGAAAGGTGCCTCACCCTAGACACCTTCTCGAGTGGGTCTTAGCAGCCCAGGCATAATTAGTCAGCGTGGTGGGTTCCGCGCTCCAGATGGAGACTCAGCTGGAAGTTAAAGGGAAGAATGACAAGGAACTTTATGAATTGGAGCTGTAAGTTAACTCTTTGACAGAGAGAGCGAGATGGTGGTGGGGGACAGCCCCCAGTGAAATCAGAGGTGAGAGCACAAAGCAATACAGTAGGCAGACTCCGGTTTTTTTGGGGGGAGATGCTCGAGAATATCCGGGTGGACTCCTGAGGCTCCATCCCGCATTTGCGTATGCCGAGCCTCCTTCCTCATGACCTTTGTCCAGAGTGGAATGCCTCCCCGGCTCCCGGCACATGATCAGTGCATGCTCAATCACGATATCAGTGCCTGCTCAGCCACGTGATCACTGACGGCACAGTCACGTGATCAGCGCCTCTCAGTCACGTGATCACCGTATGATAAACACGTGATCAGTGCCGAACAGCCACGTCATCAGTGCATGCGCAGTCACGTCATCAGTGCATGATAGCCACGTGATCAGTGCATGCTCAGTCATGATCTGGACTTGATCAGCCACGGGATCAGTGCCTGCAGAGTCACGTGATCAGGGCCTGCTGAGCTGCGTGATTCCTGCCGGCTCATCTGCATGACAATTGCCATCTGAGCTGCGTGATTCCTGTCGGCTCATCTGCTTGACAATTGCCAGCTGAGCTGCGTGATTCCTGCCTGGTCACGTGCTTGATTATTGCCAGTTGAGCAGCATGATTCGTCACTGCTGAGCTCCATGCTTATTGCCTGCTGATTGCGTGGTTCGTGTCTGCTCAGCTCTTTGAGTATTGCCTCCTGAGGTCCCTGTTCGGTCGCCACCTGCCGGGGACCAGCCCCAGCTGATCCAGGGTATTCGAAGGAGAGATGGCCTAGGCGACTATTTATATGCTAATCAGAGATGTCAAGAATAATAGTATGAGGAGAGCTCAGTAGGAAAATTCGGTGGAGAAAAGAGACTGAGTAGCTTGGTTTACGCGGAAGACCAATCAAACTTCAAGACAAGAAGTTTGCACCACTTACGTAGGCCGCAGGCGCCCTCTCGAATAGCGAAAGTTGCCTCACCCTAGACACCTTCTCGAGTGGGTGTTAGCAGCCCAGGCATAATTAGTCAGCGTGGTGGGTTCCGCGCTCCAGATGGAGACTCAGCTGGAAGTTAAAGGGAAGAATGACAAGGAACTTTATGAATTGGAGCTGTAAGTTAACTCTTTGACAGAGAGAGCGAGATGGTGGTGGGGGACAGCCCCCAGTGAAATCAGAGGTGAGAGCACAAAGCAATACAGTAGGCAGACTCCGGTTTTTTTGGGGGGAGATGCTCGAGAATATCCGGGTGGACTCCTGAGGCTCGATCCCGCATTTGCCTATGCCGAGCCTCCTTCCTCATGACCTTTGTCCAGAGTGGAATGCCTCCCCGGCTCCCGGCACATGATCAGTGCATGCTCAGTCACGATATCAGTGCCTGCTCAGCCACGTGATCACTGACGGCACAGTCACGTGATCAGCGCCTCTCAGTCACGTGATCAACGTATGATAAACACGTGATCAGTGAACGACCAGCCACGTGATCACTGCATGCGCAGTCAGGCGGTCAGTTCCTGATCAGCCACCTGATCAGTGCGTGCACAGTCCCCTGATCAGCGCCTGTCAGTCACTGATCACTGCCTGATAAACACGTGATCAGTGCCCGAACAGCCACGTCATCAGTGCATGCGCAGTCACGTGATCAGTGCATGATAGCCACGTGATCAGTGCGTGCACAGTCCCATGATCAGCGCCTGTCAGTCACTGATCATTGCCTGATAAACACGTGATCAGTGCATGATGAGCCATGTGATCAGTGCCTGATCAGCCACGTCATCAGTGCATGCGCAGTCACGTCATCAGTGCATGATAGCCACGTGATCAGTGCATGCTCAGTCACGTGATCTGGACTTGATCAGCCACGTGATCAGTGCCTGCAGAGTCACGTGATCAGGGCCTGCTGAGCTGCGTGATTCCTGCCGGCTCATCTGCATGACAATTGCCAGCTGAGCTGCGTGATTCCTGTCGGCTCATCTGCTTGACAATTGCCAGCTGAGCTGCGTGATTCCTGCCTGGTCACGTGCTTGATTATTGCCAGTTGAGCAGCATGATTCGTCACTGCTGAGCTCCATGCTTATTGCCTGCTGATTGCGTGGTTCGTGTCTGCTCAGCTCTTTGAGTATTGCCTCCTGAGGTCCCTGTTCGGTCGCCACCTGCCGGGGACCAGCCCCAACTGATCCAGGGTATTCAAAGGAGAGATGGCCTAGGCGACTATTTATATGCTAATCAGAGATGTCAAGAATAATAGTATGAGGAGAGCTCAGTAGGAAAATTCGGTGGAGAAAAGAGACTGAGTAGCTTGGTTTACGCGGAAGACCAATCAAACTTCAAGACAAGAAGTTTGCACCACTTCCGTAGGCCGCAGGCGCCCTCTCGAATAGCGAAAGGTGCCTCACCCTAGACACCTTCTCGAGTGGGTCTTAGCAGCCCAGGCATAATTAGTAAGCGTGGTGGGTTCCGCACTCCAGATGGAGACTCAGCTGGAAGTTAAAGGGAAGAATGACAAGGAACTTTATGAATTGGAGCTGTAAGTTAACTCTTTGACAGAGAGAGCGAGATGGTGGTGGGGGACAGCCCCCAGTGAAATCAGAGGTGAGAGCACAAAGCAATACAGTAGGCAGACTCCGGTTTTTTTGGGGGGAGATGCTCGAGAATATCCGGGTGGACTCCTGAGGCTCGATCCCGCATTTGCGTATGCCGAGCCTCCTTCCTCATGACCTTTGTCCAGAGTGGAATGCCTCCCCGGCTCCCGGCACATGATCAGTGCATGCTCAGTCACGATATCAGTGCCTGCTCAGCCACGTGATCACTGACGGCACAGTCACGTGATCAGCTCCTCTCAGTCACGTGATCACCGTATGATAAACACGTGATCAGTGAACGACCAGCCACGTGATCACTGCATGCGCGGTCAGGTGGTCAGTTCCTGATCAGCCACCTGATCAGTGCGTGCACAGTCCCCTGATCAGCGCCTGTCAGTCACTGATCACTGCCTGATAAACACGTGATCAGTGCCCGAACAGCCACGTCATCAGTGCATGCGCAGTCACGTGATCAGTGCATGATAGCCACGTGATCAGTGCGTGCACAGTCCCATGATCAGCGCCTGTCAGTCACTGATCATTGCCTGATAAACACGTGATCAGTGCATGATGAGCCATGTGATCAGTGCCTGATCAGCCACGTCATCAGTGCATGCGCAGTCACGTCATCAGTGCATGATAGCCACGTGATCAGTGCATGCTCTGTCACGTGATCTGGACTTGATCAGCCACGTGATCAGTGCCTGCAGAGTCACGTGATCAGGGCCTGCTGAGCTGCGTGATTCCTGCCGGCTCATCTGCATGACAATTGCGATCTGAGCTGCGTGATTCCTGTCGGCTCATCTGCTTGACAATTGCCAGCTGAGCTGCGTGATTCCTGCCTGGTCACGTGCTTGATTATTGCCAGTTGAGCAGCATGATTCGTCACTGCTGAGCTCCATGCTTCTTGCCTGCTGATTGCGTGGTTCGTGTCTGCTCAGCTCTTTGAGTATTGCCTCCTGAGATCCCTGTTCGGTCGCCACCTGCCGGGGACCAGTCCCAACTGATCCAGGGTATTCGAAGGAGAGATGGCCTAGGCGACTATTTATATGCTAATCAGAGATGTCAAGAATAATAGTACGAGGAGAGCTCAGTAGGAAAATTCGGTGGAGAAAAGAGACTGAGTAGCTTGGTTTACGCGGAAGACCAATCAAACTTCAAGACAAGAAGTTTGCACCACTTACGTAGGCCGCAGGCGCCCTCTCGAATAGCGAAAGGTGCCTCACCCTAGACACCTTCTCGAGTGGGTCTTAGCAGCCCAGGCATAATTAGTCAGCGTGGTGGGTTCCGCGCTCCAGATGGAGACTCAGCTGGAAGTTAAAGGGAAGAATGACAAGGAACTTTATGAATTGGAGCTGTAAGTTAACTCTTTGACAGAGAGAGCGAGATGGTGGTGGGGGACAGCCCCCAGTGAAATCAGAGGTGAGAGCACAAAGCAATACAGTAGGCAGACTCCGGTTTTTGGGGGGAGATGCTCGAGAATATCCGGGTGGACTCCTGAGGCTCCATCCCGCATTTGCGTATGCCGAGCCTCCTTCCTCATGACCTTTGTCCAGAGTGGAATGCCTCCCCGGCTCCCGGCACATGATCAGTGCATGCTCAGTCACGATATCAGTGCCTGCTCAGCCACGTGATCACTGACGGCACAGTCACGTGATCAGCGCCTCTCAGTCACGTGATCACCGTATGATAAACACGTGATCAGTGAACGACCATCCACGTGATCACTGCATGCGCGGTCAGGTGGTCAGTTCCTGATCAGCCACCTGATCAGTGCGTGCACAGTCCCCTGATCAGCGCCTGTCCGTCACTGATCACTGCCTGATAAACACGTGATCAGTGCCCGAACAGCCACGTCATCAGTGCATGCGCTGTCACGTGATCAGTGCATGATAGCCACGTGATCAGTGCGTGCACAGTCCCATGATCAGCGCCTGTCAGTCACTGATCATTGCCTGATAAACACGTGATCAGTGCATGAAGAGCCATGTGATCAGTGCCCGATCAGCCACGTCATCAGTGCATGCGCAGTCACGTCATCAGTGCATGATAGCCACGTGATCAGTGCATGCTCAGTCACGTGATCTGGACTTGATCAGCCACGTGATCAGTGCCTGCAGAGTCACGTGATGAGGGCCTGCTGAGCTGCGTGATTCCTGTCGGCTCATCTGCTTGACAATTGCCAGCTGAGCTGCGTGATTCCTGCCTGGTCACGTGCTTGATTATTGCCAGTTGAGCAGCATGATTCGTCACTGCTGAGCTCCATGCTTATTGCCTGCTGATTGCGTGGTTCGTGTCTGCTCAGCTCTTTGAGTATTGCCTCCTGAGGTCCCTGTTCGGTCGCCACCTGCCGGGGACCAGCCCCAACTGATCCAGGGTATTCGAAGGAGAGATGGCCTAGGCGACTATTTATATGCTAATCAGAGATGTCAAGAATAATAGTATGAGGAGAGCTCAGTAGGAAAATTCGGTGGAGAAAAGAGACTGAGTAGCTTGGTTTACGCGGAAGACCAATCAAACTTCAAGACAAGAAGTTTGCACCACTTACGTAGGCCGCAGGCGCCCTCTCGAATAGCGAAAGGTGCCTCACCCTAGACACCTTCTCGAGTGGGTCTTAGCAGCCCAGGCATAATTAGTAAGCGTGGTGGGTTCCGCGCTCCAGATGGAGACTCAGCTGGAAGTTAAAGGGAAGAATGACAAGGAACTTTATGAATTGGAGCTGTAAGTTAACTCTTTGACAGAGAGAGCGAGATGGTGGTGGGGGACAGCCCCCAGTGAAATCAGAGGTGAGAGCACAAAGCAATACAATAGGCAGACTCCGGTTTTTTTGGGGGGGAGATGCTCGAGAATATCCGGGTGGACTCCTGAGGCTCGATCCCGCATTTGCGTATGCCGAGCCTCCTTCCTCATGACCTTTGTCCAGAGTGGAATGCCTCCCCGGCTCCCGGCACATGATCAGTGCATGCTCAGTCACGATATCAGTGCCTGCTCAGCCACGTGATCACTGATGGCACAGTCACGTGATCACCGTATGATAAACACGAGATCAGTGAACGACCAGCCACGTGATCACTGCATGCGCGGTCAGGTGGTCAGTTCCTGATCAGCCACCTGATCAGTGCGTGCACAGTCCCCTGATCAGCGCCTGTCAGTCCCTGATCACTGCCTGATAAACACGTGATCAGTGCCCGAACAGCCACGTCATCAGTGCATGCGCAGTCACGTGATCAGTGCATGATAGCCACGTGATCAGTGCGTGCACAGTCCCATGATCAGCGCCTGTCAGTCACTGATCATTGCCTGAGAAACACGTGATCAGTGCATGATGAGCCATGTGATCAGTGCCTGATCAGCCACGTCATCAGTGCATGCCCAGTCACGTCATCAGTGCATGATCAGTCACGAGATCTGGACTTGATCAGCCACGTGATCAGTGCCTGCAGAGTCACGTGATGAGGGCCTGCTGAGCTGCGTGATTCCTGCCGGCTCATCTGCATGACAATTGCCAGCTGAGCTGCGTGATTCCTGTCGGCTCATCTGCTTGACAATTGCCAGCTGAGCTGCGTGATTCCTGCCTGGTCACGTGCTTGATTATTGCCAGTTGAGCAGCATGATTCGTCACTGCTGAGCTCCATGCTTATTGCCTGCTGATTGCGTGGTTCGTGTCTGCTCAGCTCTTTGAGTATTGCCTCCTGAGGTCCCTGTTCGGTCGCCACCTGCCGGGGACCAGCCCCAACTGATCCAGGGTATTCGAAGGACAGATGGCCTAGGCGACTATTTATATGCTAATCAGAGATGTCAAGAATAATAGTATGAGGAGAGCTCAGTAGGAAAATTCGGTGGAGAAAAGAGACTGAGTAGCTTGGTTTACGCGGAAGACCAATCAAACTTCAAGACAAGAAGTTTGCACCACTTACGTAGGCCGCAGGCGCCCTCTCGAATAGCGAAAGGTGCCTCACCCTAGACACCTTCTCGAGTGGGTCTTAGCAGCCCAGGCATAATTAGTAAGCGTGGTGGGTTCCGCGCTCCAGATGGAGACTCAGCTGGAAGTTAAAGGGAAGAATGACAAGGAACTTTATGAATTGGAGCTCTAAGTTAACTCTTTGACAGAGAGAGCGAGATGGTGGTGGGGGACAGCCCCCAGTGAAATCAGAGGTGAGAGCACAAAGCAATACAGTAGGCAGACTCCGGTTTTTTTGGGGGGAGATGCTCGAGAATATCCGGGTGGACTCCTGAGGCTCGATCCCGCATTTGCGTATGCCGAGCCTCCTTCCTCATGACCTTTGTCCAGAGTGGAATGCCTCCCCGGCTCCCGGCACATGATCAGTGCATGCTCAGTCACGATATCAGTGCCTGCTCAGCCACGTGATCACTGACGGCACAGTCACGTGATCAGCGCCTCTCAGTCACGTGATCACCGTATGATAAACACGTGATCAGTGAACGACCAGCCACGTGATCACTGCATGCGCGGTCAGGTGGTCAGTTCCTGATCAGCCACCTGATCAGTGCGTGCACAGTCCCCTGATCAGCGCCTGTCAGTCACTGATCACTGCCTGATAAACACGTGATCAGTGCCCGAACTGCCACGTCATCAGTGCATGCGCAGTCACGTGATCAGTGCATGATAGCCACGTGATCAGTGCGTGCACAGTCCCATGATCAGCGCCTGTCAGTCACTGATCATTGCCTGAGAAACACGTGATCAGTGCATGATGAGCCATGTGATCAGTGCCTGATCAGCCACGTCATCAGTGCATGCGCAGTCACGTCATCAGTGCATGATAGCCACGTGATCAGTGCATGCTCAGTCACGTGATCTGGATTTGATCAGCCACGTGATCAGTGCCTGCAGAGTCACGTGATCAGGGCCTGCTGAGCTGCGTGATTCCTGCCGGCTCATCTGCATGACAATTGCCAGCTGAGCTGCGTGATTCCTGTCGGCTCATCTGCTTGACAATTGCCAGCTGAGCTGTGTGATTCCTGCCTGGTCACGTGCTTGATTATTGCCAGTTGAGCAGCATGATTCGTCACTGCTGAGCTCCATGCTTATTGCCTGCTGATTGCGTGGTTCGTGTCTGCTCAGCTCTTTGAGTATTGCCTCCTGAGGTCCCTGTTCGGTCGCCACCTGCCGGGACCAGCCCCAACTGATCCAGGGTATTCGAAGGACAGATGGCCTAGGCGACTATTTATATGCTAATCAGAGATGTCAAGAATAATAGTATGAGGAGTGCTCAGTAGGAAAATTCGCTGGAGAAGAGACTGAGTAGCTTGGTTTACGCGGAAGACCAATCAAACTTCAAGACAAGAAGTTTGCACCACTTACGTAGGCCGCAGGCCCCCTCTCGAATAGCGAAAGTTGCCTCACCCTAGACACCTTCTCGAGTGGGTCTTAGCAGCGCAGGCATAATTCGTAAGCTTGGTGGGTTCCGCGCTCCAGATGGAGACTCAGCTGGAAGTTAAAGGAAGAATGACAAGGAACTTTATGAATTGGAGCTGTAAGTTAACTCTTTGTCAGAGAGAGCGAGATGGTGGTGGGGACAGCCCCCAGTGAAATCAGAGGTGAGAGCACAAAGCAATAAAATAGGCAGACTCCAGTTTTTTGGGGGAGATGCTCTAGAATATCCGGGTGGACTCCTGAGGCTCGATCCTGCATTTGTGTATGCCGAGCCTCCTTCCTCATGACATTTGTCCAGAGTGGAATGCCTCCCCGGCTCCCGGCACATGATCAGTGCATGCTCAGTCACGATATCAGTGCCTGCTCAGCCACGTGATCACTGATGGCACAGTCACGTGATCACCGTATGATAAACACGAGATCAGTGAACGACCAGCCACGTGATCACTGCATGCGCAGTCAGGTGGTCAGTTCATGATCAGCCACCTGATCAGTGCGTGCACAGTCCCCTGATCAGCGTCTGTCAGTCCCTGATCACTGCCTGATAAACAAGTGATCAGTGCCCGAACAGCCACGTCATCAGTGCATGCGCAGTCACGTGATCAGTGCATGATAGCCACGTGATCAGTGCGTGCACAGTCCCATGATCAGCGCCTGTCAGTCACTGATCATTGCCTGAGAAACACGTGATCAGTGCATGATGAGCCATGTGATCAGTGCCTGATCAGCCACGTCATCAGTGCATGCCCAGTCACGTCATCAGTGCATGCTCAGTCACGTGATCTGGACTTGATCAGCCACGTGATCAGTGCCTGCAGAGTCACGTGATGAGGGCCTGCTGAGCTGCGTGATTCCTGCCGGCTCCTCTGCATGACAATTGCCAGCTGAGCTGCGTGACTCCTGTCGGCTCATCTGCTTGACAATTGCCAGCTGAGCTGCGTGATTCCTGCCTGGTCACGTGCTTGATTATTGCCAGTTGAGCAGCATGATTCGTCACTGCTGAGCTCCATGCTTTTGCCTGCTGATTGCGTGGTTCGTGTCTGCTCAGCTCTTTGAGTATTGCCTCCTGAGGTCCCTGTTCGGTCGCCACCTGCCGGGCACCAGCCCCAACTGATCCAGGGTATTCGAAGGACAGATGGCCTAGGCGACTATTTATATGCTAATCAGAGATGTCAAGAATAATAGTATGAGGAGAGCTCAGTAGGAACATTCGGTGGAGAAAGAGACTGAGTAGCTTGGTTTACATGGAAGACCAATCAAACTTCAAGACAAGAAGTTTGCACCACTTACGTAGGCCGCAGGCGCCCTCTCGAATAGCGAAGGTGCCTCACCCTAGACACCTTCTCGAGTGGGTCTTAGCAGCCCAGGCATAATTAGTAAGTGTGGTGGGTTCCGCGCTCCAGATGGAGAATCAGCTGGAAGTTAAAGGCAAGAATGACAAGGAACTTTATGAATTGGAGCTCTAAGATAACTCTTTGACAGAGAGAGCGAGATGGTGGTGGCGGACGGCCCCCAGTGAAATCAGAGGTGAGAGCACAAATCAATAGATTAGGCAGACTCTCGTTTTATTTGGGGGGAGATGCTCGAGAATATCCGGGTGGACTCTGAGGCTCGATCCCGCATTTGCGTATGCCGAGCCTCCTTCCTCATGACCTTTGTCCAGAGTGGAATGCCTCCCCGGCTCCCGGCACATGATCAGTGCATGCTCAGTCACGATATCAGTGCCTGCTCAGCCACGTGATCACTGACGGCACAGTCACGTGATCAGCGCCTCAGTCACGTGATCACCGTATGATAAACACTTGATCAGTGAACGACCAGCCACGTGATCACTGCATGCGCGGTCAGGTGGTCAGTTCCTGATCAGCCACCTGATCAGTGCGTGCACAGTCCCCTGATCATCGCCTGTCCGTCACTGATCACTGCCTGATAAACACGTGATCAGTGCCCGAACAGCCACATCATCAGTGCATGCGCAGTCACGTCATCAGTGCATGATAGCCACGTGATCAGTGCGTGCACAGTCCATGATCAGCGCCTGTCAGTCACTGATCATTGCCTGAGAAACACGGATCAGTGCATGATGAGCCATGTGATCAGTGCCCGATCAGCCACGTCATCAGTGCATGCGCAGTCACGTCATCAGTGCATGATAGCCACGTGATCAGTGCATGCTCAGTCACGTGATCTGGACTTGATCAGCCACGTGATCAGTGACTGCAGAGTCACGTGATCAGGGCCTGCTGAGCTGCGTGATTCCTGTCGGCTCATCTGCATGACAATTGCCAGCTGAGCTCGTGATTCCTGTCGGCTCATCTGCTTGACAATTGCCAGCTGAGCTGCGTGATTCCTGCCTGGTCACGAGCTTGATTATTGCCAGTTGAGCAGCATGATTCGTCACTGCTGAGCTCCATGCTTATTGCCTGCTGATTGCGTGGTTCGTGTCTGCTCAGCTCTTTGAGTATTGCCTCCTGAGGTCCCTGTTCGGTCGCCACCTGCCGGGGACCAGCCCCAACTGATCCAGGGTATTCAAAGGAGAGATGGCCTAGGCGACTATTTATCTGCTAATCAGAGATGTCAAGAATAATAGTATGAGGAGAGCTCAGTAGGAAAATTCGGTGGAGAAAAGAGACTGAGTAGCTTGGTTTACGCGGAAGACCAATCAAACTTCAAGACAAGAAGTTTGCACCACTTACGGGCCGCAGGCGCCCTCTCGAATAGCGAAGGTGCCTCACCCTAGACACCTTCTCGAGTGGGTCTTAGCAGCCCAGGCATAATTAGTCAGCGTGGTGGGTTCCGCGCTCCAGATGGAGACCAGCTGGAAGTTAAAGGGAAGAATGACAAGGAACTTTATGAATTGGAGCTGTAAGTTAACTCTTTGACAGAGAGAGCGAGATGGTGGTGGGGGACAGCCCCGAGTGAAATCAGAGGTGAGAGCACAAAGCAATACAGTAGGCAGACTCCGGTTTTTTTGGGGGGGAGATGCTCGAGAATATCCGGTGGACTCCTGAGGCTCCATCCCGCATTTGCGTATGCCGAGCCTCCTTCCTCATGACCTTTGTCCAGAGTGGAATGCCTCCCCGGCTCCCGGCACATGATCAGTGCATGCTCAGTCACGATATCAGTGCCTGCTCAGCCACGTGATCACTGACGGCACAGTCACGTGATCAGCTCCTCTCAGTCACGTGATCACCGTATGATAAACACGTGATCAGTGAACGACCAGCCACGTGATCACTGCATGCGCGGTCAGGTGGTCAGTTCCTGATCAGCCACCTGATCAGTGCGTGCACAGTCCCTGATCAGCGCCTGTCAGTCACTGATCACTGCCTGATAAACACGTGATCAGTGCCCAAACAGCCACGTCATCAGTGCATGCGCAGTCACGTGATCAGTGCATGATAGCCACGTGATCAGTGCGTGCACAGTCCCATGATCAGCGCTTGTCAGTCACTGATCATTGCCTGATAAACACGTGATCAGTGCATGATGAGCCATGTGATCAGTGCCTGATCAGCCACGTCATCAGTGCATTCGCAGTCACGTCATCAGTGCATGATAGCCACGTGATCAGTGCATGCTCTGTCACGTGATCTGTACTTGATCAGCCACGTGATCAGTGCCTGCAGAGTCACGTGATCAGGGCCTGCTGAGCTGCGTGATTCCTGCCGGCTCATCGGCATGACAATTGCCATCTGAGCTGCGTGATTCCTGTCGCTCATCTGCTTGACAATTGCCAGCTGAGCTGCGTGATTCCTGCCTGGTCACGTGCTTGATTATTGCCAGTTGAGCACATGATTCGTCACTGCTGAGCTCCATGCTTATTGCCTGCTGATTGCGTGGTTCGTGTCTGCTCAGCTCTTTGAGTATTGCCTCTGAGGTCCCTGTTCGGTCGCCACCTGCCGGGGACCAGCCCCAACTGACCAGGGTATTCGAAGGACAGATGGCCTAGGCGACTATTTATATGCTAATCAGAGATGTCAAGAATAATAGTATGAGGAGAGCTCAGTAGGAAAATTCGTGGAGAAAAGAGACTGAGTAGCTTGGTTTACGCGGAAGACCAATCAAACTTCAAGACAAGAAGTTTGCACCACTACGTAGGCCGCAGGCGCCCTCTCAATAGCGAAAGGTGCCTCACCTAGACACCTTCTCGAGTGGGTCTTAGCAGCCCAGGCATAATTAGTCAGCGTGGTGGGTTCCGCGCTCCAGATGGAGACTCAGCTGGAAGTTAAAGGGAAGAATGACAAGGAACTTTATGAATTGAGCTGTAAGTTAACTCTTTGACAGAGAGAGCGAGATGGTGGTGGGGACAGCCCCCAGTGAAATCAGAGGTGAGAGCACAAAGCAATACAGTAGGCAGACTCGGTTTTGGGGGGAGATGCTCGAGAATATCCGGTGGACTCTGAGGCTCATCCCATTTGCGTATGCCGAGCCTCCTTCCTCATGACCTTGTCCAGAGTGGAATGCCTCCCGGCTCCCGGCACATGATCAGTGCATGCTCAATCACGATATCAGTGCCTGCTCAGCCACGTGATCACTGACGGCACAGTCACGTGATCAGCGCCTCTCAGTCACGTGATCACCGTATGATAAACACGTGATCAGTGCCCGAACAGCCACGTCATCAGTGCATGCGCAGTCACGTCATCAGTGCATGATAGCCACGTGATCAGTGCATGCTCAGTCATGATCTGGACTTGATCAGCCACGGGATCAGTGCCTGCAGAGTCACGTGATCAGGGCCTGCTGAGCTGCGTGATTCCTGCCGGCTCATCTGCATGACAATTGCCATCTGAGCTGCGTGATTCCTGTCGGCTCATCTGCTTGACAATTGCCAGCTGAGCTGCGTGATTCCTGCCTGGTCACGTGCTTGATTATTGCCAGTTGAGCAGCATGATTCGTCACTGCTGAGCTCCATGCTGATTGCGTGGTTCGTGTCTGCTCAGCTCTTTGAGTATTGCCTCCTGAGGTCCCTGATCGGTCGCCACCTGCCGGGGACCAGACCCAACTGATCCAGGGTATTCGAAGGAGAGATGGCCTAGGCGACTATTTATATGCTAATCAGAGATGTCAAGAATAATAGTATGAGGAGAGCTCAGTAGGAAAATTCGGTGGAGAAAAGAGACTGAGTAGCTTGGTTTACGCGGAAGACCAATCAAACTTCAAGACAAGAAGTTTGCACCACTTACGTAGGCCGCAGGCGCCCTCTCGAATAGCGAAAGTTGCCTCACCCTAGACACCTTCTCGAGTGGGTGTTAGCAGCCCAGGCATAATTCGTAAGCCTGGTGGGTTCCGCGCTCCAGATGGAGACTCAGCTGGAAGTTAAAGGGAAGACTGACAAGGAACTTTATGAATTGGAGCTGTAAGTTAACTCTTTGACAGAGAGAGCGAGATGGTGGTGGGGGACAGCCCCCAGTGAAATCAGAGGTGAGAGCACAAAGCAATACAGTAGGCAGACTCTGGAATTTTTGGGGGGGAGATGCTCGAGAATATCCGGGTGGACTCCTGAGGCTCGATCCCGCATTTGCCTATGCCAAGCCTCCTTCCTCATGACATTTGTCCAGAGTGGAATTCCTCCCCGGCTCCCGGCACATGATCAGTGCATGCTCAGTCACGATATCAGTGCCTGCTCAGCCACGTGATCACTGATGGCACAATCACGTGATCAGCGCCTCTCAGTCATGTGATCAAGGTATGATAAACACGTGATCAGTGAACGACCAGCCACGTGATCACTGCATGCGCAGTCAGGCGGTCAGTTCCTGATCAGCCACCTGATCAGTGCGTGCACAGTCCCCTGATCAGCGCCTGTCAGTCACTGATCCCTGCCTGATAAACACGTGATCAGTGCCCGAACAGCCACGTCATCAGTGCATGCGCAGTCACGTGATCAGTGCATGATAGCCACGTGATCAGTGCGTGCACAGTCCCATGATCAGCGCCTGTCAGTCACTGATCATTGCCTGAGAAACACGTGATCAGTGCATGATGAGCCATGTGATCAGTGCCTGATCAGCCACGTCATCAGTGCATGCGCAGTCACGTCATCAGTGCATGATAGCCACGTGATCAGTGCATGCTCAGTCACGTGATCTGGACTTGATCAGCCACGTGATCAGTGCCTGCAGAGTCACGTGATCAGGGCCTGCTGAGCTGCGTGATTCCTGCCGGCTCATCTGCATGACAATTGCCAGCTGAGCTGCGTGATTCCTGTCGGCTCATCTGCTTGACAATTGCCAGCTGAGCTGCGTGATTCCTGCCTGGTCACGAGCTTGATTATTGCCAGTTGAGCAGCATGATTCGTCACTGCTGAGCTCCATGCTTATTGCCTGCTGATTGCGTGGTTCGTGTCTGCTCAGCTCTTTGAGTATTGCCTCCTGAGGTCCCTGTTCGGTCGCCACCTGCCGGGGACCAGCCCCAACTGATCCAGGGTATTCAAAGGAGAGATGGCCTAGGCGACTATTTATCTGCTAATCAGAGATGTCAAGAATAATAGTATGAGGAGAGCTCAGTAGGAAAATTCGGTGGAGAAAAGAGACTGAGTAGCTTGGTTTACGCGGAAGACCAATCAAACTTCAAGACAAGAAGTTTGCACCACTTCCGTAGGCCGCAGGCGCCCTCTCGAATAGCGAAAGGTGCCTCACCCTAGACACCTTCTCGAGTGGGTCTTAGCAGCCCAGGCATAATTAGTCAGCGTGGTGGGTTCCGCACTCCAGATGGAGACTCAGCTGGAAGTTAAAGGGAAGAATGACAAGGAACTTTATGAATTGGAGCTGTAAGTTAACTCTTTGACAGAGAGAGCGAGATGGTGGTGGGGGACAGCCCCCAGTGAAATCAGAGGTGAGAGCACAAAGCAATACAGTAGGCAGACTCCGGTTTTTTTGGGGGAGATGCTCGAGAATATCCGGGTGGAATCCTGAGGCTCCATCCCGCATTTGCGTATGCCGAGCCTCCTTCCTCATGACCTTTGTCCAGAGTGGAATGCCTCCCCGGCTCCCGGCACATGATCAGTGCATGCTCAGTCACGATATCAGTGCCTGCTCAGCCACGTGATCACTGACGGCACAGTCACGTGATCAGCTCCTCTCAGTCACGTGATCACCGTATGATAAACACGTGATCAGTGAACGACCAGCCACGTGATCACTGCATGCGCGGTCAGGTGGTCAGTTCCTGATCAGCCACCTGATCAGTGCGTGCACAGTCCCCTGATCAGTGCCTGTCAGTCACTGATCACTGCCTGATAAACACGTGATCAGTGCCCAAACAGCCACGTCATCAGTGCATGCGCAGTCACGTGATCAGTGCATGATAGCCACGTGATCAGTGCATGCACAGTCCCATGATCAGCGCCTGTCAGTCACTGATCATTGCCTGATAAACACGTGATCAGTGCATGATGAGCCATGTGATCAGTGCCTGATCAGCCACGTCATCAGTGCATGCGCAGTCACGTCATCAGTGCATGATAGCCATGTGATCAGTGCATGCTCTGTCACGTGATCTGTACTTGATCAGCCACGTGATCAGTGCCTGCAGAGTCACGTGATCAGGGCCTGCTGTGCTGCGTGATTCCTGCCGGCTCATCGGCATGACAATTGCCATCTGAGCTGCGTGATTCCTGTCGGCTCATCTGCTTGACAATTGCCAGCTGAGCTGCGTGATTCCTGCCTGGTCACGTGCTTGATTATTGCCAGTTGAGCAGCATGATTCGTCACTGCTGAGCTCCATGCTTCTTGCCTGCTGATTGCGTGGTTCGTGTCTGCTCAGCTCTTTGAGTATTGCCTCCTGAGGTCCCTGTTCGGTCGCCACCTGCCGGGGACCAGCCCCAACTGATCCAGGGTATTCGAAGGACAGATGGCCTAGGCGACTATTTATATGCTAATCAGAGATGTCAAGAATAATAGTACGAGGAGAGCTCAGTAGGAAAATTCGGTGGAGAAAAGAGACTGAGTAGCTTGGTTTACGCGGAAGACCAATCAAACTTCAAGACAAGAAGTTTGCACCACTTACGTAGGCCGCAGGCGCCCTCTCGAATAGCGAAAGGTGCCTCACCCTAGACACCTTCTCGAGTGGGTCTTAGCAGCCCAGGCATAATTAGTCAGCGTGGTGGGTTCCGCGCTCCAGATGGAGACTCAGCTGGAAGTTAAAGGGAAGAATGACAAGGAACTTTATGAATTGGAGCTGTAAGTTAACTCTTTGACAGAGAGAGCGAGATGGTGGTGGGGGACAGCCCCCAGTGAAATCAGAGGTGAGAGCACAAAGCAATACAGTAGGCAGACTCCGGTTTTTTGGGGGGGGAGATGCTCGAGAATATCCGGGTGGAATCCTGAGGCTCCATCCCGCATTTGCGTATGCCGAGCCTCCTTCCTCATGACCTTTGTCCAGAGTGGAATGCCTCCCCGGCTCCCGGCACATGATCAGTGCATGCTCAGTCACGATATCAGTGCCTGCTCAGCCACGTGATCACTGACGGCACAGTCACGTGATCAGCGCCTCAGTCACGTGATCACCGTATGATAAACACGTGATCAGTGAACGACCATCCACGTGATCAGTGCATGCGCGGTCAGGTGGTCAGTTCCTGATCAGCCACCTGATCAGTGCGTGCACAGTTCCCTGATCAGCGCCTGTCAGTCACTGATCACTGCCTGATAAACACGTGATCAGTGCCCGAACAGCCACGTCATCAGTGCATGCGCTGTCACGTGATCAGTGCATGATAGCCACGTGATCAGTGCGTGCACAGTCCCATGATCAGCGCCTGTCAGTCACTGATCATTGCCTGATAAACACGTGATCAGTGCATGAAGAGCCATGTGACCAGTGCCCGATCAGCCACGTCATCAGGGCATGCGCAGTCACGTCATCAGTGCATGATAGCCACGTGATCAGTGCATGCTCAGTCACGTGATCTGGACTTGATCAGCCACGTGATCAGTGCCTGCAGAGTCACGTGATGAGGGCCTGCTGAGCTGCGTGATTCCTGTCGGCTCATCTGCTTGACAATTGCCAGCTGAGCTGCGTGATTCCTGCCTGGTCACGTGCTTGATTATTGCCAGTTGAGCAGCATGATTCGTCACTGCTGAGCTCCATGCTTATTGCCTGCTGATTGCGTGGTTCGTGTCTGCTCAGCTCTTTGAGTATTGCCTCCTGAGGTCCCTGTTCGGTCGCCACCTGCCGGGGACCAGCCCCAACTGATCCAGGGTATTCGAAGGAGAGATGGCCTAGGCGACTATTTATATGCTAATCAGAGATGTCAAGAAGAATAGTATGAGGAGAGCTCAGTAGGAAAATTCGGTGGAGAAAAGAGACTGAGTAGCTTGGTTTACGCGGAAGACCAGTCAAACTTCAAGACAAGAAGTTTGCACCACTTACGTAGGCCGCAGGCGCCCTCTCGAATAGCGAAAGGTGCCTCACCCTAGACACCTTCTCGAGTGGGTCTTAGCAGCCCAGGCATAATTAGTAAGTGTGGTGGGTTCCGCGCTCCAGATGGAGACTCAGCTGGAAGTTAAAGGCAAGAATGACAAGGAACTTTATGAATTGGAGCTCTAAGATAACTCTTTGACAGAGAGAGCAAGATGGTGGTGGGGGACAGCCCCGAGTGAAATCAGAGATGAGAGCACAAAGCAATACAGTCGGCAGACTCCGGTTTTTTTGGGGGGGAGATGCTCGAGAATATGCGGGTGGACTCCTGAGGCTCGATCCCGCATTTGCGTATGCGGAGCCTCCTTCCTCATGACATTTGTCCAGAGTGGAATGCCTCCCCGGCTCCCGGCACATGATCAGTGCATGCTCAGTCACGATATCAGTGCCTGCTCAGCCACGTGATCACTGACGGCACAGTCACGTGATCAGCGCCTCTCAGTCACGTGATCACCGAATGATAAACACGTGATCAGTGAACGACCAGCCACGTGATCAGTGCATGCGCGGTCAGGTGGTCAGTTCCTGATCAGCCACCTGATCAGTGCGTGCACAGTCCCCTGATCAGCGCCTGTCAGTCACTGATCACTGCCTGATAAACACGTGATCAGTGCCCGAACTGCCACGTCATCAGTGCATGCGCAGTCACGTGATCAGTGCATGATAGCCACCTGATCAGTGCGTGCACAGTCCCATGATCAGCGCCTGTCAGTCACTGATCATTGCCTGAGAAACACGTGATCAGTGCATGATGAGCCATGTGATCAGTGACTGATCAGCCACGTCATCAGTGCATGCGCAGTCACGTCATCAGTGCATGATAGCCACGTGATCAGGGCATGCTCAGTCACGTGATCTGGACTTGATCAGCCACGTGATCAGTGCCTGCAGAGTCACGTGATCAGGGCCTGCTGAGCTGCGTGATTCCTGCCGGCTCATCTGAATGACAATTGCCAGCTGAGCTGCGTGATTCCTGTCGGCTCATCTGCTTGACAATTGCCAGCTGAGCTGTGTGATTCCTGCCTGGTCACGTGCTTGATTATTGCCAGTTGAGCAGCATGATTCGTCACTGCTGAGCTCCATGCTTATTGCCTGCTGATTGCGTGGTTCGTGTCTGCTCAGCTCTTTGAGTATTGCCTCCTGAGGTCCCTGTTCGGTCGCCACCTGCCGGGGACCAGCCCCAACTGATCCAGGGTATTCGAAGGACAGATGGCCTAGGCGACTATTTATATGCTAATCAGAGATGTCAAGAATAATAGTATGAGGAGAGCTCAGTAGGAAAATTCGCTGGAGAAGAGACTGAGTAGCTTGGTTTACGCGGAAGACCAATCAAACTTCAAGACAAGAAGTTTGCACCACTTACGTAGGCCGCAGGCCCCCTCTCGAATAGCGAAAGTTGCCTCACCCTAGACACCTTCTCGAGTGGGTCTTAGCAGCGCAGGCATAATTCGTAAGCTTGGTGGGTTCCGCGCTCCAGATGGAGAATCAGCTGGAAGTTAAAGGGAAGAATGGCAAGGAACTTTATGAATTGGAGCTGTAAGTTAACTCTTTGTCAGAGAGAGCGAGATGGTGGTGGGGGACAGCCCCCAGTGAAATCAGAGGTGAGAGCACAAAGCAATAAAATAGGCAGACTCCAGTTTTTTTGGGGGGGAGATGCTCTAGAATATCCGGGTGGACTCCTGAGGCTCGATCCTGCATTTGCGTATGCCGAGCCTCCTTCCTCATGACATTTGTCCAGAGTGGAATGCCTCCCCGGCTCCCGGCACATGATCAGTGCATGCTCAGTCACGATATCAGTGCCTGCTCAGCCACGTGATCACTGATGGCACAGTCACGTGATCACCGTATGATAAACACGAGATCAGTGAACGACCAGCCACGTGATCACTGCATGCGCAGTCAGGTGGTCAGTTCATGATCAGCCACCTGATCAGTGCGTGCACAGTCCCCTGATCAGCGTCTGTCAGTCCCTGATCACTGCCTGATAAACAAGTGATCAGTGCCCGAACAGCCACGTCATCAGTGCATGCGCAGTCACGTGATCAGTGCATGATAGCCACCTGATCAGTGCGTGCACAGTCCCATGATCAGCGCCTGTCAGTCACTGATCATTGCCTGATAAACACGTGATCAGTGCATGATGAGCCATGTGATCAGTGCCTGATCAGCCACGTCATCAGTGCATGCGCAGTCACGTCATCAGTGCATGCTCAGTCACGTGATCTGGACTTGATCAGCCACGTGATCAGTGCCTGCAGAGTCACGTGATGAGGGCCTGCTGAGCTGCGTGATTCCTGCCGGCTCCTCTGCATGACAATTGCCAGCTGAGCTGCGTGATTCCTGTCGGCTCATCTGCTTGACAATTGCCAGCTGAGCTGCGTGATTCCTGCCTGGTCACGTGCTTGATTATTGCCAGTTGAGCAGCATGATTCGTCACTGCTGAGCTCCATGCTTATTGCCTGCTGATTGCGTGGTTCGTGTCTGCTCAGCTCTTTGAGTATTGCCTCCTGAGGTCCCTGTTCGGTCGCCACCTGCCGGGCACCAGCCCCAACTGATCCAGGGTATTCGAAGGACAGATGGCCTAGGCGACTATTTATATGCTAATCAGAGATGTCAAGAATAATAGTATGAGGAGAGCTCAGTAGGAACATTCGGTGGAGAAAAGAGACTGAGTAGCTTGGTTTACATGGAAGACCAATCAAACTTCAAGACAAGAAGTTTGCACCACTTACGTAGGCCGCAGGCGCCCTCTCGAATAGCGAAAGGTGCCTCACCCTAGACACCTTCTCGAGTGGGTCTTAGCAGCCCAGGCATAATTAGTAAGTGTGGTGGGTTCCGCGCTCCAGATGGAGAATCAGCTGGAAGTTAAAGGCAAGAATGACAAGGAACTTTATGAATTGGAGCTCTAAGATAACTCTTTGACAGAGAGAGCGAGATGATGGTGGCGGACGGCCCCCAGTGAAATCAGAGGTGAGAGCACAAATCAATAGATTAGGCAGACTCTCGTTTTATTTGGGGGGAGATGCTCGAGAATATCCGGATGGACTCCTGAGGCTCGATCCCGCATTTGTGTATGCCGAGCCTCCTTCCTCATGACCTTTGTCCAGAGTGGAATGCCTCCCCGGCTCCCGGCACATGATCAGTGCATGCTCAGTCACGATATCAGTGCCTGCTCAGCCACGTGATCACTGACGGCACAGTCACGTGATCAGCGCCTCTCAGTCACGTGATCACCATATGATAAACACGTGATCAGTGAACGACCAGCCACGTGATCACTGCATGCACAGTCAGGCGGTCAGTTCCTGATCAGCCACCTGATCAGTGCGTGCACAGTCCCCTGATCAGCGCCTGTCAGTCACTGATCACTGCCTGACAAACACGTGATCAGTGCATGATGAGCCATGTGATCAGTGCCTGATCAGCCACGTCATCAGTGCATGCACAGTCACATCATCAGTGCATGATAGCCACGTGATCAGTGCATGTTCAGTCACGTGATCTGGACTTGATCAGCCACGTGATCAGTGCCTGCAGAGTCACGTGATCAGGGCCTGCTGAGCTGCGTGATTACTGTCTGCTCATCTGCTTGACAATTGCCAGCTGAGCTGCACGATTCCTGCCTGTCATCTGCTTGACAATTGCCAGCTGTGCTGCGTAATTCCTGCCTGCTCAGCTGCTTGATTATTGCCAGCTGAGCAGCATGATTCCTCACACCTGAGTTCCATGATTATTGCCTGCTGACTGTTTGATTCGTGCCTACTCAGCTCTTTGTTTATTGCCTCCAGAGGCACATGATCAGTGTATGATAGCAAACATGATCAGCGCATGATCAGTCACATGATCAGGGCCATTAAGTCACGTGATCACTACATGATAGTCATGTGATCAGTCCATGCTCAGTCACGGTATCAGTGCATGATCAGCCACGTGATCAGTGCATGATCTGTCACATGATTAGTGTATGATCATCCACGTGATCAGTGCATGGGCAGTCATGTGATCTGCGAATGATATAGACGTGATCAGTGCATGATCAGTCTCATGATCAGTGCATGATAGCCACGTGATCAGTGCATGATCAGTCACCTGATGGGTGTATGATCATTCACGTGACCTGTACATGGAAGCTACATGATCATTGCATGATCAGCCACGTGAGTAGTGCACGATAGCCACATGATCACTGCATGATCATTCACATGATCAGTGCATGATCAGTCATGTGACCAGTACATGGTAGCGGCGTGATCATTGCATGATCAGCCACGTGAGCAGTGCATGATATCCACGTGATCAGTGCAGGATAGCCACGTGATCACTTCATGATTATTCACGTGATCTGTACATGATCAGTCACGTGATACGTGTGTGATCAGCCACCTGATCAGTGTGTGATGAGCCATGTGATCAGTGCAGGATCAATTACGTGATCAGTGCATGATCAGTCACGTAACCAGTATATGGTAGCTACGTGATCATTGCGTGATCAGCCAAGTGATCAGTGCATGATAGCAAACATGATCAGCGCATGATCAGTCACATGATCAGCGCCATTAAGTCACGTGATCACTACATGATAGTCATGTGATCAGTCCATGCTCAGTCACGGTATCAGTGCATGATCAGCCACGTGATCAGTGCATGATCTGTCACAAGATTAGTGTATGATCATCCACGTGATCAGTGCATGGGCAGTCATGTGATCAGTGTATGATATAGACGTTAACATTGCATGATCAGTCTCATGATCAGTGCATGATAGCCACGTGATCAGTGCGTGATCTGTCACCTGATGGGTGTATGATCATTCACGTGACATGTACATGGTAGCTAAATGATCATTGCATGATCAGCCACGTGAGTAGTGCATGATAGCCACGTGATCACGGGATGATCAGTCACGTGATCAGTGCATGATCAGTCATGTGACCAGTACATGGTAGCTGCGTGATCATCGCATGATCAGCCACGTGAGCAGTGCATGATAGCCACGTGATCAGTGCATGATCAAACACGAGATCAGTGCATGATCAGCCACGTGATCAGTGCATGGTCAGTCACGTGGTCAGTGCATGACCAGGCACGTGATCAGTGTATGTCCAGCCAAGTGATCAGTGCATGAAAGCCACGTGATCAGTGCATGATCAGTCACGTGATCAGTGCATGATCAGTCACGTTATCAGTGTATGATCAGCCACGTGATCAGTGCATGATAGCCACGTGATCAGTGCATGATAGCCACGTGATCAGTGCATGATAGCCACGTGATCAGTGCATGATCAGCCACGTGATCAGTGCATGATATCCACGTGATCAGTGCATGACAGCCACGTGATCAGTGCATGAGAGCCACGTGATCAGTGCATGATCAGTCACGTGATACATGTGTGATCATCCAGGTGATCAGTGCATGAGTGCCACGTGATCAGTGCATGATCAGTCACGTGACAGGTGTGTGATAAGCCACGTGAACAGTGCATGTTCAGCCACGTGATCAGTGCATGATATCCACGTGATCAGTGCATGATCAGTTACGTGAACAGTGTATGATCAGCCACGTGAGCAGTGCATGGTTAGACACGTGAATAGTGTATGATCAGCCACGTGATCAGTGCATGATAGCCACGTGATCTGTGCATGATGAGTCTCGTGAAGAGTGCATGATCAGTCACGTGATCAGTGTATGATCAGCCAATTGATCAGTGCATGATAGCCACGTGATCAGTGCATGATGAGTCTCGTGAAGAGTGCATGATCAGTCACGTGATCAGTGTATGATCAGCCAGTTGATCAGTGCATGATCAATTACGTGATCAGTGCATGATCAGTCATGTGACCAGTACATGGTAGCTATGTGAACATAGTATGATCAGCCACGTAAGAAGTGCATGATAGACACGTGATCAGTGCATGATCTATCACGTGATCAGTACATGATCAGTCACGTGATCAGTGCATGATCAATTACGTTACCATTTCATGATCAGTCACGTGACCAGTACATGTAAGCTACGTGATCATTGCAGGATCAGCCACGTGAGCACTGCATGATAGACACGTGATCAGTGCATGATCAGCTACGTGAGCAGTGTATGATCAGCCACGTGATCAGTGCATGATCAGACACGTGAATAGTGTATGATCAGCCACGTGGTAAGTGCATGATACCTACGTGATCAGTTCATGATTAGTCACGTGATCTGTGCCTGACAGGCACGTAATCAGTGCATGATATCCACGTGATCAGTGAATTATAGCCCCGTGATCAGTTCATCATTAGTCACGTGATCTGTGCATGTCCAGGAACTTGAACAGTGTATGATCAGCCACGTGATCAGTGCATTATAGCCACGTGATAAATTCATGATTAGTCACGTGATCTGTGCATGACCAGGCACGTGAAAAGTGTATGGTCAGCCACGTACTCAGGGCATTATAGCCATGTGATCAGTGCATGATCAGTCAAGTGATCAGTGCGTGAACAGTCATTGATCAGTGCATGATGAGCCACGTGATCAGTGCTGGATCAATTACATGATCAGTGCATCATCAGTCAGGTGACCAGTACATGGTTGCTACGTGATCATTGCATGATCACCCACGTGAGGAGAGCATGATAGCCACGTGGTCAGTGAATGATCAGTCACGTGATCAGTACATGATCAGTCACGGGAACAGTGCATGATCATTTACGTGATCTGTGCATGATCAGTCGTGTGACCAGTATATGGTAACTACGTGATCATTGCATGACCAGCCACGTGAGCAGTGCGTGATCAGCCACATGATCAGTGCATGACCAGACACATGATCAGTGTATGACCAGCCAAAAGATCAGTGCATTATATCCACGGGATCAGTGCATGATCAATTACGTGATCAGTGCATGATCAGTCACGAGACCGGTACCTGGTAGCTACATGATCATTGCATGATCAGCCACGTGAGTAGAGCATGATAGCCACGTGATCAGTGCAATATCAGTGACGTGATGAGTGCATGATCAGTCAGGTAATCTGTGCATGACCACGCACGTGCTCAGTGTATGACCAGCCATGTGATCAGTGCATGATAGCCACGTGATCAGTGCATGATAAGTCACGTGATCAGTGCATGATCAGTCACGTGATCAGTGCATGATCAGCCACATGATCAGTGCATGGTCAGTGACGTGAACAGTACATGGTAGCTGTGTGATCAGTGTATGACCAGCCAAGTGATCAGTGCATGATAGCCACGTGATCAGTGCATGATCAGTCACGTGATCAGTGCATGATCAGTCACGTGATCAGTGCATGATCAGCCACATGATCAGTGCATGATCAGTCACGTGACCAGTACATGGTAGCTGTGTGATCATTTCATGATCAGCCACGTTAACAGTGCATGATAGCCACGTGATCAGTGTATGATAACCACGTGATCAGTGCATGATCAGTCACGTGATACGTGTGTGATCAGCCACGTGATCAGTGCATGATGAGTCAGGTGATCAGTGCAGGATTAATTAGTGATCAGTGCATGATCAGTCACGTGACCAGTACATGGTTGCTACGTGATCATTGCATGATCAGCCACGTGAGCAGTGCATGATAGCCACGTGATCAGTGCATGATCAGTCACGTGATACGTGTGTGATCAGCCACGTGATCAGTGCATGATGAGTCAGGTGATCAGTACATGGTAGCTGTGTGATCATTGCATGATAGCCACGTGATCAGTGCATGATCAGTCACGTGATCAGTGCATGTGGAGTCATGTAGTCAATGCATGATAGCGCCGAAATCAGTGCACGATCAGTCCCGTGATGAATGTATGATCAGCCAAGTGACCAGTGCAAGATAGCTACGTGATCAGTGCATGATCAGTCACATGATCAGTGCATGATCAGCCACGTCATCAGTGCATGATAGCCACGTGAGCAGTGCATACAATTACGTGATCAGTGCATGCGCAATCACGTGATCTGTGCATGAGAGACACGTGATCAGTGCATGATCATTCACGTGATAGGTGAGTGATCACCGACGTGAACAGTGCATGCTCAGTCACGTGATCAGGGCCTGCTGAGCTTCGTGATTACTGTCTGCTCATCTGCTTGACAACTGCCACCTGTGCTGCATAATTCCTGCCTGCTCATCTACTTGATTATTGCCAGCTGAGCAGCATGATTTCTCAGAGCTGAGTTCCATGATTATTGCCTACTGATTCCTGCCTACTCAGCTCTTTGTTCATTGCCTCCAGAGGCACATGATCAGTGTATGACACCAAATATGATCAGCACATGATGAATCACATAATCAATGCATGGTAAGCCAGGTGATCAGTGAATGATCAATTACGTGATCAGTGCAGGATCAGTCATGTGACCAGTACGTGGTAGCTGCGTGATCATTGCATGATCAGCCACGTGATCAGTGCATGATCAGCCACGTGATCAGTGCATGATCAGCCACATGATCAGTGCATGATCAATTACGTGATCAGTGCATGATCAGTCACGTGACCAATACATGGTAGCTACGTGATCATTGCCAGTTCAGCCACGTGAGCAGTGCATGATAGCCACGTGATCAGTGCATGATCAGCCACGTGATCAGTGCATGATCAGCCATGTGATCAGTGCATGATCAGCCACGTGAACAGTGCATGCTCAGTCACGTGATCAGGGCCTGCTGAGCTGCGTGATTACTGTCTGCTCATCTGCTTGACAATTGCCAGCTGAGATGCACGATTCCTGCCTGTCATCTGCTTGACAACTGCCAGCTGTGCTGCCAAATTCCTGCCTGCTCAGCTGCTTGATTATTGACAGCTGAGCAGCATGATTCCTCACACCTGAGTTCCATGATTATTGCCTGCTGACTGTTTGATTCGTGCCTACTCAGCTCTTTGTTTATTGCCTCCAGAGGCACATGATCAGTGTATGATAGCAAACATGATCAGCGCATGATCAGTCACATGATCAGCGCCATTAAGTCACGTGATCACTACATGATAGTCATGTGATCAGTCCATGCTGAGTCACGGTATCAGTGCATGATCAGCCACGTGATCAGTGCACGATCTGTCACATGATTAGTGTATGATCATCCACGTGATCAGTGCATGGGCAGTCATGTGATCAGTGCATGATATAGACGTGATCAGTGCATGATCAGTCTCGTGATCAGTGCATGATAGCCACGTGATCAGTGCATGATCAGTCACCTGATGGGTGTATGATCATTCACGTGACCTGTACATGGTAGCTACATGATCATTGCATAATCAGCCACGTGAGTAGTGCATGATAGCCACGTGATCACTGCATGATCAGTCACGTGATCAGTGCATGATCAGTCATGTGACCAGTACATGTTAGCTGCGTGATCATCGCATGATCAGCCACGTGAGCAGTGCATGATAGCCAAGTGATCAGTTCATGATCAGACACGAGATCAGTGCATGATCAGTCACGTGATCAGTGCATGATCAGCCACGTGATCAGTGCATGACCAGGCACGTGATCAGTGTATGTCCAGCCAAGTGATCAGTGCATTATAGCCACGTGATCAGTGCATGATCAGTCACATGATCAGTGCATGATCAGTCACGTGATCAGGGCCTGCTGAGCTGCATGATTACTGTCTGCTCATCTGCTTGACAATTGCCAGCTGAGCTGCACGATTCCTGCCTGCCATTTCCTTGACAATTGCCACCTGTGCTGCGTAATTCCTGCCTGCTCATCTACTTGATTATTGCCAGCTGAGCAGCATGATTTCTCAGAGCTGAGTTCCATGATTATAGCCTGCTGACTGATTCCTGCCTACTCAGCTCTATGTTCATTGCGTCCAGAGGCACATGATCAGTGTGTGACACCAAACATGATCAGCACATGATCAGTCACATATTCAATGCATGATAAGCCAGGTGATCACTGCATGATCAATTATGTGATCAGTGCATGATCAGTCATGTGACCAGTACATGGTAGCTGCGTGATCATTGCATGATCAGCCACGTGAGCAGTGCATGATAGCCACGTGATCATTGCATGATCAGTCACGTGATCTGTGCATGATCAGTCACGTGATCTGTGCATGATCAGTCACGTGATCTGTGCATGATCAGTCAGGTGATCAGTGCATGATCAATTAGCTGATCAGTGCATGAACAGTCACGTGACCAGTGCATGATCATTCACGTGATACGTGTGTGATCAGCCACGTGATCAGTGCATGTTATCCACGTGATCAGTACAGGATAACCACGTGATCACTTCATGATTATTTACGTGATCTGTACATGATCAGTCACGTAATACGTGTGTGATCAGCCACCGGATCAGTGGGTGATGAGCCATGTGATCAGTGCAGGATCAATTACGTGATCAGTGCATGATCAGTCACATGACTAGTACATGGTAGCTACGTGATCATTGCGTGATCAGCCACGTGATCAGTGCATGATAGCTACGTGATCAGTGCATGATAGCCACATGATCAGTGCATGAGAGCCACGTGATCAGTGCATGATCAGTCACGTGATATATGTGTGATCAGCCACGTGATCAGTGCATGATGAGCCACGTGATCAGTGCAGGATCAATTACGTGATCAGTGCATGATCAGTCACGTGACCAGTACATGGTTGCTACGTGATCCATGCATGATCAGCCACGTGAGCAGAGCATGATAGCCACGTGATCAGTGCATGATCAGTCACGTGATCAGTACATGATCAGTCACTTGAACAGTGCATGATCATTATCGTGATCTGTGCATGATCAGTCACGTGACCAGTATATGGTATCTACGTGATCATTCCATGACGAGCCACGTGAGCAGTGCATGATAGCCACGTGATGTGTGCATGATCAGTTACGTGAGCAGAGTATGATCAGCCACGTGATCAGTGCATGAGTGCCACATGATCAGTGCATGATATGTCACGTGACAGGTGTGTGATCAGCCACGTGAACAGTGCATGTTCAGCCACGTGATCAGTGTATGATAGCCACGTGATCAGTGCATGATCAGTTACCTGAGCAGTGTATGATCAGCCACGTGATCAGTGCATGGTCAGACACGTGAACAGTGTATGATCAGCCACGTGATCAGTGCATGATATCCAAGTGATCAGTGCATGATCATCACGTGATCAGAGTATGATCAGCCACGTGAATAGTGCATGCTCAGTCACGTGATCAGGGCCTGCTGAGCTGCGTGATTACTGTCTGCTCATCTGCTTGACAATTGCCAGCTGAGCTGCATGATTCCTGTCTGTCATCTGCTTGACAATTGCCAGCTGTGCTGCGTAATTCCTGCCTGCTCAGCTGCTTGATTATTGCCAGTTGAGCAGCATGATTCCTCACACCTGAGTTCCATGATTATTGCCTGCTGACTGTTTGATTCGTGCCTACTCAGCTCTTTGTTTATTGCCTCCAGAGGCAAATGATCAGTGTATGATAGCAAACATGATCAGCACATATCAGTCACATGATCAGAGCCATTAAGTCACGTGATCACTACATGATATTCATGTGATCAGTCCATGCTCAGTCACGGTATCAGTGCATGATCAGCCACGTGATCAGTGCATGATCAGCCAGGTGATCATTTCATTTTAGCTATGTGATCAGTTCATGATTTGTCACGTGATCTGTGCATGTCCAGGCAGGTAATCAGTGTATGATCAGCGACGTGATCAGTGCATGATCCGTCACCTAAAGGGTGTATGATCAGTCACCTGGCCGGTACATGGTAGCTACATGATCATTGCGTGATCAGCCATGTAAGTAGTGCATGATAGCCACGTGATCAGTGCATGATCATTCACGTGTTCAGTGCATGATCATTCATATAATCTGTGCATGACCAGGCACGTGATCAGTGTATGACCAGCCAAGTGATCAGTGCATGATAACCACGTGATCAGTACATGATCAGTCACGTGACCAGTGCATGATCAGTCACGTGATCAGTGGATAATCAGCCACGTGATTAGTGCATGATCAGCCACATGATCAGTGCATGATGAATTACGTGATCAGTGCATGATCATTCACGTGACCAGTATATTGTAGCTAGGTGATCATTGCATGATCAGCCACATGAGCCGTGCATGATAGCCACGAGATCAGTGCATGATCAGTCACGTGATCATTGCATGATCAGCCACGTGAATAGTGCATGATCAATTACGTGATCAGGGCATTATCAGTCACGTGACCAGTACTTGGTAGCTACGTGATCATTGCCAGATCAGCCACGTGAGCAGTGCATGAAAGCCACGTGATCAGTGCATGATCAGTCACGTGATCAGTACATAATCAGTCAACTGAACAGTGCAGGATCATTTACGTGATCTGAGCATGATCAGTCACGTGACCAGAATATGGTAGCTACGTGAACATTGCATGACCAGCCAGGGGAGACGTGCATGATAGCCACGTGATGTGTGCATGATCAGTTACGTGAGCAGAGTATGATCAGCCACGTGATCAGTGCATGATATCCATGTGATCAGTGCATGATCAGTTACGTGAACAGTGTATGATCAGCCACGTGAGCAGTGCATGGTCAGACACGTGAACAGTGTATGATTAAACATGTGATCAGTGCATGATATCCATGTGATCTGTGCATGATAAGTCTCGTGAACAGTGCATGATCAGTCACGTGATCAGTGCATGATCAGCCACGTGATCAGTGCATGATCACTCACGTGACCATTATATGGTAGCTACGAGATCATTGCATGATCAGCCATGTGATCTGTGCATTATAGCCACGTGATCACTGCATGATAGCCACGTGATCAGTGCATGATCAGTCACGTGATCAGTTCATGATCAGCCACGTGATCAGTGCATGACCAGCCAAGTGATCAGTGCATGATAGCCTCGTGATCAGTGCATGATCAGTCACGTAATCAGTGCATGATCAGTCAAGTGATCAGTGTATGATCAGCCACGTGATCAGTGCATGATCAGCCACATGACCAGTGCATGATCAATTACGTGATCAGTGCATGATCAGTCACGTGACCAGTACATGGTAGCTACGTGATCATTGCATGATCAGCCACGTGATCAGTGCATGATCAGCCACGTGATCAGTGCATGATAGCCACGTGATCAGTGCATGATCAGTCACGTGATCAGTTCATGATCAGCCACGTGATCAGTGCATGACCAGCCAAGTGATCAGTGCATGATAGCCTCGTGATCAGTGCATGATCAGTCACGTAATCAGTGCATGATCAGTCAAGTGATCAGTGTATGATCAGCCACGTGATCAGTGCATGATCAGCCACATGACCAGTGCATGATCAATTACGTGATCAGTGCATGATCAGTCACGTGACCAGTACATGGTAGCTACGTGATCATTGCATGATCAGCCACGTGATCAATGCATGGTCAGGCACGTGATCAGTGCATGATCATCCACGTGATCAGTGCATGTGGAGTCATGTACTCAATGCATGATAGCGCCGTAATCAATACACGATCAGTCCCGTGATGAGTGAATGATCAGCCAAGTGATCAGTGCAAGATAGCTACGTGATCAGTGCATGATCAGTCACATGATCAGTGCATGATCAGCCACGTCATCAGTGCATGATAGCCACGTGAGCAGTGCATACAATTACGTGATCACTGCATGCGCAATCACGTGATCAGTGCATGATAGCCACGTGATCAGTGCATGATCAGTCACGTGATCAGTGCATGATCAGTTACATGATCAGTGTATGATCAGCCACGTGATCAGTGCATGATCAGCCACATGACCAGTGCATGATCAATTACGTGATCAGTGCATGATCAGTCACGTGACCAGGACATGGTAGCTACGTGATCATTGCCAGATCAGCCACGTGAGCAGTGCATGATAGCCACGTGATCAGTGCATGATCAGCCATGTGATCAGTGCATGATTAGTCACGTGATCAGTGCATGGTCAGTCACGTGATCAGTGCATGATCATCCACGTGATCAGTGCATGTGGAATCATGTAGTCAATGCATGATAGCGCCGTGATCAGTGCACGATCAGTCCCGTGATGAGTGTATGATCAGCCAAGTGATCAGTGCAAGATAGCTACGTGATCAGTGCATGATCAGTCACATGATCAGTGCATGATCAGTCACGTGATAGCTGTGTGATCAGCCATGTGAACAGTGCATGCTCAGTCACGTGATCAGGGCCTGCTGAGCTGCGTGATTACTGTCTGCTCATGTGCTTGACAATTTCCAGCTGAGCTGCACGATTCCTGCCTGTCATCTCCTTGACAATTGCCACCTGTGCTGCGTAATTCCTGCCTGCTCATCTACTTGATTATTGCCAGCTGAGCAGCATGATTTCTCAGAGCTGAGTTCCATGATTATAGCCTGCTGACTGATTCCTGCCTACTCAGCTCTATGTTCATTGCCTCCAGAGGCACATGATCAGTGTGTGACACCAAACATGATCAAAACATGATCAGTCACATAATCAATGCATGATAAGCCAGGTGATCAGTGCATGATCAGCCACGTGAACAGTGCATGTTCAGCCACGTGATCAGTGCATGATAGCCACGTGATCAGTGCATGATCAGTTACCTGAGCAGTGTATGATCAGCCACGTGATCAGTGCATGGTCAGACACGTGAACAGTGCATGTTATCCACGTGATCAGTGCATGATAGCCACGTGATCAGTGCATGATCATTCACGTGATACGTGTGTGATCAGCCACGTATTCAGTGCATGTTATCCACGTGATCAGTGCAGGATAGACACGTGATCACTTCATGATTATTTACGTGATCTGTACATGATCAGTCACGTAATACGTGTGTGATCAGCCACCGGATCAGTGGGTGATGAGCCATGTGATCAGTGCAGGATCAATTACGTGATCAGTGCATGATCAGTCACATGACTAGTACATGGTAGCTACGTGATCATTGCGTGATCAGCCACGTGATCAGTGCATGATAGCTACGTGATCAGTGCATGATAGCCACATGATCAGTGCATGAGAGCCACGTGATCAGTGCATGATCAGTCACGTGATATATGTGTGATCAGCCACGTGATCAGTGCATGATGAGCCACGTGATCAGTGCAGGATCAATTACGTGATCAGTGCATGATCAGTCACGTGACCAGTACATGGTTGCTACGTGATCCATGCATGATCAGCCACGTGAGCAGAGCATGATAGCCACGTGATCAGTGCATGATCAGTCACGTGATCAGTACATGATCAGTCACTTGAACAGTGCATGATCATTATCGTGATTTGTGCATGATCAGTCACGTGACCAGTATATGGTATCTACGTGATCATTCCATGACGAGCCACGTGAGCAGTGCATGATAGCCACGTGATGTGTGCATGATCAGTTACGTGAGCAGAGTATGATCAGCCACGTGATCAGTGCATGAGTGCCACATGATCAGTGCATGATATGTCACGTGACAGGTGTGTGATCAGCCACGTGAACAGTGCATGTTCAGCCACGTGATCAGTGTATGATAGCCACGTGATCAGTGCATGATCAGTTACCTGAGCAGTGTATGATCAGCCACGTGATCAGTGCATGGTCAGACACGTGAACAGTGTATGATCAGCCACGTGATCAGTGCATGATATCCAAGTGATCAGTGCATGATCATCACGTGATCAGAGTATGATCAGCCACGTGAATAGTGCATGCTCAGTCACGTGATCAGGGCCTGCTGAGCTGCGTGATTACTGTCTGCTCATCTGCTTGACAATTGCCAGCTGAGCTGCATGATTCCTGTCTGTCATCTGCTTGACAATTGCCAGCTGTGCTGCGTAATTCCTGCCTGCTCAGCTGCTTGATTATTGCCAGTTGAGCAGCATGATTCCTCACACCTGAGTTCCATGATTATTGCCTGCTGACTGTTTGATTCGTGCCTACTCAGCTCTTTGTTTATTGCCTCCAGAGGCAAATGATCAGTGTATGATAGCAAACATGATCAGCACATATCAGTCACATGATCAGAGCCATTAAGTCACGTGATCACTACATGATATTCATGTGATCAGTCCATGCTCAGTCACGGTATCAGTGCATGATCAGCCACGTGATCAGTGCATGATCAGCCAGGTGATCATTTCATTTTAGCTATGTGATCAGTTCATGATTTGTCACGTGATCTGTGCATGTCCAGGCAGGTAATCAGTGTATGATCAGCGACGTGATCAGTGCATGATCCGTCACCTAAAGGGTGTATGATCAGTCACCTGGCCGGTACATGGTAGCTACATGATCATTGCGTGATCAGCCATGTAAGTAGTGCATGATAGCCACGTGATCAGTGCATGATCATTCACGTGTTCAGTGCATGATCATTCATATAATCTGTGCATGACCAGGCACGTGATCAGTGTATGACCAGCCAAGTGATCAGTGCATGATAACCACGTGATCAGTACATGATCAGTCACGTGACCAGTGCATGATCAGTCACGTGATCAGTGGATAATCAGCCACGTGATTAGTGCATGATCAGCCACATGATCAGTGCATGATGAATTACGTGATCAGTGCATGATCATTCACGTGACCAGTATATTGTAGCTAGGTGATCATTGCATGATCAGCCACATGAGCCGTGCATGATAGCCACGAGATCAGTGCATGATCAGTCACGTGATCATTGCATGATCAGCCACGTGAATAGTGCATGATCAATTACGTGATCAGGGCATTATCAGTCACGTGACCAGTACTTGGTAGCTACGTGATCATTGCCAGATCAGCCACGTGAGCAGTGCATGAAAGCCACGTGATCAGTGCATGATCAGTCACGTGATCAGTACATAATCAGTCAACTGAACAGTGCAGGATCATTTACGTGATCTGAGCATGATCAGTCACGTGACCAGAATATGGTAGCTACGTGAACATTGCATGACCAGCCAGGGGAGACGTGCATGATAGCCACGTGATGTGTGCATGATCAGTTACGTGAGCAGAGTATGATCAGCCACGTGATCAGTGCATGATATCCATGTGATCAGTGCATGATCAGTTACGTGAACAGTGTATGATCAGCCACGTGAGCAGTGCATGGTCAGACACGTGAACAGTGTATGATTAAACATGTGATCAGTGCATGATATCCATGTGATCTGTGCATGATAAGTCTCGTGAACAGTGCATGATCAGTCACGTGATCAGTGCATGATCAGCCACGTGATCAGTGCATGATCACTCACGTGACCATTATATGGTAGCTACGAGATCATTGCATGATCAGCCATGTGATCTGTGCATTATAGCCACGTGATCACTGCATGATAGCCACGTGATCAGTGCATGATCAGTCACGTGATCAGTTCATGATCAGCCACGTGATCAGTGCATGACCAGCCAAGTGATCAGTGCATGATAGCCTCGTGATCAGTGCATGATCAGTCACGTAATCAGTGCATGATCAGTCAAGTGATCAGTGTATGATCAGCCACGTGATCAGTGCATGATCAGCCACATGACCAGTGCATGATCAATTACGTGATCAGTGCATGATCAGTCACGTGACCAGTACATGGTAGCTACGTGATCATTGCATGATCAGCCACGTGATCAGTGCATGATCAGCCACGTGATCAGTGCATGATAGCCACGTGATCAGTGCATGATCAGTCACGTGATCAGTTCATGATCAGCCACGTGATCAGTGCATGACCAGCCAAGTGATCAGTGCATGATAGCCTCGTGATCAGTGCATGATCAGTCACGTAATCAGTGCATGATCAGTCAAGTGATCAGTGTATGATCAGCCACGTGATCAGTGCATGATCAGCCACATGACCAGTGCATGATCAATTACGTGATCAGTGCATGATCAGTCACGTGACCAGTACATGGTAGCTACGTGATCATTGCATGATCAGCCACGTGATCAATGCATGGTCAGGCACGTGATCAGTGCATGATCATCCACGTGATCAGTGCATGTGGAGTCATGTACTCAATGCATGATAGCGCCGTAATCAATACACGATCAGTCCCGTGATGAGTGAATGATCAGCCAAGTGATCAGTGCAAGATAGCTACGTGATCAGTGCATGATCAGTCACATGATCAGTGCATGATCAGCCACGTCATCAGTGCATGATAGCCACGTGAGCAGTGCATACAATTACGTGATCACTGCATGCGCAATCACGTGATCAGTGCATGATAGCCACGTGATCAGTGCATGATCAGTCACGTGATCAGTGCATGATCAGTTACATGATCAGTGTATGATCAGCCACGTGATCAGTGCATGATCAGCCACATGACCAGTGCATGATCAATTACGTGATCAGTGCATGATCAGTCACGTGACCAGGACATGGTAGCTACGTGATCATTGCCAGATCAGCCACGTGAGCAGTGCATGATAGCCACGTGATCAGTGCATGATCAGCCATGTGATCAGTGCATGATTAGTCACGTGATCAGTGCATGGTCAGTCACGTGATCAGTGCATGATCATCCACGTGATCAGTGCATGTGGAATCATGTAGTCAATGCATGATAGCGCCGTGATCAGTGCACGATCAGTCCCGTGATGAGTGTATGATCAGCCAAGTGATCAGTGCAAGATAGCTACGTGATCAGTGCATGATCAGTCACATGATCAGTGCATGATCAGTCACGTGATAGCTGTGTGATCAGCCATGTGAACAGTGCATGCTCAGTCACGTGATCAGGGCCTGCTGAGCTGCGTGATTACTGTCTGCTCATGTGCTTGACAATTTCCAGCTGAGCTGCACGATTCCTGCCTGTCATCTCCTTGACAATTGCCACCTGTGCTGCGTAATTCCTGCCTGCTCATCTACTTGATTATTGCCAGCTGAGCAGCATGATTTCTCAGAGCTGAGTTCCATGATTATAGCCTGCTGACTGATTCCTGCCTACTCAGCTCTATGTTCATTGCCTCCAGAGGCACATGATCAGTGTGTGACACCAAACATGATCAAAACATGATCAGTCACATAATCAATGCATGATAAGCCAGGTGATCAGTGCATGATCAGCCACGTGAACAGTGCATGTTCAGCCACGTGATCAGTGTATGATAGCCACGTGATCAGTGCATGATCAGTTACCTGAGCAGTGTATGATCAGCCACGTGATCAGTGCATGGTCAGACACGTGAACAGTGCATGATAGCCACGTGATCAGTGCATGATAGCCACGTGATCAGTGCATGATCATTCACGTGATACGTGTGTGATCAGCCACGTATTCAGTGCATGTTATCCACGTGATCAGTGCAGGATAGACACGTGATCACTTCATGATTATTTACGTGATCTGTACATGATCAGTCACGTAATACGTGTGTGATCAGCCACCGGATCAGTGGGTGATGAGCCATGTGATCAGTGCAGGATCAATTACGTGATCAGTGCATGATCAGTCACATGACTAGTACATGGTAGCTACGTGATCATTGCGTGATCAGCCACGTGATCAGTGCATGATAGCTACGTGATCAGTGCATGATAGCCACATGATCAGTGCATGAGAGCCACGTGATCAGTGCATGATCAGTCACGTGATATATGTGTGATCAGCCACGTGATCAGTGCATGATGAGCCACGTGATCAGTGCAGGATCAATTACGTGATCAGTGCATGATCAGTCACGTGACCAGTACATGGTTGCTACGTGATCCATGCATGATCAGCCACGTGAGCAGAGCATGATAGCCACGTGATCAGTGAATGATCAGTCACGTGATCAGTACATGATCAGTCACTTGAACAGTGCATGATCATTATCGTGATCTGTGCATGATCAGTCACGTGACCAGTATATGGTAGCTACGTGATCATTCCATGACGAGCCACGTGAGCAGTGCATGATAGCCACGTGATGTGTGCATGATCAGTTACGTGAGCAGAGTATGATCAGCCACGTGATCAGTGCATGAGTGCCACGTGATCAGTGCATGATATGTCACGTGACAGGTGTGTGATCAGCCACGTGAACAGTGCATGTTCAGCCACGTGATCAGTGTATGATAGCCACGTGATCAGTGCATGATCAGTTACCTGAGCAGTGTATGATCAGCCACGTGATCAGTGCATGGTCAGACACGTGAACAGTGTATGATCAGCCACGTGATCAGTGCATGATATCCAAGTGATCAGTGCATGATCATCACGTGATCAGTGTATGATCAGCCACGTGAATAGTGCATGCTCAGTCACGTGATCAGGGCCTGCTGAGCTGCGTGATTACTGTCTGCTCATCTGCTTGACAATTGCCAGCTGAGCTGCATGATTCCTGTCTGTCATCTGCTTGACAATTGCCAGCTGTGCTGCGTAATTCCTGCCTGCTCAGCTGCTTGATTATTGCCAGTTGAGCAGCATGATTCCTCACACCTGAGTTCCATGATTATTGCCTGCTGACTGTTTGATTCGTGCCTACTCAGCTCTTTGTTTATTGCCTCCAGAGGCAAATGATCAGTGTATGATAGCAAACATGATCAGCACATATCAGTCACATGATCAGAGCCATTAAGTCACGTGATCACTACATGATAGTCATGTGATCAGTCCATGCTCAGTCACGGTATCAGTGCATGATCAGCCACGTGATCAGTGCATGATCAGCCAGGTGATCATTTCATTTTAGCTATGTGATCAGTTCATGATTTGTCACGTGATCTGTGCATGACCAGGCAGGTAATCAGTGTATGATCAGCGATGTGATCAGTGCATGATCCGTCACCTAAAGGGTGTATGATCAGTCACCTGGCCGGTACATGGTAGCTACATGATCATTGCGTGATCAGCCATGTAAGTAGTGCATGATAGCCACGTGATCAGTGCATGATCATTCACGTGTTCAGTGCATGATCAGTCATATAATCTGTGCATGACCAGGCACGTGATCAGTGTATGACCAGCCAAGTGATCAGTGCATGATAACCACGTGATCAGTACATGATCAGTCACGTAACCAGTGCATGATCAGTCACGTGATCAGTGGATAATCAGCCACGTGATTAGTGCATGATCAGCCACATGATCAGTGCATGATGAATTACGTGATCAGTGCATGATCATTCACGTGACCAGTATATTGTAGCTAGGTGATCATTGCATGATCAGCCACATGAGCCGTGCATGATAGCCACGAGATCAGTGCATGATCATCCATGTTATCAGTGCATGATCAGCCACGTGATCATTGCATGATATCCACGTGATCAGTGCATGATCAGCCAGGTGATCAGTGAATGATTGCTACGTGATCAGTTCATGATTAGTCACGTGATCTGTGCATGACCAGACAGGTGATCAGTGTATGATCAGCCACGTGAACAGTGCATGATAGCCACGTGATCAATGCCTGATCAGTCACCTGATGGGTGTATGATCAGTCACGTGACCGGTACATGGTAGCTACATGATCACTGCATGATCAGCCACGTGAGTAGTGCATGATAGCCACGTGATCAGTTCATGATCAGTGACGTGATAAGTGCATGATCAGTCATGTAATCTGTGCATGACCAGGCACGTGATCAGTGTATGACCAGCCATGTGATCAGTGTATGATAGCCACGTGATCAGTGCATGATAAGTCACGTGATCAGTGCATGATCAGTCAAGTGATCAGTGCATGAAAAGCCACATGATCAGTGCATGATCAATTACGTCATCAGTGCATGATCAGTCACGTGACCAGTACATGGTAGCTGCGTGATGAGTGTATGACCAGCCAAGTGATCAGTGCATGATAGCCACGGATCAGTGCATGATCAGTGACCTGATCAGTGCATGATCAGTCACGTGATCAGTGCATGATCAGCCACGTGATCAGTGCACGATCAGTCACGTGACAGGTGTGTGATAAGCCACCTGAACAGTGCATGTTCAGCCACGTGATCAGTGCATGATATCCACGTGATCAGTGCATGATCAGTTACGTGAACAGTGTATGATCAGCCACGTGAGCAGTGCATGGTCAGACACGTGAACAGTGTATGATCAAACACGTGATCAGTGCATTATATCCACGTGATCAGTGCATGATCAGTCACGTGATATGTGTGTGATCAGCCACGTGATCAGTGCATGATGACTCAGGTGATCAGTGCAGGATTAATTACGTGATCAGTGCATGATCAGTCACGTGACCAGTACATGGTTGCTATGTGATCATTGCATGATCAACCACGTGAGCAGTGCATGATAGCCACGTGATCAGTGCATGATCAGTCACGTGATCAGTACATAATCAGTCAACTGAACAGTGCAGGATCATTTACGTGATCTGAGCATGATCAGTCACGTGACCAGAATATGGTAGCTACGTGAACATTGCATGACCAGCCAGGGGAGAAGTGCATGATAGCCACGTGATGTGCATGATCAGTTACGTGAGCAGAGTATGATCAGCCACGTGATCAGTGCATGATATCCACGTGATCAGTGCATGATCAGTTACGTGAACAGTGTATGATCAGCCACGTGAGCAGTGCATGGTCAGACACGTGAACAGTGTATGATTAAACATGTGATCAGTGCATGATATCCATGTGATCTGTGCATGATAAGTCTCGTGAACAGTGCATGATCAGTCACGTGATCAGTGCATGATCAGCCACGTGATCAGTGCATGATCACTCACGTGACCATTATATGGTAGCTACGAGATCATTGCATGATCAGCCATGTGATCTGTGCATTATAGCCACGTGATCACTGCATGATAGCCACGTGATCAGTGCATGATCAGTCACGTGATCAGTTCATGATCAGCCACGTGATCAGTGCATGACCAGCCAAGTGATCAGTGCATGATAGCCTCGTGATCAGTGCATGATCAGTCACGTAATCAGTGCATGATCAGTCAAGTGATCAGTGTATGATCAGCCACGTGATCAGTGCATGATCAGCCACATGACCAGTGCATGATCAATTACGTGATCAGTGCATGATCAGTCACGTGACCAGTACATGGTAGCTACGTGATCATTGCATGATCAGCCACGTGATCAGTGCATGACCAGCCAAGTGATCAGTGCATGATAGCCTCGTGATCAGTGCATGATCAGTCACGTAATCAGTGCATGATCAGTCAAGTGATCAGTGTATGATCAACCACGTGATCAGTGCATGATCAGCCACATGACCAGTGCATGATCAATTACGTGATCAGTGCATGATCAGTCACGTGACCAGTACATGGTAGCTACGTGATCATTGCATGATCAGCCACGTGATCAATGCATGGTCAGGCACGTGATCAGTGCATGATCATCCACGTGATCAGTGCATGTGGAGTCATGTACTCAATGCATGATAGCGCTGTAATCAATACACGATCAGTCCCGTGATGAGTGAATGATCAGCCAAGTGATCAGTGCAAGATAGCTACGTGATCAGTGCATGATCAGTCACATGATCAGTGCATGATCAGCCACGTCATCAGTGCATGATAGCCACGTGAGCAGTGCATACAATTACGTGATCACTGCATGCGCAATCACGTGATCAGTGCATGATAGCCACGTGATCAGTGCATGATCAGTCACGTGATCAGTGCATGATCAGTTACATGATCAGTGTATGATCAGCCACGTGATCAGTGCATGATCAGCCACATGACCAGTGCATGATCAATTACGTGATCGTGCATGATCAGTCACGTGACCAGGACATGGTAGCTACGTGATCATTGCCAGATCAGCCAGGAGCAGTGCATGATAGCCACGTGATCAGTGCATGATCAGCCATGTGATCAGTGCATGATTAGTCACGTGATCAGTGCATGGTCAGTCACGTGATCAGTGCATGATCATCCACGTGATCAGTGCATGTGGAATCATGTAGTCAATGCATGATAGCGCCGTGATCAGTGCACGATCAGTCCCGTGATGAGTGTATGATCAGCCAAGTGATCAGTGCAAGATAGCTACGTGATCAGTGCATGATCAGTCACATGATCAGTGCACGATCAGTCACGTGATAGCTGTGTGATCAGCCATGTGAACAGTGCATGCTCAGTCACGTGATCAGGGCCTGCTGAGCTGCGTGATTACTGTCTGCTCATGTGCTTGACAATTTCCAGCTGAGCTGCACGATTCCTTCCTGTCATCTCCTTGACAATTGCCACCTGTGCTGCGTAATTCCTGCCTGCTCAGCTGCTTGATTATTGCCAGTTGAGCAGCATGATTCCTCACACCTGAGTTCCATGATTATTGCCTGCTGACTGTTTCATTCGTGCCTACTCAGCTCTTTGTTTATTGCCTCCAGAGGCAAATGATCAGTGTATGATAGCAAACATGATCAGCACATATCAGTCACATGATCAGAGCCATTAAGTCACGTGATCACTACATGATAGTCATGTGATCAGTCCTTGCTCAGTCACGGTATCAGTGCATGATCAGCCACGTGATCAGTGCATGATCAGCCAGGTGATCATTTCATTTTAGCTATGTGATCAGTTCATGATTTGTCACGTGATCTGTGCATGACCAGGCAGGTAATCAGTGTATGATCAGCGACGTGATCAGTGCATGATCCGTCACCTAAAGGGTGTATGATCAGTCACCTGGCCGGTACATGGTAGCTACATGATCATTGCGTGATCAGCCATGTAAGTAGTGCATGATAGCCACGTGATCAGTGCATGATCATTCACGTGTTCAGTGCATGATCAGTCATATAATCTGTGCATGACCAGGCACGTGATCAGTGTATGACCAGCCAAGTGATCAGTGCATGATAACCACGTGATCAGTACATGATCAGTCACGTGACCAGTGCATGATCAGTCACGTGATCAGTGGATAATCAGCCACGTGATTAGTGCATGATCAGCCACATGATCAGTGCATGATGAATCACGTGATCAGTGCATGATCATTCACGTGACCAGTATATTGTAGCTAGGTGATCATTGCATGATCAGCCACATGAGCCGTGCATGATAGCCACGAGATCAGTGCATGATCAGTCACGTGATCATTGCATGATCAGCCACGTGAATAGTGCATGATCAATTACGTGATCAGGGCATTATCAGTCACGTGACCAGTACTTGGTAGCTACGTGATCATTGCCAGATCAGCCACGTGAGCAGTGCATGAAAGCCACGTGATCAGTGCATGATCAGCCACGTGATCAGTGCATGATATCCACGTGATCAGTGCATGACAGCCACGTGATCAGTGCATGAGAGCCACGTAATCATTGCATGATCAGTCACGTGATACATGTGTGATCATCCAGGTGATCAGTGCATGAGTGCCACGTGATCAGTGCATGATCAGTCACGTGACAGGTGTGTGATAAGCCACGTGAACAGTGCATGTTCAGCCACGTGATCAGTGCATGATATCCACGTGATCAGTGCATGATCAGTTACGTGAACAGTGTATGATCAGCCACGTGAGCAGTGCATGGTTAGACACGTGAATAGTGTATGATCAGCCACGTGATCAGTGCATGATAGCCACGTGATCTGTGCATGATGAGTCTCGTGAAGAGTGCATGATCAGTCACGTGATCAGTGTATGATCAGCCAATTGATCAGTGCATGATAGCCACGTGATCAGTGCATGATGAGTCTCGTGAAGAGTGCATGATCAGTCACGTGATCATTGTATGATCAGCCAGTTGATCAGTGCATGATCAATTACGTGATCAGTGCATGATCAGTCATGTGACCAGTACATGGTAGCTATGTGAACATTGTATGATCAGCCACGTAAGAAGTGCATTATAGACACGTGATCAGTGCATGATCTATCACGTGATCAGTACATGATCAGTCACGTGATCAGTGCATGATCAATTACGTTACCATTTCATGATCAGTCACGTGACCAGTACATGTAAGCTACGTGATCATTGCAGGATCAGCCACGTGAGCACTGCATGATAGACACGTGATCAGTGCATGATCAGCTACGTGAGCAGTGTATGATCAGCCACGTGATCAGTGCATGATCAGACACGTGAATAGTGTATGATCAGCCACGTGGTAAGTGCATGATACCTACGTGATCAGTTCATGATTAGTCACGTGATCTGTGCCTGACAGGCACGTAATCAGTGCATGATATCCACGTGATCAGTGAATTATAGCCCCGTGATCAGTTCATCATTAGTCACGTGATCTGTGCATGTCCAGGAACTTGAACAGTGTATGATCAACCACGTGATCAGTGCATTATAGCCACGTGATAAGTTCATGATTAGTCACGTGATCTGTGCATGACCAGGCACGTGATAAGTGTATGGTCAGCCACGTACTCAGGGCATTATAGCCATGTGATCAGTGCATGATCAGTCAAGTGATCAGTGCGTGAACAGTCATTGATCAGTGCATGATGAGCCACGTGATCAGTGCTGGATCAATTACATGATCAGTGCATCATCAGTCAGGTGACCAGTACATGGTTGCTACGTGATCATTGCATGATCACCCACGTGAGGAGAGCATGATAGCCACGTGGTCAGTGAATGATCAGTCACGTGATCAGTACATGATCAGTCACGGGAACAGTGCATGATCATTTACGTGATCTGTGCATGATCAGTCGTGTGACCAGTATATGGTAGCTACGTGATCATTGCATGACCAGCCACGTGAGCAGTGCGTGATCAGCCACATGATCAGTGCATGACCAGACACATGATCAGTGTATGACCAGCCAAAAGATCAGTGCATTATATCCACGGGATAAGTGCATGATCAATTACGTGATCAGTGCATGATCAGTCACGAGACCGGTACCTGGTAGCTACATGATCATTGCATGATCAGCCACGTGAGTAGAGCATGATAGCCACGTGATCAGTGCAATATCAGTGACGTGATGAGTGCATGATCAGTCAGGTAATCTGTGCATGACCAGGCACGTGCTCAGTGTATGACCAGCCATGTGATCAGTGCATGATAGCCACGTGATCAGTGCATGATAAGTCACGTGATCAGTGCATGATCAGTCACGTGATCAGTGCATGATCAGCCACATGATCAGTGCATGGTCAGTCACGTGAACAGTACATGGTAGCTGTGTGATCAGTGTATGACCAGCCAAGTGATCAGTGCATGATAGCCACGTGATCAGTGCATGATCAGTCACGTGATCAGTGCATGATCAGTCACGTGATCAGTGCATGATCAGCCACATGATCAGTGCATGATCAGTCACGTGACCAGTACATGGTAGCTGTGTGATCATTTCATGATCAGCCACGTTAACAGTGCATGATAGCCACGTGATCAGTGCTTGATCAGCCACGTGATCAGTGCATGATCAATTACGTGATCAGTGCAAGATCAGTCACGTGACCAGTACATGGTAGCTACGTGATCATTGCATGATCAGCCACGTGATCAGTGCATGATAGCCACGTGATCAGTGCATGATATCCACGTGATCAGTGCATGATCAGTCACGTGATAAGTGCGTGATAGCCACGTGATCAGTGTATGATAACCATGTGATCAGTGCATGATCAGTCACGTGATCAGTGTGTGATCAGCCACGTGATCAGTGCATGATGAGTCAGGTGATCAGTGCAGGATTAATTACGTGATCAGTGCAAGATCAGTCACGTGACCAGTACATGGTAGCTACGTGATCAGTGCATGATCAGCCACGTGATCAGTGCATGATAGCCACGTGACCAGTACATGGTAGCTACGTGATCATTGCATGATCCGCCACGTGATCCGTGCATGATATCCACGTGATCAGTGAATGATAGCCACGTGATCAGTGCATGATAGCCACGTGATCAGTGCATGATCAGTCACGTGATACGTGTGTGATCAGCCACGTGATCAGTGCATGATGAGTCAGGTGATCAGTGCAGGATTAATTACGTGATCAGTGCATGATCAGTCACGTGACCAGTACATGGTTGCTACGTGATCATTGCATGATCAGCCACGTGAGCAGTGCATGATAGCCACGTGATCAGTGCATGATCAGTCACGTGATCAGTACATGATCAGTCACGTGAACAGTGCATGATCATTACGTGATCTGTGCATGATCAGTCACGTGACCAGTATATGGTAGCTACGTGAACATTGCATGACCAGCCAGGTGATAAGTGCATGATAGCCACCTGATGTGTGCATGATCAGTTACGTGAGCAGAGTATGATCAGCCACGTGATCAGGGCATGAGTGCCACGTGATCAGTGCATGATCAGTCACGTGACAGGTGTGTGATAAGCCACGTGAACAGTGCATGTTCAGCCACGTGATCAGTGCATGATATCCACGTGATCAGTGCATGATCAGTTACGTGAACAGTGTATGATCAGCCACGTGATCAGTGCATGGTCAGACACGTGAACAGTGTATGATCAGCCACGTGATCAGTGCATGATAGCCACGTTATCAGTGCATGATGAGTCTCGTGAAGAGTGCATGATCAGTCACGTGATCAGTGTATGATCAGCCACTTGATCATTGCATGATAGCCACGTGATCAGTGCATGATGAGTCTCGTGAAGAGTGCATGATCAGTCACGTGATCAGTGTATGATCAGCCACTTGATGAGTGCATGATCAATTACGTGATCAGTGCATGATCAGTCATGTGACCAGTACATGGTAGCTATGTGAACATTGTATGATCAGCCACGTAAGAAGTGCATGATAGACAGGTGATCAGTGGATGATCTATCACATGATCAGTACATGATCAGTCACGTGATCAGTGCATGATCAATTACATTAACATTGCATGATCAGTCACGTGACCAGTACATGTAAGCTACGTGATCTTTGCAGGATCAGCCACGTGAGCACTGCATGATAGACAGGTGATCAGTGCATGATCAGCTACGTGAGCAGTGTATGATCAGCCACGTGATCAGTGCATGATCAGACACGTGAACAGTGTATGATCAGCCACGTGATAAGTGCATGATACCTACGTGATCAGTTCATGATTAGTCACGTGATCTGTGCCTGACAGGCTCGTAATCCGTGCATGATATCCACGTGATCAGTGAATTATAGCCCCGTGATCAGTTCATCATTAGTCACGTGATCTGTGCATGTCCAGGAACTTGAACATTGTATGATCAGCCACGTGATCAGTGCATTATAGCCACGTGATCTGTGCATGATGAGTCTCGTGAAGAGTGCATGATCAGTCACGTGATCAGTGTATGATCAGCCACTTGATCAGTGCATGATAGCCACGTGATCAGTGCATGATGAGTCTCGTGAAGAGTGCATGATCAGTCACGTGATCAGTGTATGATCAGCCAGTTGATCAGTGCATGATCAATTACGTGATCAGTGCATGATCAGTCACGTGACCAGTATATGGTAGCTAGGTGATCATTGCATGATCAGCCACATGAGCCGTGCTTGATAGCCACGAGATCAGTGCATGATCAGTCACGTGATCAGTACATGATCAGTCACGGGAACAGTGCATGATCATTTACGTGATCTGTGCATGATCAGTCTCATGACCAGTATATGGTAGCTACGTGATCATTGCATGACCAGCCACGTGAGCAGTGCATGATCAGCCACATGATCAGTGCATGACCAGGCACATGATCAGTGTATGACCAGCCAAATGATCAGTGCATGATATCCACGTGATCAGTGCATGATCAGTCACGTGATCAGTGCATGGTCAGTCACGTGATCAGTGCATGATCATGCACGTGATCAGTGCATGTGGAGTCATGTAGTCAATGCATGATAGTGACGCAATCAGTGCACGATCAGTCCTGTGATGAATGTATGATCAGCCAAGTGACCAGTGCAAGATAGCTACGTGATCAGTGCATGATCAGTTACATGATCAGTGCATGATCAGCCACGTCATCAGTGCATGATAGCCACGTGATCAGTGCATACAATTACGTGATCAGTGCATGCGCAATCACGTGATCTGTGCATGAGAGCCACGTGATCAGTGCATGATCATTCACGTGATAGGTGTGTGATCAGCGACGTGAACAGTGCATGCTCAGTCACGTGATCAGGGCCTGCTGAGCTTCGTGATTACTGTCTGCTCATCTGCTTGACAATTGCCAGCTGAGCTGTACGATTCCTGCCTGTCATCTCCTTGACAATTGCCACCTGTGCTGCATAATTCCTGCCTGCTCATCTACTTGATTATTGCCAGCTGAGCAGCATGATTTCTCAGAGCTGAGTTCCATGATTATTGCCTACTGATTCCTGCCTACTCAGCTCTTTGTTCATTGCCTCCAGAGGCACATGATCAGTGTATGACACCAAACATGATCAGCACATGATGAATCACATAATCAATGCATGATAAGCCAGGTGATCAGTGCATGATCAATTACGTAATCAGTGCATGATCAGTCATGTGACCAGTACATGGTAGCTGTGTGATCATTGCATGATAGCCACGTGATCAGTGCATGATCAGTCACGTGATCAGTGCATGTGAGTCATGTAGTCAATGCATGATAGCGCCAAAATCAGTGCACGATCAGTCCCGTGATGAATGTATGATCAGCCAAGTGACCAGTGCAAGATAGCTACGTGATCAGTGCATGATCAGTCACATGATCAGTGCATGATCAGCCACGTCATCAGTGCATGATAGCCACGTGAGCAGTGCATACAATTACGTGATCAGTGCATGCGCAATCACGTGATCTGTGCATGAGAGACACGTGATCAGTGCATGATCATTCACGTGATAGGTGAGTGATCAGCGACGTGAACAGTGCATGCTCAGTCACGTGTTCAGGGCCTGCTGAGCTTCGCGATTACTGTCTGCTCATCTGCTTGACAACTGCCACCTGTGCTGCATAATTCCTGCCTGCTCATCTACTTGATTATTGCCAGCTGAGCAGCATGATTTCTCAGAGCTGAGTTCCATGATTATTGCCTACTGATTCCTGCCTACTCAGCTCTTTGTTCATTGCCTCCGGAGGCACATGATCAGTGTATGACACCAAATATGATCAGCACATGATGAATCACATAATCAATGCATGGTAAGCCAGGTGATCAGTGAATGATCAATTACGTGATCAGTGCAGGATCAGTCATGTGACCAGTACGTGGTAGCTGCGTGATCATTGCATGATCAGCCACGTGATCAGTGCATGATCAGCCACGTGATCAGTGCATGATCAGCCACATGATCAGTGCATGATCAATTACGTGATCAGTGCATGATCAGTCACGTGACCAATACATGGTAGCTACGTGATCATTGCCAGTTCAGCCACGTGAGCAGTGCATGATAGCCATGTGATCAGTGCATGATCAGCCACGTGATCAGTGCATGATCAGCCATGTGATCAGTGCATGATCAGCCACGTGAACAGTGCATGCTCAGTCACGTGATCAGGGCCTGCTGAGCTGCGTGATTACTGTCTGTTCATCTGCCTGACAATTGCCAGCTGAGATGCACGATTCCTGCCTGTCATCTGCTTGACAACTGCCAGCTGTGCTGCCAAATTCCTGCCTGCTCAGCTGCTTGATTATTGCCAGCTGAGCAGCATGATTCCTCACACCTGAGTTCCATGATTATTGCCTGCTGACTGTTTGATTCGTGCCTACTCAGCTCTTTGTTTATTGCCTCCAGAAGCACATGATCAGTGTATGATAGCAAACATGATCAGCGCATGATCAGTCACATGATCAGCGCCATTAAGTCACGTGATCACTACATGATAGTCATGTGATCAGTCCATGCTGAGTCATGGTATCAGTGCATGATCAGCCACGTGATCAGTGCACGATCTGTCACATGATTAGTGTATGATCATCCACGTGATCAGTGCATGGGCAGTCATGTGATCAGTGCATGATATAGACGTGATCAGTGCATGATCAGTCTCGTGATCAGTGCATGATAGCCACGTGATCAGTGCATGATCAGTCACCTGATGGGTGTATGATCATTCACGTGACCTGTACATGGTAGCTATATGATCATTGCATAATCAGCCACGTGAGTAGTGCATGATAGCCACGTGATCACTGCATGATCAGTCACGTGATCAGTGCATGATCAGTCATGTGACCAGTACATGGTAGTTGCGTGATCATCGCATGATCAGCCACGTGAGCAGTGCATGATAGCCAAGTGATCAGTGCATGATCAGACACGAGATCAGTGCATGATCAGTCACGTGATCAGTGCATGATCAGCCACGTGATCAGTGCATGACCAGGCACGTGATCAGTGTATGTCCAGCCAAGTGATCAGTGCATTATAGCCACGTGATCAGTGCATGATCAGTCACATGATCAGTGCATGATCAGTCACGTGATCAGGGCCTGCTGAGCTGCGTGATTACTGTCTGCTCATCTGCTTGACAATTGCCAGCTGAGCTGCACGATTCCTGCCTGCCATTTCCTTGACAATTGCCACCTGTGCTGCGTAATTCCTGCCTGCTCATCTACTTGATTATTGCCAGCTGAGCAGCATGATTTCTCAGAGCTGAGTTCCATGATTATAGCCTGCTGACTGATTCCTGCCTACTCAGCTCTATGTTCATTGCGTCCAGAGGCACATGATCAGTGTGTGACACCAAACATGATCAGCACATGATCAGTCACATATTCAATGCATGATAAGCCAGGTGATCACTGCATGATCAATTATGTGATCAGTGCATGATCAGTCATGTGACCAGTACATGGTAGCTGCGTGATCATTGCATGATCAGCCACGTGAGCAGTGCATGATAGCCACGTGATCATTGCATGATCAGTCACGTGATCTGTGCATGATCAGTCACGTGATCTGTGCATGATCAGTCACGTGATCTGTGCATGATCAGTCAGGTGATCAGTGCATGATCAATTAGCTGATCAGTGCATGAACAGTCACGTGACCAGTGCATGATCATTCACGTGATACGTGTGTGATCAGCCACGTGATCAGTGCATGTTATCCACGTGATCAGTACAGGATAGCCACGTGATCACTTCATGATTATTTACGTGATCTGTACATGATCAGTCACGTAATACGTGTGTGATCAGCCACCGGATCAGTGGGTGATGAGCCATGTGATCAGTGCAGGATCAATTACGTGATCAGTGCATGATCAGTCACATGACTAGTACATGGTAGCTACGTGATCATTGCGTGATCAGCCACGTGATCAGTGCATGATAGCTACGTGATCAGTGCATGATAGCCACATGATCAGTGCATGAGAGCCACGTGATCAGTGCATGATCAGTCACGTGATATATGTGTGATCAGCCACGTGATCAGTGCATGATGAGCCACGTGATCAGTGCAGGATCAATTACGTGATCAGTGCATGATCAGTCACGTGACCAGTACATGGTTGCTACGTGATCCATGCATGATCAGCCACGTGAGCAGAGCATGATAGCCACGTGATCAGTGCATGATCAGTCACGTGATCAGTACATGATCAGTCACTTGAACAGTGCATGATCATTATCGTGATCTGTGCATGATCAGTCACGTGACCAGTATATGGTGGCTACGTGATCATTCCATGACGAGCCACGTGAGCAGTGCATGATAGCCACGTCATGTGTGCATGATCAGTTACGTGAGCAGAGTATGATCAGCCACGTGATCAGTGCATGAGTGCCACGTGATCAGTGCATGATATGTCACGTGACAGGTGTGTGATCAGCCACGTGAACAGTGCATGTTCAGCCACGTGATCAGTGTATGATAGCCACGTGATCAGTGCATGATCAGTTACCTGAGCAGTGTATGATCAGCCACGTGATCAGTGCATGGTCAGACACGTGAACAGTGTATGATCAGCCACGTGATCAGTGCATGATATCCAAGTGATCAGTGCATGATCATCACGTGATCAGTGTATGATCAGCCACGTGAATAGTGCATGCTCAGTCACGTGATCAGGGCCTGCTGAGCTGCGTGATTACTGTCTGCTCATCTGCTTTACAATTGCCAGCTGAGCTGCATGATTCCTGTCTGTCATCTGCTTGACAATTGCCAGCTGTGCTGCGTAATTCCTGCCTGCTCAGCTGCTTGATTATTGCCAGTTGAGCAGCATGATTCCTCACACCTGAGTTCCATGATTATTGCCTGCTGACTGTTTCATTCGTGCCTACTCAGCTCTTTGTTTATTGCCTCCAGAGGCAAATGATCAGTGTATGATAGCAAACATGATCAGCACATATCAGTCACATGATCAGAGCCATTAAGTCACGTGATCACTACATGATAGTCATGTGATCAGTCCATGCTCAGTCACGGTATCAGTGCATGATCAGCCACGTGATCAGTGCATGATCAGCCAGGTGATCATTTCATTTTAGCTATGTGATCAGTTCATGATTTGTCACGTGATCTGTGCATGACCAGGCAGGTAATCAGTGTATGATCAGCGACGTGATCAGTGCATGATCCGTCACCTAAAGGGTGTATGATCAGTCACCTGGCCGGTACATGGTAGCTACATGATCATTGCGTGATCAGCCATGTAAGTAGTGCATGATAGCCACGTGATCAGTGCATGATCATTCACGTGTTCAGTGCATGATCAGTCATATAATCTGTGCATGACCAGGCACGTGATCAGTGTATGACCAGCCAAGTGATCAGTGCATGATAACCACGTGATCAGTACATGATCAGTCACGTGACCAGTGCATGATCAGTCACGTGATCAGTGGATAATCAGCCACGTGATTAGTGCATGATCAGCCACATGATCAGTGCATGATGAATTACGTGATCAGTGCATGATCATTCACGTGACCAGTATATTGTAGCTAGGTGATCATTGCATGATCAGCCACATGAGCCGTGCATGATAGCCACGAGATCAGTGCATGATTAGTCACGTGATCATTGCATGATCAGCCACGTGAATAGTGCATGATCAATTACGTGATCAGGGCATTATCAGTCACGTGACCAGTACTTGGTAGCTACGTGATCATTGCCAGATCAGCCACGTGAGCAGTGCATGAAAGCCACGTGATCAGTGCATGATCATCCATGTTATCAGTGCATGATCAGCCACGTGATCATTGCATGATATCCACGTGATCAGTGCATGATCAGCCAGGTGATCAGTGAATGATTGCTACGTGATCAGTTCATGATTAGTCACGTGATCTGTGCATGACCAGGCAGGTGATCAGTGTATGATCAGCCACGTGAACAGTGCATGATAGCCACGTGATCAATGCATGATCAGTCACCTGATGGGTGTATGATCAGTCACGTGACCGATACATGGTAGCTACATGATCACTGCATGATCAGCCACGTGAGTAGTGCATGATAGCCACGTGATCAGTGCATGATCAGTGACGTGATAAGTGCATGATCAGTCATGTAATCTGTGCATGACCAGGCACGTGATCAGTGTATGACCAGCCATGGGATCAGTGTATGATAGCCACGTGATCAGTGCATGATAAGTCACGTGATCAGTGCATGATCAGTCAAGTGATCAGTGCATGAAAAGCCACATGATCAGTGCATGATCAATTACGTCATCAGTGCATGATCAGTCACATGACCAGTACATGGTAGCTGCGTGATGAGTGTATGACCAGCCAAGTGATCAGTGCATGATAGCCACGTGATCAGTGCATGATCAGTGACCTGATCAGTGCATGATCAGTCACGTGATCAGTGCATGATCAGCCACGTGATCAGTGCACGATCAGTCACGTGACAGGTGTGTGATAAGCCACCTGAACAGTGCATGTTCAGCCACGTGATCAGTGCATGATATCCACGTGATCAGTGCATGATCAGTTACGTGAACAGTGTATGATCAGCCACGTGAGCAGTGCATGGTCAGACACGTGAACAGTGTATGATCAAACACGTGATCAGTGCATTATATCCACGTGATCAGTGCATGATCAGTCACGTGATATGTGTGTGATCAGCCACGTGATCAGTGCATGATGACTCAGGTGATCAGTGCAGGATTAATTACGTGATCAGTGCATGATCAGTCACGTGACCAGTACATGGTTGCTATGTGATCATTGCATGATCAACCACGTGAGCAGTGCATGATAGCCACGTGATCAGTGCATGATCAGTCACGTAATCAGTACATAATCAGTCAACTGAACAGTGCAGGATCATTTACGTGATCTGAGCATGATCAGTCACGTGACCAGAATATGGTAGCTACGTGAACATTGCATGACCAGCCAGGGGAGAAGTGCATGATAGCTACGTGATGTGTGCATGATCAGTTACGTGAGCAGAGTATGATCAGCCACGTGATCAGTGCATGATATCCACGTGATCAGTGCATGATCAGTTACGTGAACATTGTATGATCAGCCACGTGATCAGTTCATGATATCAGTGCATGATAGCCCGTGATCAGTGCATGAGAGCCACGATATCAGTGCATGATCAGTCACGTGATACGTGTGTGATCAGCCACGTGATCAGTGCATGATAGCCACGTGATCAGTGCATGATAGCCACGTGATCAGTGCATGAGAGCCTTGTGATCAGTATGATCAGTCACGAGATATATGTGTGATCAGCCACGTCATCAGTGCAGGATCAATTACGTGATCAGTGCATGATCAGTCACGTGACCAGTACATGGTTGCTACGTGATCATTACAAGATCAGCCACGTGAGCAGTGCATGATAGCCACATGATCATTGCATGATCAGTCACGTGACCAGTACATGGTAGCTACGTGATCATTGCATGATCAGCCACGTGATCAGTGCATGATAGCCACGTGATCAGTGCATGATAGCCACGTAATAAGTGCATGATCAGTCACGTGATACGTGTGTGATCAGCCACGTGATCAGTGCATGATCAATTACTTTACCATTGCATGATCAGTCACGTGACCAGTACATGTTAGCTACGTGATCATTGCAGGATCAGCCACGTGAGCACTGCATGATAGACACGTGATCAGTGCATGATCAGCTACATGAGCAGTGTATGAGCAGCCACGTGATCAGTGCATGATCAGACCCGAGAACAGTGTATGATCATCCACGTATTCAGTGCATGGGCCGTCATGTGTTCAGTGCATGATATACACATGATCAGTGCATGATCAGTCTCGTGATCAGTGTATGATCAGCCAAGTAAACAGTGCATGATAGCCAACTGTTGAGTGGATGATCAGTCACGTGATCAGTGCATGATCAGTCACGTGATCAGTACATGATCAGTCACATGAACAGTGCATGATCATTTATGTGACAGGTGTGTGATCAGCCACCTGATCAGTGCATGGTCAGACACGTGAACAGTGTATGATCAGCCACGTGATAAGTGCATGATACCTACGTGATCAGTTCATGATTAGTCACGTGATCTGTGCCTGACAGGCTCGTAATCCGTGCATGATATCCACGTGATCAGTGAATTATAGCCCCGTGATCAGTTCATCATTAGTCACGTGATCTGTGCATGTCCAGGAACTTGAACATTGTATGATCAGCCACGTGATCAGTGCATTATAGCCACGTGATCTGTGCATGATGAGTCTCGTGAAGAGTGCATGATCAGTCACGTGATCAGTGTATGATCAGCCACTTGATCAGTGCATGATAGCCACGTGATCAGTGCATGATGAGTCTCGTGAAGAGTGCATGATCAGTCACGTGATCAGTGTATGATCAGCCAGTTGATCAGTGCATGATCAATTACGTGATCAGTGCATGATCAGTCACGTGACCAGTATATGGTAGCTAGGTGATCATTGCATGATCAGCCACATGAGCCGTGCTTGATAGCCACGAGATCAGTGCATGATCAGTCACGTGATCAGTACATGATCAGTCACGGGAACAGTGCATGATCATTTACGTGATCTGTGCATGATCAGTCTCGTGACCAGTATATGGTAGCTACGTGATCATTGCATGACCAGCCACGTGAGCAGTGCATGATCAGCCACATGATCAGTGCATGACCTTGCATATGATCAGTGTATGACCAGCCAAATGATCAGTGCATGATATCCACGTGATCAGTGCATGATCAGTCACGTGATCAGTGCATGGTCAGTCACGTGATCAGTGCATGATCATGCACGTGATCAGTGCATGTGGAGTCATGTAGTCAATGCATGATAGTGACGCAATCAGTGCACGATCAGTCCTGTGATGAATGTATGATCAGCCAAGTGACCAGTGCAAGATAGCTACGTGATCAGTGCATGATCAGTTACATGATCAGTGCATGATCAGCCACGTCATCAGTGCATGATAGCCACGTGATCAGTGCATACAATTATGTGATCAGTGCATGCGCAATCACGTGATCTGTGCATGAGAGCCACGTGATCAGTGCATGATCATTCACGTGATAGGTGTGTGATCAGCGACGTGAACAGTGCATGCTCAGTCACGTGATCAGGGCCTGCTGAGCTTCGTGATTACTGTCTGCTCATCTGCTTGACAATTGCCAGCTGAGCTGTACGATTCCTGCCTGTCATCTCCTTGACAATTGCCACCTGTGCTGCATAATTCCTGCCTGCTCATCTACTTGATTATTGCCAGCTGAGCAGCATGATTTCTCAGAGCTGAGTTCCATGATTATTGCCTACTGATTCCTGCCTACTCAGCTCTTTGTTCATTGCCTCCAGAGGCACATGATCAGTGTATGACACCAAACATGATCAGCACATGATGAATCACATAATCAATGCATGATAAGCCAGGTGATCAGTGCATGATCAATTACGTGATCAGTGCATGATCAGTCATGTGACCAGTACATGGTAGCTGTGTGATCATTGCATGATAGCCACGTGATCAGTGCATGATCAGTCACGTGATCAGTGCATGTGGAGTCATGTAGTCAATGCATGATAGCGCCAAAATCAGTGCACGATCAGTCCCGTGATGAATGTATGATCAGCCAAGTGACCAGTGCAAGATAGCTACGTGATCAGTGCATGATCAGTCACATGATCAGTGCATGATCAGCCACGTCATCAGTGCATGATAGCCACGTGAGCAGTGCATACAATTACGTGATCAGTGCATGCGCAATCACGTGATCTGTGCATGAGAGACACGTGATCAGTGCATGATCATTCACGTGATAGGTGAGTGATCAGCGACGTGAACAGTGCATGCTCAGTCACGTGTTCAGGGCCTGCTGAGCTTCGCGATTACTGTCTGCTCATCTGCTTGACAACTGCCACCTGTGCTGCATAATTCCTGCCTGCTCATCTACTTGATTATTGCCAGCTGAGCAGCATGATTTCTCAGAGCTGAGTTCCATGATTATTGCCTACTGATTCCTGCCTACTCAGCTCTTTGTTCATTGCCTCCAGAGGCACATGATCAGTGTATGACACCAAATATGATCAGCACATGATGAATCACATAATCAATGCATGGTAAGCCAGGTGATCAGTGAATGATCAATTACGTGATCAGTGCAGGATCAGTCATGTGACCAGTACGTGGTAGCTGCGTGATCATTGCATGATCAGCCACGTGATCAGTGCATGATCAGCCACGTGATCAGTGCATGATCAGCCACATGATCAGTGCATGATCAATTACGTGATCAGTGCATGATCAGTCACGTGACCAATACATGGTAGCTACGTGATCATTGCCAGTTCAGCCACGTGAGCAGTGCATGATAGCCACGTGATCAGTGCATGATCAGCCACGTGATCAGTGCATGATCAGCCATGTGATCAGTGCATGATCAGCCACGTGAACAGTGCATGCTCAGTCACGTGATCAGGGCCTGCTGAGCTGCGTGATTACTGTCTGCTCATCTGCCTGACAATTGCCAGCTGAGATGCACGATTCCTGCCTGTCATCTGCTTGACAACTGCCAGCTGTGCTGCCAAATTCCTGCCTGCTCAGCTGCTTGATTATTGCCAGCTGAGCAGCATGATTCCTCACACCTGAGTTCCATGATTATTGCCTGCTGACTGTTTGATTCGTGCCTACTCAGCTCTTTGTTTATTGCCTCCAGAAGCACATGATCAGTGTATGATAGCAAACATGATCAGCGCATGATCAGTCACATGATCAGCGCCATTAAGTCACGTGATCACTACACGATAGTCATGTGATCAGTCCATGCTGAGTCACGGTATCAGTGCATGATCAGCCACGTGATCAGTGCACGATCTGTCACATGATTAGTGTATGATCATCCACGTGATCAGTGCATGGGCAGTCATGTGATCAGTGCATGATATAGACGTGATCAGTGCATGATCAGTCTCGTGATCAGTGCATGATAGCCACGTGATCAGTGCATGATCAGTCACCTGATGGGTGTATGATCATTCACGTGACCTGTACATGGTAGCTATATGATCATTGCATAATCAGCCACGTGAGTAGTGCATGATAGCCACGTGATCACTGCATGATCAGTCACGTGATCAGTGCATGATCAGTCATGTGACCAGTACATGGTAGTTGCGTGATCATCGCATGATCAGCCACGTGAGCAGTGCATGATAGCCAAGTGATCAGTGCATGATCAGACACGAGATCAGTGCATGATCAGTCACGTGATCAGTGCATGATCAGCCACGTGATCAGTGCATGACCAGGCACGTGATCAGTGTATGTCCAGCCAAGTGATCAGTGCATTATAGCCACGTGATCAGTGCATGATCAGTCACATGATCAGTGCATGATCAGTCACGTGATCAGGGCCTGCTGAGCTGCGTGATTACTGTCTGCTCATCTGCTTGACAATTGCCAGCTGAGCTGCACGATTCCTGCCTGCCATTTCCTTGACAATTGCCACCTGTGCTGCGTAATTCCTGCCTGCTCATCTACTTGAATATTGCCAGCTGAGCAGCATGATTTCTCAGAGCTGAGTTCCATGATTATAGCCTGCTGACTGATTCCTGCCTACTCAGCTCTATGTTCATTGCGTCCAGAGGCACATGATCAGTGTGTGACACCAAACATGATCAGCACATGATCAGTCACATATTCAATGCATGATAAGCCAGGTGATCACTGCATGATCAATTATGTGATCAGTGCATGATCAGTCATGTGACCAGTACATGGTAGCTGCGTGATCATTGCATGATCAGCCACGTGAGCAGTGCATGATAGCCACGTGATCATTGCATGATCAGTCACGTGATCTGTGCATGATCAGTCACGTGATCTGTGCATGATCAGTCACGTGATCTGTGCATGATCAGTCAGGTGATCAGTGCATGATCAATTAGCTGATCAGTGCATGAACAGTCACGTGACCAGTGCATGATCATTCACGTGATACGTGTGTGATCAGCCACGTGATCAGTGCATGTTATCCACGTGATCAGTACAGGATAGCCACGTGATCACTTCATGATTATTTACGTGATCTGTACATGATCAGTCACGTAATACGTGTGTGATCAGCCACCGGATCAGTGGGTGATGAGCCATGTGATCAGTGCAGGATCAATTACGTGATCAGTGCATGATCAGTCACATGACTAGTACATGGTAGCTACGTGATCATTGCGTGATCAGCCACGTGATCAGTGCATGATAGCTACGTGATCAGTGCATGATAGCCACATGATCAGTGCATGAGAGCCACGTGATCAGTGCATGATCAGTCACGTGATATATGTGTGATCAGCCACGTGATCAGTGCATGATGAGCCACGTGATCAGTGCAGGATCAATTACGTGATCAGTGCATGATCAGTCACGTGACCAGTACATGGTTGCTACGTGATCCATGCATGATCAGCCACGTGAGCAGAGCATGATAGCCACGTGATCAGTGCATGATCAGTCACGTGATCAGTACATGATCAGTCACTTGAACAGTGCATGATCATTATCGTGATCTGTGCATGATCAGTCACGTGACCAGTATATGGTGGCTACGTGATCATTCCATGACGAGCCACGTGAGCAGTGCATGATAGCCACGTGATGTGTGCATGATCAGTTACGTGAGCAGAGTATGATCAGCCACGTGATCAGTGCATGAGTGCCACGTGATCAGTGCATGATATGTCACGTGACAGGTGTGTGATCAGCCACGTGAACAGTGCATGTTCAGCCACGTGATCAGTGTATGATAGCCACGTGATCAGTGCATGATCAGTTACCTGAGCAGTGTATGATCAGCCACGTGATCAGTGCATGATCAGTTACCTGAGCAGTGTATGATCAGCCACGTGATCAGTGCATGGTCAGACACGTGAACAGTGTATGATCAGCCACGTGATCAGTGCATGATATCCAAGTGATCAGTGCATGATCAATCACGTGATCAGTGTATGATCAGCCACGTGAATAGTGCATGCTCAGTCACGTGATCAGGGCCTGCTGAGCTGCGTGATTACTGTCTGCTCATCTGCTTTACAATTGCCAGCTGAGCTGCATGATTCCTGTCTGTCATCTGCTTGACAATTGCCAGCTGTGCTGCGTAATTCCTGCCTGCTCAGCTGCTTGATTATTGCCAGTTGAGCAGCATGATTCCTCACACCTGAGTTCCATGATTATTGCCTGCTGACTGTTTCATTCGTGCCTACTCAGCTCTTTGTTTATTGCCTCCAGAGGCAAATGATCAGTGTATGATAGCAAACATGATCAGCACATATCAGTCACATGATCAGAGCCATTAAGTCACGTGATCACTACATGATAGTCATGTGATCAGTCCATGCTCAGTCACGGTATCAGTGCATGATCAGCCACGTGATCAGTGCATGATCAGCCAGGTGATCATTTCATTTTAGCTATGTGATCAGTTCATGATTTGTCACGTGATCTGTGCATGACCAGGCAGGTAATCAGTGTATGATCAGCGACGTGATCAGTGCATGATCCGTCACCTAAAGGGTGTATGATCAGTCACCTGGCCGGTACATGGTAGCTACATGATCATTGCGTGATCAGCCATGTAAGTAGTGCATGATAGCCACGTGATCAGTGCATGATCATTCACGTGTTCAGTGCATGATCAGTCATATAATCTGTGCATGACCAGGCACGTGATCAGTGTATGACCAGCCAAGTGATCAGTGCATGATAACCACGTGATCAGTACATGATCAGTCACGTGACCAGTGCATGATCAGTCACGTGATCAGTGGATAATCAGCCACGTGATTAGTGCATGATCAGCCACATGATCAGTGCATGATGAATTACGTGATCAGTGCATGATCATTCACGTGACCAGTATATTGTAGCTAGGTGATCATTGCATGATCAGCCACATGAGCCGTGCATGATAGCCACGAGATCAGTGCATGATCAGTCACGTGATCATTGCATGATCAGCCACGTGAATAGTGCATGATCAATTACGAGATCAGGGCATTATCAGTCACGTGACCAGTACTTGGTAGCTACGTGATCATTGCCAGATCAGCCACGTGAGCAGTGCATGAAAGCCACGTGATCAGTGCATGATCATCCATGTTATCAGTGCATGATCAGCCACGTGATCATTGCATGATATCCACGTGATCAGTGCATGATCAGCCAGGTGATCAGTGAATGATTGCTACGTGATCAGTTCATGATTAGTCACGTGATCTGTGCATGACCAGGCAGGTGATCAGTGTATGATCAGCCACGTGAACAGTGCATGATAGCCACGTGATCAATGCATGATCAGTCACCTGATGGGTGTATGATCAGTCACGTGACCGATACATGGTAGCTACATGATCACTGCATGATCAGCCACGTGAGTAGTGCATGATAGCCACGTGATCAGTGCATGATCAGTGACGTGATAAGTGCATGATCAGTCATGTAATCTGTGCATGACCAGGCACGAGATCAGTGTATGACCAGCCATGGGATCAGTGTATGATAGCCACGTGATCAGTGCATGATAAGTCACGTGATCAGTGCATGATCAGTCAAGTGATCAGTGCATGAAAAGACACATGATCAGTGCATGATCAATTACGTCATCAGTGCATGATCAGTCACATGACCAGTACATGGTAGCTGCGTGATGAGTGTATGACCAGCCAAGTGATCAGTGCATGATAGCCACGTGATCAGTGCATGATCCGTAACGTGATCAGTGCATGATCAGTCACGTGATCAGTTCATGATCAGCCACGTGATCAGTACATGGTAGCTACGTGATCATTGCATGATCAGCCACGTGATCAGTGCTTGATAGCCACGTGATCAGTGCATGATAGTCACCTGATAAGTGCATGATCAGTCACGTGATACGTGTGTGATCAGCCACGTGATCAGTTCATGATATCAGTGCATGATAGCCCGTGATCAGTGCATGAGAGCCACGATATCAGTGCATGATCAGTCACGTGATACGTGTGTGATCAGCCACGTGATCAGTGCATGATAGCCACGTGATCAGTGCATGATAGCCACGTGATCAGTGCATGAGAGCCTTGTGATCAGTATGATCAGTCACGAGATATATGTGTGATCAGCCACGTCATCAGTGCAGGATCAATTACGTGATCAGTGCATGATCAGTCACGTGACCAGTACATGGTTGCTACGTGATCATTACAAGATCAGCCACGTGAGCAGTGCATGATAGCCACATGATCATTGCATGATCAGTCACGTGACCAGTACATGGTAGCTACGTGATCATTGCATGATCAGCCACGTGATCAGTGCATGATAGCCACGTGATCAGTGCATGATAGCCACGTAATAAGTGCATGATCAGTCACGTGATACGTGTGTGATCAGCCACGTGATCAGTGCATGATCAATTACTTTACCATTGCATGATCAGTCACGTGACCAGTACATGTTAGCTACGTGATCATTGCAGGATCAGCCACGTGAGCACTGCATGATAGACACGTGATCAGTGCATGATCAGCTACATGAGCAGTGTATGAGCAGCCACGTGATCAGTGCATGATCAGACCCGAGAACAGTGTATGATCATCCACGTGTTCAGTGCATGGGCCGTCATGTGTTCAGTGCATGATATACACATGATCAGTGCATGATCAGTCTCGTGATCAGTGTATGATCAGCCAAGTAAACAGTGCATGATAGCCAACTGTTGAGTGGATGATCAGTCACGTGATCAGTGCATGATCAGTCACGTGATCAGTACATGATCAGTCACATGAACAGTGCATGATCATTTATGTGACAGGTGTGTGATCAGCCACCTGATCAGTGCATGGTCAGACACGTGAACAGTGTATGATCAGCCACGTGATAAGTGCATGATACCTACGTGATCAGTTCATGATTAGTCACGTGATCTGTGCCTGACAGGCTCGTAATCCGTGCATGATATCCACGTGATCAGTGAATTATAGCCCCGTGATCAGTTCATCATTAGTCACGTGATCTGTGCATGTCCAGGAACTTGAACATTGTATGATCAGCCACGTGATCAGTGCATTATAGCCACGTGATCTGTGCATGATGAGTCTCGTGAAGAGTGCATGATCAGTCACGTGATCAGTGTATGATCAGCCACTTGATCAGTGCATGATAGCCACGTGATCAGTGCATGATGAGTCTCGTGAAGAGTGCATGATCAGTCACGTGATCAGTGTATGATCAGCCAGTTGATCAGTGCATGATCAATTACGTGATCAGTGCATGATCAGTCACGTGACCAGTATATGGTAGCTAGGTGATCATTGCATGATCAGCCACATGAGCCGTGCTTGATAGCCACGAGATCAGTGCATGATCAGTCACGTGATCAGTACATGATCAGTCACGGGAACAGTGCATGATCATTTACGTGATCTGTGCATGATCAGTCTCGTGACCAGTATATGGTAGCTACGTGATCATTGCATGACCAGCCACGTGAGCAGTGCATGATCAGCCACATGATCAGTGCATGACCAGGCACATGATCAGTGTATGACCAGCCAAATGATCAGTGCATGATATCCACGTGATCAGTGCATGATCAGTCACGTGATCAGTGCATGGTCAGTCACGTGATCAGTGCATGATCATGCACGTGATCAGTGCATGTGGAGTCATGTAGTCAATGCATGATAGTGACGCAATCAGTGCACGATCAGTCCTGTGATGAATGTATGATCAGCCAAGTGACCAGTGCAAGATAGCTACGGATCAGTGCATGATCAGTTACATGATCAGTGCATGATCAGCCACGTCATCAGTGCATGATAGCCACGTGATCAGTGCATACAATTACGTGATCAGTGCATGCGCAATCACGTGATCTGTGCATGAGAGCCACGTGATCAGTGCATGATCATTCACGTGATAGGTGTGTGATCAGCGACGTGAACAGTGCATGCTCAGTCACGTGATCAGGGCCTGCTGAGCTTCGTGATTACTGTCTGCTCATCTGCTTGACAATTGCCAGCTGAGCTGTACGATTCCTGCCTGTCATCTCCTTGACAATTGCCACCTGTGCTGCATAATTCCTGCCTGCTCATCTACTTGATTATTGCCAGCTGAGCAGCATGATTTCTCAGAGCTGAGTTCCATGATTATTGCCTACTGATTCCTGCCTACTCAGCTCTTTGTTCATTGCCTCCAGAGGCACATGATCAGTGTATGACACCAAACATGATCAGCACATGATGAATCACATAATCAATGCATGATAAGCCAGGTGATCAGTGCATGATCAATTACGTGATCAGTGCATGATCAGTCATGTGACCAGTACATGGTAGCTGTGTGATCATTGCATGATAGCCACGTGATCAGTGCATGATCAGTCACGTGATCAGTGCATGTGAGTCATGTAGTCAATGCATGATAGCGCCAAAATCAGTGCACGATCAGTCCCGTGATGAATGTATGATCAGCCAAGTGACCAGTGCAAGATAGCTACGTGATCAGTGCATGATCAGTCACATGATCAGTGCATGATCAGCCACGTCATCAGTGCATGATAGCCACGTGAGCAGTGCATACAATTACGTGATCAGTGCATGCGCAATCACGTGATCTGTGCATGAGAGACACGTGATCAGTGCATGATCATTCACGTGATAGGTGAGTGATCAGCGACGTGAACAGTGCATGCTCAGTCACGTGTTCAGGGCCTGCTGAGCTTCGCGATTACTGTCTGCTCATCTGCTTGACAACTGCCACCTGTGCTGCATAATTCCTGCCTGCTCATCTACTTGATTATTGCCAGCTGAGCAGCATGATTTCTCAGAGCTGAGTTCCATGATTATTGCCTACTGATTCCTGCCTACTCAGCTCTTTGTTCATTGCCTCCGGAGGCACATGATCAGTGTATGACACCAAATATGATCAGCACATGATGAATCACATAATCAATGCATGGTAAGCCAGGTGATCAGTGAATGATCAATTACGTGATCAGTGCAGGATCAGTCATGTGACCAGTACGTGGTAGCTGCGTGATCATTGCATGATCAGCCACGTGATCAGTGCATGATCAGCCACGTGATCAGTGCATGATCAGCCACATGATCAGTGCATGATCAATTACGTGATCAGTGCATGATCAGTCACGTGACCAATACATGGTAGCTACGTGATCATTGCCAGTTCAGCCACGTGAGCAGTGCATGATAGCCACGTGATCAGTGCATGATCAGCCACGTGATCAGTGCATGATCAGCCATGTGATCAGTGCATGATCAGCCACGTGAACAGTGCATGCTCAGTCACGTGATCAGGGCCTGCTGAGCTGCGTGATTACTGTCTGCTCATCTGCCTGACAATTGCCAGCTGAGATGCACGATTCCTGCCTGTCATCTGCTTGACAACTGCCAGCTGTGCTGCCAAATTCCTGCCTGCTCAGCTGCTTGATTATTGCCAGCTGAGCAGCATGATTCCTCACACCTGAGTTCCATGATTATTGCCTGCTGACTGTTTGATTCGTGCCTACTCAGCTCTTTGTTTATTGCCTCCAGAAGCACATGATCAGTGTATGATAGCAAACATGATCAGCGCATGATCAGTCACATGATCAGCGCCATTAAGTCACGTGATCACTACACGATAGTCATGTGATCAGTCCATGCTGAGTCACGGTATCAGTGCATGATCAGCCACGTGATCAGTGCACGATCTGTCACATGATTAGTGTATGATCATCCACGTGATCAGTGCATGGGCAGTCATGTGATCAGTGCATGATATAGACGTGATCAGTGCATGATCAGTCTCGTGATCAGTGCATGATAGCCACGTGATCAGTGCATGATCAGTCACCTGATGGGTGTATGATCATTCATGTGACCTGTACATGGTAGCTATATGATCATTGCATAATCAGCCACGTGAGTAGTGCATGATAGCCACGTGATCACTGCATGATCAGTCACGTGATCAGTGCATGATCAGTCATGTGACCAGTACATGGTAGTTGCGTGATCATCGCATGATCAGCCACGTGAGCAGTGCATGATAGCCAAGTGATCAGTGCATGATCAGACACGAGATCAGTGCATGATCAGTCACGTGATCAGTGCATGATCAGCCACGTGATCAGTGCATGACCAGGCACGTGATCAGTGTATGTCCAGCCAAGTGATCAGTGCATTATAGCCACGTGATCAGTGCATGATCAGTCACATGATCAGTGCATGATCAGTCACGTGATCAGGGCCTGCTGAGCTGCGTGATTACTGTCTGCTCATCTGCTTGACAATTGCCAGCTGAGCTGCACGATTCCTGCCTGCCATTTCCTTGACAATTGCCACCTGTGCTGCGTAATTCCTGCCTGCTCATCTACTTGAATATTGCCAGCTGAGCAGCATGATTTCTCAGAGCTGAGTTCCATGATTATAGCCTGCTGACTGATTCCTGCCTACTCAGCTCTATGTTCATTGCGTCCAGAGGCACATGATCAGTGTGTGACACCAAACATGATCAGCACATGATCAGTCACATATTCAATGCATGATAAGCCAGGTGATCACTGCATGATCAATTATGTGATCAGTGCATGATCAGTCATGTGACCAGTACATGGTAGCTGCGTGATCATTGCATGATCAGCCACGTGAGCAGTGCATGATAGCCACGTGATCATTGCATGATCAGTCACGTGATCTGTGCATGATCAGTCACGTGATCTGTGCATGATCAGTCACGTGATCTGTGCATGATCAGTCAGGTGATCAGTGCATGATCAATTAGCTGATCAGTGCATGAACAGTCACGTGACCAGTGCATGATCATTCACGTGATACGTGTGTGATCAGCCACGTGATCAGTGCATGTTATCCACGTGATCAGTACAGGATAGCCACGTGATCACTTCATGATTATTTACGTGATCTGTACATGATCAGTCACGTAATACGTGTGTGATCAGCCACCGGATCAGTGGGTGATGAGCCATGTGATCAGTGCAGGATCAATTACGTGATCAGTGCATGATCAGTCACATGACTAGTACATGGTAGCTACGTGATCATTGCGTGATCAGCCACGTGATCAGTGCATGATAGCTACGTGATCAGTGCATGATAGCCACATGATCAGTGCATGAGAGCCACGTGATCAGTGCATGATCAGTCACGTGATATATGTGTGATCAGCCACGTGATCAGTGCATGATGAGCCACGTGATCAGTGCAGGATCAATTACGTGATCAGTGCATGATCAGTCACGTGACCAGTACATGGTTGCTACGTGATCCATGCATGATCAGCCACGTGAGAAGAGCATGATAGCCACGTGATCAGTGCATGATCAGTCACGTGATCAGTACATGATCAGTCACTTGAACAGTGCATGATCATTATCGTGATCTGTGCATGATCAGTCACGTGACCAGTATATGGTGGCTACGTGATCATTCCATGACGAGCCACGTGAGCAGTGCATGATAGCCACGTGATGTGTGCATGATCAGTTACGTGAGCAGAGTATGATCAGCCACGTGATCAGTGCATGAGTGCCACGTGATCAGTGCATGATATGTCACGTGACAGGTGTGTGATCAGCCACGTGAACAGTGCATGTTCAGCCACGTGATCAGTGTATGATAGCCACGTGATCAGTGCATGATCAGTTACCTGAGCAGTGTATGATCAGCCACGTGATCAGTGCATGATCAGTTACCTGAGCAGTGTATGATCAGCCACGTGATCAGTGCATGGTCAGACACGTGAACAGTGTATGATCAGCCACGTGATCAGTGCATGATATCCAAGTGATCAGTGCATGATCAATCACGTGATCAGTGTATGATCAGCCACGTGAATAGTGCATGCTCAGTCACGTGATCAGGGCCTGCTGAGCTGCGTGATTACTGTCTGCTCATTTGCTTTACAATTGCCAGCTGAGCTGCATGATTCCTGTCTGTCATCTGCTTGACAATTGCCAGCTGTGCTGCGTAATTCCTGCCTGCTCAGCTGCTTGATTATTGCCAGTTGAGCAGCATGATTCCTCACACCTGAGTTCCATGATTATTGCCTGCTGACTGTTTGATTCGTGCCTACTCAGCTCTTTGTTTATTGCCTCCAGAGGCAAATGATCAGTGTATGATAGCAAACATGATCAGCACATATCAGTCACATGATCAGAGCCATTAAGTCACGTGATCACTACATGATAGTCATGTGATCAGTCCATGCTCAGTCACGGTATCAGTGCATGATCAGCCACGTGATCAGTGCATGATCAGCCAGGTGATCATTTCATTTTAGCTATGTGATCAGTTCATGATTTGTCACGTGATCTGTGCATGACCAGGCAGGTAATCAGTGTATGATCAGCGACGTGATCAGTGCATGATCCGTCACCTAAAGGGTGTATGATCAGTCACCTGGCCGGTACATGGTAGCTACATGATCATTGCGTGATCAGCCATGTAAGTAGTGCATGATAGCCACGTGATCAGTGCATGATCATTCACGTGTTCAGTGCATGATCAGTCATATAATCTGTGCATGACCAGGCACGTGATCAGTGTATGACCAGCCAAGTGATCAGTGCATGATAACCACGTGATCAGTACATGATCAGTCACGTGACCAGTGCATGATCAGTCACGTGATCAGTGGATAATCAGCCACGTGATTAGTGCATGATCAGCCACATGATCAGTGCATGATGAATTACGTGATCAGTGCATGATCATTCACGTGACCAGTATATTGTAGCTAGGTGATCATTGCATGATCAGCCACATGAGCCGTGCATGATAGCCACGAGATCAGTGCATGATCAGTCACGTGATCATTGCATGATCAGCCACGTGAATAGTGCATGATCAATTACGAGATCAGGGCATTATCAGTCACGTGACCAGTACTTGGTAGCTACGTGATCATTGCCAGATCAGCCACGTGAGCAGTGCATGAAAGCCACGTGATCAGTGCATGATCATCCATGTTATCAGTGCATGATCAGCCACGTGATCATTGCATGATATCCACGTGATCAGTGCATGATCAGCCAGGTGATCAGTGAATGATTGCTACGTGATCAGTTCATGATTAGTCACGTGATCTGTGCATGACCAGGCAGGTGATCAGTGTATGATCAGCCACGTGAACAGTGCATGATAGCCACGTGATCAATGCATGATCAGTCACCTGATGGGTGTATGATCAGTCACGTGACCGATACATGGTAGCTACATGATCACTGCATGATCAGCCACGTGAGTAGTGCATGATAGCCACGTGATCAGTGCATGATCAGTGACGTGATAAGTGCATGATCAGTCATGTAATCTGTGCATGACCAGGCACGAGATCAGTGTATGACCAGCCATGGGATCAGTGTATGATAGCCACGTGATCAGTGCATGATAAGTCACGTGATCAGTGCATGATCAGTCAAGTGATCAGTGCATGAAAAGCCACATGATCAGTGCATGATCAATTACGTCATCAGTGCATGATCAGTCACATGACCAGTACATGGTAGCTGCGTGATGAGTGTATGACCAGCCAAGTGATCAGTGCATGATAGCCACGTGATCAGTGCATGATCCGTAACGTGATCAGTGCATGATCAGTCACGTGATCAGTTCATGATCAGCCACGTGATCAGTACATGGTAGCTACGTGATCATTGCATGATCAGCCACGTGATCAGTGCTTGATAGCCACGTGATCAGTGCATGATAGTCACCTGATAAGTGCATGATCAGTCACGTGATACGTGTGTGATCAGCCACGTGATCAGTTCATGATATCAGTGCATGATAGCCCGTGATCAGTGCATGAGAGCCACGATATCAGTGCATGATCAGTCACGTGATACGTGTGTGATCAGCCACGTGATCAGTGCATGATAGCCACGTGATCAGTGCATGATAGCCACGTGATCAGTGCATGAGAGCCTTGTGATCAGTATGATCAGTCACGAGATATATGTGTGATCAGCCACGTCATCAGTGCAGGATCAATTACGTGATCAGTGCATGATCAGTCACGTGACCAGTACATGGTTGCTACGTGATCATTACAAGATCAGCCACGTGAGCAGTGCATGATAGCCACATGATCATTGCATGATCAGTCACGTGACCAGTACATGGTAGCTACGTGATCATTGCATGATCAGCCACGTGATCAGTGCATGATAGCCACGTGATCAGTGCATGATAGCCACGTAATAAGTGCATGATCAGTCACGTGATACGTGTGTGATCAGCCACGTGATCAGTGCATGATCAATTACTTTACCATTGCATGATCAGTCACGTGACCAGTACATGTTAGCTACGTGATCATTGCAGGATCAGCCACGTGAGCACTGCATGATAGACACGTGATCAGTGCATGATCAGCTACATGAGCAGTGTATGAGCAGCCACGTGATCAGTGCATGATCAGACCCGAGAACAGTGTATGATCATCCACGTGTTCAGTGCATGGGCCGTCATGTGTTCAGTGCATGATATACACATGATCAGTGCATGATCAGTCTCGTGATCAGTGTATGATCAGCCAAGTAAACAGTGCATGATAGCCAACTGTTGAGTGGATGATCAGTCACGTGATCAGTGCATGATCAGTCACGTGATCAGTACATGATCAGTCACATGAACAGTGCATGATCATTTATGTGACAGGTGTGTGATCAGCCACCTGATCAGTGCATGGTCAGACACGTGAACAGTGTATGATCAGCCACGTGATAAGTGCATGATACCTACGTGATCAGTTCATGATTAGTCACGTGATCTGTGCCTGACAGGCTCGTAATCCGTGCATGATATCCACGTGATCAGTGAATTATAGCCCCGTGATCAGTTCATCATTAGTCACGTGATCTGTGCATGTCCAGGAACTTGAACATTGTATGATCAGCCACGTGATCAGTGCATTATAGCCACGTGATCTGTGCATGATGAGTCTCGTGAAGAGTGCATGATCAGTCACGTGATCAGTGTATGATCAGCCACTTGATCAGTGCATGATAGCCACGTGATCAGTGCATGATGAGTCTCGTGAAGAGTGCATGATCAGTCACGTGATCAGTGTATGATCAGCCAGTTGATCAGTGCATGATCAATTACGTGATCAGTGCATGATCAGTCACGTGACCAGTATATGGTAGCTAGGTGATCATTGCATGATCAGCCACATGAGCCGTGCTTGATAGCCACGAGATCAGTGCATGATCAGTCACGTGATCAGTACATGATCAGTCACGGGAACAGTGCATGATCATTTACGTGATCTGTGCATGATCAGTCTCGTGACCAGTATATGGTAGCTACGTGATCATTGCATGACCAGCCACGTGAGCAGTGCATGATCAGCCACATGATCAGTGCATGACCAGGCACATGATCAGTGTATGACCAGCCAAATGATCAGTGCATGATATCCACGTGATCAGTGCATGATCAGTCACGTGATCAGTGCATGGTCAGTCACGTGATCAGTGCATGATCATGCACGTGATCAGTGCATGTGGAGTCATGTAGTCAATGCATGATAGTGACGCAATCAGTGCACGATCAGTCCTGTGATGAATGTATGATCAGCCAAGTGACCAGTGCAAGATAGCTACGTGATCAGTGCATGATCAGTTACATGATCAGTGCATGATCAGCCACGTCATCAGTGCATGATAGCCACGTGATCAGTGCATACAATTACGTGATCAGTGCATGCGCAATCACGTGATCTGTGCATGAGAGCCACGTGATCAGTGCATGATCATTCACGTGATAGGTGTGTGATCAGCGACGTGAACAGTGCATGCTCAGTCACGTGATCAGGGCCTGCTGAGCTTCGTGATTACTGTCTGCTCATCTGCTTGACAATTGCCAGCTGAGCTGTACGATTCCTGCCTGTCATCTCCTTGACAATTGCCACCTGTGCTGCATAATTCCTGCCTGCTCATCTACTTGATTATTGCCAGCTGAGCAGCATGATTTCTCAGAGCTGAGTTCCATGATTATTGCCTACTGATTCCTGCCTACTCAGCTCTTTGTTCATTGCCTCCAGAGGCACATGATCAGTGTATGACACCAAACATGATCAGCACATGATGAATCACATAATCAATGCATGATAAGCCAGGTGATCAGTGCATGATCAATTACGTGATCAGTGCATGATCAGTCATGTGACCAGTACATGGTAGCTGTGTGATCATTGCATGATAGCCACGTGATCAGTGCATGATCAGTCACGTGATCAGTGCATGTGGAGTCATGTAGTCAATGCATGATAGCGCCAAAATCAGTGCACGATCAGTCCCGTGATGAATGTATGATCAGCCAAGTGACCAGTGCAAGATAGCTACGTGATCAGTGCATGATCAGTCACATGATCAGTGCATGATCAGCCACGTCATCAGTGCATGATAGCCACGTGAGCAGTGCATACAATTACGTGATCAGTGCATGCGCAATCACGTGATCTGTGCATGAGAGACACGTGATCAGTGCATGATCATTCACGTGATAGGTGAGTGATCAGCGACGTGAACAGTGCATGCTCAGTCACGTGTTCAGGGCCTGCTGAGCTTCGCGATTACTGTCTGCTCATCTGCTTGACAACTGCCACCTGTGCTGCATAATTCCTGCCTGCTCATCTACTTGATTATTGCCAGCTGAGCAGCATGATTTCTCAGAGCTGAGTTCCATGATTATTGCCTACTGATTCCTGCCTACTCAGCTCTTTGTTCATTGCCTCCGGAGGCACATGATCAGTGTATGACACCAAATATGATCAGCACATGATGAATCACATAATCAATGCATGGTAAGCCAGGTGATCAGTGAATGATCAATTACGTGATCAGTGCAGGATCAGTCATGTGACCAGTACGTGGTAGCTGCGTGATCATTGCATGATCAGCCACGTGATCAGTGCATGATCAGCCACGTGATCAGTGCATGATCAGCCACATGATCAGTGCATGATCAATTACGTGATCAGTGCATGATCAGTCACGTGACCAATACATGGTAGCTACGTGATCATTGCCAGTTCAGCCACGTGAGCAGTGCATGATAGCCACGTGATCAGTGCATGATCAGCCACGTGATCAGTGCATGATCAGCCATGTGATCAGTGCATGATCAGCCACGTGAACAGTGCATGCTCAGTCACGTGATCAGGGCCTGCTGAGCTGCGTGATTACTGTCTGCTCATCTGCCTGACAATTGCCAGCTGAGATGCACGATTCCTGCCTGTCATCTGCTTGACAACTGCCAGCTGTGCTGCCAAATTCCTGCCTGCTCAGCTGCTTGATTATTGCCAGCTGAGCAGCATGATTCCTCACACCTGAGTTCCATGATTATTGCCTGCTGACTGTTTGATTCGTGCCTACTCAGCTCTTTGTTTATTGCCTCCAGAAGCACATGATCAGTGTATGATAGCAAACATGATCAGCGCATGATCAGTCACATGATCAGCGCCATTAAGTCACGTGATCACTACACGATAGTCATGTGATCAGTCCATGCTGAGTCACGGTATCAGTGCATGATCAGCCACGTGATCAGTGCACGATCTGTCACATGATTAGTGTATGATCATCCACGTGATCAGTGCATGGGCAGTCATGTGATCAGTGCATGATATAGACGTGATCAGTGCATGATCAGTCTCGTGATCAGTGCATGATAGCCACGTGATCAGTGCATGATCAGTCACCTGATGGGTGTATGATCATTCACGTGACCTGTACATGGTAGCTATATGATCATTGCATAATCAGCCACGTGAGTAGTGCATGATAGCCACGTGATCACTGCATGATCAGTCACGTGATCAGTGCATGATCAGTCATGTGACCAGTACATGGTAGTTGCGTGATCATCGCATGATCAGCCACGTGAGCAGTGCATGATAGCCAAGTGATCAGTGCATGATCAGACACGAGATCAGTGCATGATCAGTCACGTGATCAGTGCATGATCAGCCACGTGATCAGTGCATGACCAGGCACGTGATCAGTGTATGTCCAGCCAAGTGATCAGTGCATTATAGCCACGTGATCAGTGCATGATCAGTCACATGATCAGTGCATGATCAGTCACGTGATCAGGGCCTGCTGAGCTGCGTGATTACTGTCTGCTCATCTGCTTGACAATTGCCAGCTGAGCTGCACGATTCCTGCCTGCCATTTCCTTGACAATTGCCACCTGTGCTGCGTAATTCCTGCCTGCTCATCTACTTGAATATTGCCAGCTGAGCAGCATGATTTCTCAGAGCTGAGTTCCATGATTATAGCCTGCTGACTGATTCCTGCCTACTCAGCTCTATGTTCATTGCGTCCAGAGGCACATGATCAGTGTGTGACACCAAACATGATCAGCACATGATCAGTCACATATTCAATGCATGATAAGCCAGGTGATCACTGCATGATCAATTATGTGATCAGTGCATGATCAGTCATGTGACCAGTACATGGTAGCTGCGTGATCATTGCATGATCAGCCACGTGAGCAGTGCATGATAGCCACGTGATCATTGCATGATCAGTCACGTGATCTGTGCATGATCAGTCACGTGATCTGTGCATGATCAGTCACGTGATCTGTGCATGATCAGTCAGGTGATCAGTGCATGATCAATTAGCTGATCAGTGCATGAACAGTCACGTGACCAGTGCATGATCATTCACGTGATACGTGTGTGATCAGCCACGTGATCAGTGCATGTTATCCACGTGATCAGTACAGGATAGCCACGTGATCACTTCATGATTATTTACGTGATCTGTACATGATCAGTCACGTAATACGTGTGTGATCAGCCACCGGATCAGTGGGTGATGAGCCATGTGATCAGTGCAGGATCAATTACGTGATCAGTGCATGATCAGTCACATGACTAGTACATGGTAGCTACGTGATCATTGCGTGATCAGCCACGTGATCAGTGCATGATAGCTACGTGATCAGTGCATGATAGCCACATGATCAGTGCATGAGAGCCACGTGATCAGTGCATGATCAGTCACGTGATATATGTGTGATCAGCCACGTGATCAGTGCATGATGAGCCACGTGATCAGTGCATGATCAATTACGTGATCAGTGCATGATCAGTCACGTGACCAGTACATGGTAGCTACGTGATCCATGCATGATCAGCCACGTGATCAGTGCATGATAGCCACGTGATCAGTGCATGATCAGTCACGTGATCAGTACATGATCAGTCACTTGAACAGTGCATGATCATTATCGTGATCTGTGCATGATCAGTCACGTGACCAGTACATGGTATCTACGTGATCATTGCATGACGAGCCACGTGAGCAGTGCATGATAGCCACGTGATGTGTGCATGATCAGTTACGTGAGCAGAGTATGATCAGCCACGTGATCAGTGCATGAGTGCCACGTGATCAGTGCATGATATGTCACGTGAACAGGTGTGTGATCAGCCACGTGAACAGTGCATGTTCAGTCACGTGATCAGTGTATGATAGCCACGTGATCAGTGCATGATCAGTTACCTGAGCAGTGTATGATCAGCCACGTGATCAGTGCATGATCAGACACGTGAACAGTGTATGATCAGCCACGTGATCAGTGCATGATATCCAAGTGATCAGTGCATGATCATCACGTGATCAGAGTATGATCAGCCACGTGAATAGTGCATGCTCAGTCACGTGATCAGGGCCTGCTGAGCTGCGTGATTACTGTCTGCTCATCTGCTTGACAATTGCCAGCTGAGCTGCATGATTCCTGTCTGTCATCTGCTTGACAATTGCCAGCTGTGCTGCGTAATTCCTGCCTGCTCAGCTGCTTGATTATTGCCAGTTGATCAGCATGATTCCTCACACCTGAGTTCCATGATTATTGCCTGCTGACTGTTTGATTCGTGCCTACTCAGCTCTTTGTTTATTGCCTCCAGAGGCAAGTGATCAGTGTATGATAGCAAACATGATCAGCACATATCAGTCACATGATCAGAGCCATTAAGTCACGTGATCAGTACATGATATTCATGTGATCAGTCCATGCTCAGTCACGGTATCAGTGCATGATCAGCCACGTGATCAGTGCATGATCAGCCAGGTGATCATTTCATTTTAGCTATGTGATCAGTTCATGATTTGTCACGTGATCTGTGCATGTCCAGGCAGGTAATCAGTGTATGATCAGCGACGTGATCAGTGCATGATCCGTCACCTAAAGAGTGTATGATCAGTCACCTGGCCGGTACATGGTAGCTACATGATCATTGCGTGATCAGCCATGTAAGTAGTGCATGATAGCCACGTGATCAGTGCATGATCATTCACGTGTTCAGTGCATGATCATTCATATAATCTGTGCATGACCAGGCACGTGATCAGTGTATGACCAGCCAAGTGATCAGTGCATGATCAACCACGTGATCAGTACATGATCAGTCACGTGACCAGTGCATGATCAGTCACGTGATCAGTGGATAATCAGCCACGTGATTAGTGCATGATCAGCCACATGAGCAGTGCATGATGAATTACGTGATCAGTGCATGATCATTCACGTGACCAGTATATTGTAGCTAGGTGATCATTGCATGATCAGCCACATGAGCCGTGCATGATCAGCCACGAGATCAGTGCATGATCAGTCACGTGATCATTGCATGATCAGCCACGTGAATAGTGCATGATCAATTACGTGATCAGGGCATTATCAGTCACGTGACCAGTACTTGGTAGCTACGTGATCATTGCCAGATCAGCCACGTGAGCAGTGCATGAAAGCCACGTGATCAGTGCATGATCAGTCACGTGATCAGTACATAATCAGTCAACTGAACAGTGCAGGATCATTTACGTGATCTGAGCATGATCAGTCACGTGACCAGAATATGGTAGCTACGTGAACATTGCATGACCAGCCAGGGGAGACGTGCATGATAGCCACGTGATGTGTGCATGATCAGTTACGTGAGCAGAGTATGATCAGCCACGTGATCAGTGCATGATATCCATGTGATCAGTGCATGATCAGTTACGTGAACAGTGTATGATCAGCCACGTGAGCAGTGCATGGTCAGACACGTGAACAGTGTATGATTAAACATGTGATCAGTGCATGATATCCATGTGATCTGTGCATGATAAGTCTCGTGAACAGTGCATGATCAGTCACGTGATCAGTGCATGATCAGCCACGTGATCAGTGCATGATCACTCACGTGACCATTATATGGTAGCTACGAGATCATTGCATGATCAGCCATGTGATCTGTGCATTATAGCCACGTGATCACTGCATGATAGCCACGTGATCAGTGCATGATCAGTCACGTGATCAGTTCATGATCAGCCACGTGATCAGTGCATGACCAGCCAAGTGATCAGTGCATGATAGCCTCGTGATCAGTGCATGATCAGTCACGTAATCAGTGCATGATCAGTCAAGTGATCAGTGTATGATCAGCCACGTGATCAGTGCATGATCAGCCACATGACCAGTGCATGATCAATTACGTGATCAGTGCATGATCAGTCACGTGACCAGTACATGGTAGCTACGTGATCATTGCATGATCAGCCACGTGATCAGTGCATGATCAGCCACGTGATCAGTGCATGATAGCCACGTGATCAGTGCATGATCAGTCACGTGATCAGTTCATGATCAGCCACGTGATCAGTGCATGACCAGCCAAGTGATCAGTGCATGATAGCCTCGTGATCAGTGCATGATCAGTCACGTAATCAGTGCATGATCAGTCAAGTGATCAGTGTATGATCAGCCACGTGATCAGTGCATGATCAGCCACATGACCAGTGCATGATCAATTACGTGATCAGTGCATGATCAGTCACGTGACCAGTACATGGTAGCTACGTGATCATTGCATGATCAGCCACGTGATCAATGCATGGTCAGGCACGTGATCAGTGCATGATCATCCACGTGATCAGTGCATGTGGAGTCATGTACTCAATGCATGATAGCGCCGTAATCAATACACGATCAGTCCCGTGATGAGTGAATGATCAGCCAAGTGATCAGTGCAAGATAGCTACGTGATCAGTGCATGATCAGTCACATGATCAGTGCATGATCAGCCACGTCATCAGTGCATGATAGCCACGTGAGCAGTGCATACAATTACGTGATCACTGCATGCGCAATCACGTGATCAGTGCATGATAGCCACGTGATCAGTGCATGATCAGTCACGTGATCAGTGCATGATCAGTTACATGATCAGTGTATGATCAGCCACGTGATCAGTGCATGATCAGCCACATGACCAGTGCATGATCAATTACGTGATCAGTGCATGATCAGTCACGTGACCAGGACATGGTAGCTACGTGATCATTGCCAGATCAGCCACGTGAGCAGTGCATGATAGCCACGTGATCAGTGCATGATCAGCCATGTGATCAGTGCATGATTAGTCACGTGATCAGTGCATGGTCAGTCACGTGATCAGTGCATGATCATCCACGTGATCAGTGCATGTGGAATCATGTAGTCAATGCATGATAGCGCCGTGATCAGTGCACGATCAGTCCCGTGATGAGTGTATGATCAGCCAAGTGATCAGTGCAAGATAGCTACGTGATCAGTGCATGATCAGTCACATGATCAGTGCATGATCAGTCACGTGATAGCTGTGTGATCAGCCATGTGAACAGTGCATGCTCAGTCACGTGATCAGGGCCTGCTGAGCTGCGTGATTACTGTCTGCTCATGTGCTTGACAATTTCCAGCTGAGCTGCACGATTCCTGCCTGTCATCTCCTTGACAATTGCCACCTGTGCTGCGTAATTCCTGCCTGCTCATCTACTTGATTATTGCCAGCTGAGCAGCATGATTTCTCAGAGCTGAGTTCCATGATTATAGCCTGCTGACTGATTCCTGCCTACTCAGCTCTATGTTCATTGCCTCCAGAGGCACATGATCAGTGTGTGACACCAAACATGATCAAAACATGATCAGTCACATAATCAATGCATGATAAGCCAGGTGATCAGTGCATGATCAGCCACGTGAACAGTGCATGTTCAGCCACGTGATCAGTGTATGATAGCCACGTGATCAGTGCATGATCAGTTACCTGAGCAGTGTATGATCAGCCACGTGATCAGTGCATGGTCAGACACGTGAACAGTGCATGATAGCCACGTGATCAGTGCATGATAGCCACGTGATCAGTGCATGATCATTCACGTGATACGTGTGTGATCAGCCACGTATTCAGTGCATGTTATCCACGTGATCAGTGCAGGATAGACACGTGATCACTTCATGATTATTTACGTGATCTGTACATGATCAGTCACGTAATACGTGTGTGATCAGCCACCGGATCAGTGGGTGATGAGCCATGTGATCAGTGCAGGATCAATTACGTGATCAGTGCATGATCAGTCACATGACTAGTACATGGTAGCTACGTGATCATTGCGTGATCAGCCACGTGATCAGTGCATGATAGCTACGTGATCAGTGCATGATAGCCACATGATCAGTGCATGAGAGCCACGTGATCAGTGCATGATCAGTCACGTGATATATGTGTGATCAGCCACGTGATCAGTGCATGATGAGCCACGTGATCAGTGCAGGATCAATTACGTGATCAGTGCATGATCAGTCACGTGACCAGTACATGGTTGCTACGTGATCCATGCATGATCAGCCACGTGAGCAGAGCATGATAGCCACGTGATCAGTGCATGATCAGTCACGTGATCAGTACATGATCAGTCACTTGAACAGTGCATGATCATTATCGTGATCTGTGCATGATCAGTCACGTGACCAGTATATGGTAGCTACGTGATCATTCCATGACGAGCCACGTGAGCAGTGCATGATAGCCACGTGATGTGTGCATGATCAGTTACGTGAGCAGAGTATGATCAGCCACGTGATCAGTGCATGAGTGCCACGTGATCAGTGCATGATATGTCACGTGACAGGTGTGTGATCAGCCACGTGAACAGTGCATGTTCAGCCACGTGATCAGTGTATGATAGCCACGTGATCAGTGCATGATCAGTTACCTGAGCAGTGTATGATCAGCCACGTGATCAGTGCATGGTCAGACACGTGAACAGTGTATGATCAGCCACGTGATCAGTGCATGATATCCAAGTGATCAGTGCATGATCATCACGTGATCAGTGTATGATCAGCCACGTGAATAGTGCATGCTCAGTCACGTGATCAGGGCCTGCTGAGCTGCGTGATTACTGTCTGCTCATCTGCTTTACAACTACCAGCTGAGCTGCATGATTCCTGTCTGTCATCTGCTTGACAATTGCCAGCTGTGCTGCGTAATTCCTGCCTGCTCAGCTGCTTGATTATTGCCAGTTGAGCAGCATGATTCCTCACACCTGAGTTCCATGATTATTGCCTGCTGACTGTTTCATTCGTGCCTACTCAGCTCTTTGTTTATTGCCTCCAGAGGCAAATGATCAGTGTATGATAGCAAACATGATCAGCACATATCAGTCACATGATCAGAGCCATTAAGTCACGTGATCACTACATGATAGTCATGTGATCAGTCCATGCTCAGTCACGGTATCAGTGCATGATCAGCCACGTGATCAGTGCATGATCAGCCAGGTGATCATTTCATTTTAGCTATGTGATCAGTTCATGATTTGTCACGTGATCTGTGCATGACCAGGCAGGTAATCAGTGTATGATCAGCGACGTGATCAGTGCATGATCCGTCACCTAAAGGGTGTATGATCAGTCACCTGGACGGTACATGGTAGCTACATGATCATTGCGTGATCAGCCATGTAAGTAGTGCATGATAGCCATGTGATCAGTGCATGATCATTCACGTGTTCAGTGCATGATCAGTCATATAATCTGTGCATGACCAGGCACGTGATCAGTGTATGACCAGCCAAGTGATCAGTGCATGATAACCACGTGATCAGTACATGATCAGTCACGTAACCAGTGCATGATCAGTCACGTGATCAGTGGATAATCAGCCACGTGATTAGTGCATGATCAGCCACATGATCAGTGCATGATGAATTACGTGATCAGTGCATGATCATTCACGTGACCAGTATATTGTAGCTAGGTGATCATTGCATGATCAGCCACATGAGCCGTGCATGATAGCCACGAGATCAGTGCATGATCAGCCACGTGAATAGTGCATGATCAATTACGTGATCAGGGCATTATCAGTCACGAGACCAGTACTTGGTAGCTACGTGATCATTGCCAGATCAGCCACGTGAGCAGTGCATGAAAGCCACGTGATCAGTGCATGATCATCCATGTTATCAGTGCATGATCAGCCACGTGATCATTGCATGATATCCACGTGATCAGTGCATGATCAGCCAGGTGATCAGTGAATGATTGCTACGTGATCAGTTCATGATTAGTCACGTGATCTGTGCATGACCAGGCAGGTGATCAGTGTATGATCAGCCACGTGAACAGTGCATGATAGCCACGTGATCAATGCATGATCAGTCACCTGATGGGTGTATGATCAGTCACGTGACCGATACATGGTAGCTACATGATCACTGCATGATCAGCCACGTGAGTAGTGCATGATAGCCACGTGATCAGTGCATGATCAGTGACGTGATAAGTGCATGATCAGTCATGTAATCTGTGCATGACCAGGCACGAGATCAGTGTATGACCAGCCATGGGATCAGTGTATGATAGCCACGTGATCAGTGCATGATAAGTCACGTGATCAGTGCATGATCAGTCAAGTGATCAGTGCATGAAAAGCCACATGATCAGTGCATGATCAATTACGTCATCAGTGCATGATCAGTCACATGACCAGTACATGGTAGCTGCGTGATGAGTGTATGACCAGCCAAGTGATCAGTGCATGATAGCCACGTGATCAGTGCATGATCAGTGACCTGATCAGTGCATGATCAGTCACGTGATCAGTGCATGATCAGCCACGTGATCAGTGCACGATCAGTCACGTGACAGGTGTGTGATAAGCCACCTGAACAGTGCATGTTCAGCCACGTGATCAGTGCATGATATCCACGTGATCAGTGCATGATCAGTTACGTGAACAGTGTATGATCAGCCACGTGAGCAGTGCATGGTCAGACACGTGAACAGTGTATGATCAAACACGTGATCAGTGCATTATATCCACGTGATCAGTGCATGATCAGTCACGTGATATGTGTGTGATCAGCCACGTGATCAGTGCATGATGACTCAGGTGATCAGTGCAGGATTAATTACGTGATCAGTGCATGATCAGTCACGTGACCAGTACATGGTTGCTATGTGATCATTGCATGATCAACCACGTGAGCAGTGCATGATAGCCACGTGATCAGTGCATGTTCAGTCACGTGATCAGTACATAATCAGTCAACTGAACAGTGCAGGATCATTTACGTGATCTGAGCATGATCAGTCACGTGACCAGAATATGGTAGCTACGTGAACATTGCATGACCAGCCAGGGGAGAAGTGCATGATAGCCACGTGATGTGTGCATGATCAGTTACGTGGGCAGAGTATGATCAGCCACGTGATCAGTGCATGATATCCACGTGATCAGTGCATGATCAGTTACGTGAACAGTGTGTGATCAGCCACGTGAACAGTGTATGATCAGCCACGTGAGCAGTGCATGGTCAGACACGTGAACAGTGTATGATTAAACATGTGATCAGTGCATGATATCCATGTGATCTGTGCATGATAAGTCTCGTGAACAGTGCATGATCAGTCACGTGATCAGTGCATGATCAGCCACGTGATCAGTGCATGATCACTCACGTGACCATTATATGGTAGCTACGAGATCATTGCATGATCAGCCATGTGATCTGTGCATTATAGCCACGTGATCACTGCATGATAGCCACGTGATCAGTGCATGATCAGTCACGTGATCAGTTCATGATCAGCCACGTGATCAGTGCATGACCAGCCAAGTGATCAGTGCATGATAGCCTCGTGATCAGTGCATGATCAGTCACGTAATCAGTGCATGATCAGTCAAGTGATCAGTGTATGATCAGCCACGTGATCAGTGCATGATCAGCCACATGACCAGTGCATGATCAATTACGTGATCAGTGCATGATCAGTCACGTGACCAGTACATGGTAGCTACGTGATCATTGCATGATCAGCCACGTGATCAATGCATGGTCAGGCACGTGATCAGTGCATGATCATCCACGTGATCAGTGCATGTGGAGTCATGTACTCAATGCATGATAGCGCCGTAATCAATACACGATCAGTCCCGTGATGAGTGAATGATCAGCCAAGTGATCAGTGCAAGATAGCTACGTGATCAGTGCATGATCAGTCACATGATCAGTGCATGATCAGCCACGTCATCAGTGCATGATAGCCACGTGAGCAGTGCATACAATTACGTGATCACTGCATGCGCAATCACGTGATCAGTGCATGATAGCCACGTGATCAGTGCATGATCAGTCACGTGATCAGTGCATGATCAGTTACATGATCAGTGTATGATCAGCCACGTGATCAGTGCATGATCAGCCACATGACCAGTGCATGATCAATTACGTGATCAGTGCATGATCAGTCACGTGACCAGGACATGGTAGCTACGTGATCATTGCCAGATCAGCCACGTGAGCAGTGCATGATAGCCACGTGATCAGTGCATGATCAGCCATGTGATCAGTGCATGATTAGTCACGTGATCAGTGCATGGTCAGTCACGTGATCAGTGCATGATCATCCACGTGATCAGTGCATGTGGAATCATGTAGTCAATGCATGATAGCGCCGTGATCAGTGCACGATCAGTCCCGTGATGAGTGTATGATCAGCCAAGTGATCAGTGCAAGATAGCTACGTGATCAGTGCATGATCAGTCACATGATCAGTGCATGATCAGTCACGTGATAGCTGTGTGATCAGCCATGTGAACAGTGCATGCTCAGTCACGTGATCAGGGCCTGCTGAGCTGCGTGATTACTGTCTGCTCATGTGCTTGACAATTTCCAGCTGAGCTGCACGATTCCTGCCTGTCATCTCCTTGACAATTGCCACCTGTGCTGCGTAATTCCTGCCTGCTCATCTACTTGATTATTGCCAGCTGAGCAGCATGATTTCTCAGAGCTGAGTTCCATGATTATAGCCTGCTGACTGATTCCTGCCTACTCAGCTCTATGTTCATTGCCTCCAGAGGCACATGATCAGTGTGTGACACCAAACATGATCAAAACATGATCAGTCACATAATCAATGCATGATAAGCCAGGTGATCAGTGCATGATCAGTCACGTGATCTGTGCATGATCAGTCACGTGATCAGTGCATGATCAGTTACCTGATCAGTGCATGATCAGTCACGTGACCAGTGAGTGGTAGCTACATGATCATTGCATGATCAGCCACGTGATCAGTGCATGATAGCCACGTGATCAGTGCATGATAGCCACGTGATCAGTGCATGATCATTCACGTGATACGTGTGTGATCAGCCACGTATTCAGTGCATGTTATCCACGTGATCAGTGCAGGATAGACACGTGATCACTTCATGATTATTTACGTGATCTGTACATGATCAGTCACGTGATACGTGTGTGATGAGCCACCGGATCAGTGCGTGATGAGCCATGTGATCAGTGCAGGATCAATTACGTGATCAGTGCATGATCAGTCACATGACCAGTACATGGTTGCTACGTGATCATTGCGTGACCAGCCACGTGATCAGTGCATGATAGCCACGTGATCAGTGCATGATAGCCACATGATCAATGCATGAGAGCCACGTGATCAGTGCATGATCAGTCACGTGATACATGGGTGATCAGCTACGTGATCAGTGCATGATGAGCAACGTGATCAGTGCAGGATCAATTACGTGATCAGTGCATGATCAGTCACGTGATTGGACATGGTTGCTACGTGATCCTTGCATGATCAGCCACGTGAGCAGAGCCTGATAGCCACGTGATCAGTGCATGATCAGTCACTTAAACAGTGCATGATCATTGACGTGATCTGTGCATGATCAGTCACGTGACCAGTATATGGTTGCTACGTGATCATTCCTTGACGAGCCACATGAGCAGTGCATGATAGCCACGTGATGTGTGCATGATCAGTTACGTGAGCAGAGTATGATCAGCCACGTGATCAGTGCATGAGTGCCACGTGATCAGTGCATGATATGTCACGTGACAGGTGTGTGATCAGCCACGTGAACAGTGCATGTTCAGCCACGTGATCAGTGCTTGATAGCCACGTGATCAGTGCATGATCAGTTACCTGAGCAGTGTATGATCAGCTACGTGATCAGTGCATCGTCAGACACGTGAACAGTGTATGATCTGCCACGTGATCAGTGCATGATATCCAAGTGATCAGTGCATGATCATCACGTGATCAGTGTATGATCAGCCACGTGAATAGTGCATGCTCAGTCACGTGATAAGGGCCTGCTGAGCTGTGAGGTTACTGTCTGCTCATCTGCTTGACAATTGCCAGCTGTGCTGCCTAATTCCTGCCTGCTCAGCTGCTTGATTATTGCCAGCTGAGCAGCATGATTCCTCACAGCTGAGTTCCATGATTATTGCCTGCTGACTGTTTGATTCGTGCCTACTCAGCTCTTTGTTTATTGCCTCCAGAGGCAAATGATCAGTGTATGAAACAAACATGATCAGCGCATGATCAGTCACATGATCAGAGCCATTAAGTCACGTGATCACTACATAATAGTCATGTGATCAGTCCATGCTCAGTCACGGTATCAGTGCATGATCAACCACGTGATCAGTGCACGATAGCCAGGTAATGAGTGCATTATAGCCAGATGATCAGTGCATTATCAGTCACGTGTCAGTGTATGATCAGCCAAGTAATCAGTCCATGATAGCCAACTGATCAGTGGATGATCAGTCACGTGTCAGTGCTTCGGCAGTCACGTGATCATTGCATGATCAGCCACGTGAATAGTGCATGATCAATTACGTGATCAGTGCATGATCAGTCACGTGATCAGTACATGATCAGTAACATGAACAGTGCATGATCAGTCATGTGATCAGTGTATGACCAGCCAAGTGATCAGTGCATGATAGCCACGTGATCAGTGCATGATCAGTTACGTGATCAGTGCATGATCAGACACGTGATCAGTGTATGTACAGCCACGTGATCTGTGAATGATCAGCCAAATGATCAGTGAACGATCAATTACATGATCAGTGCATGATCAGCCACGTGATCAGTGAATGATCAGTCACGTGATCAGTGCGTGGTCAGTCACGTGATCAGTGCATGATCATCCACCTGCTCAGTGCATGTGGAGTCATGTAGACAATGCATGATAGCGCCGTGATCAGTGCACGATCAGTCCCGTGATGAGTGTTTGATCAGCCAAGTGATCAGTGCAAGATAGCTACGTGATCAGTGCATGATCAGCAACGTCATCAGTGCATGATAGCCAAGTGAGCAGTGCATACAATTACCTGATCAGTGCATGCGCAATCACGTGATCAGTACATGAGAGCCACGTGATCAGTGCATGATTATTCACGTGATAGGAGTGTGATCAGCCACGTGAACAGTGCATGCTCAGTCACGTGATAAGGGCCTGCTGAGCTGCGTGATTACTGTCTGCTCATCTGCCTGACAATTGCCACCTGAGCTGTACGATTCCTGCCTGTCATCTCCTTGACAATTGCCACCTGTGCTGCGTAATTCCTGCCTGCTCATCTACTTGAATATTGCCAGCTGAGCAGCATGATTTCTCAGAGCTGAGTTCCATGATTATTGCCTGCTGACTGATTCCTGCTTACTCAGCTCTTTGTTCATTGCCTCCAGAGGCACATGATCAGTGTATGACACCGAACATGATCAGCACATGATCAGTCACATGATCAATGCATGATAAGCCAGGTGATCAGTGCATGATCAATTACGTGATCAGTGCATGATCAGTCATGTGAACACTACATGGTAGCTGCGTGATCATTGCATGATCAGCCACATGAGCAGTGCATGATAGCCACGTGATCAGTTCATGATCAGCCACGTGATCAGTGCATGATCAGTCACGTGATCAGTGCATGATCAGCCACGTGATCAGTGCATGATCAATTTCGTGATCAGTGCATGATTAGTCATGTGACCAGTACATGGTAGCTACGTGATCATTGCATGATCAGCCACGTGATCAGTGCATGATAGCCACGTGATCAGGCCATGATAGCCACGTGATCAGTGCATGATCAGTCATGTGATATGTGTGTTATCAGCCACGTGATCAGTGCATGATATCCAAATAATCAGTGCATGATAGCCACGTGATCACTTCAAGAATAGTCACGTGAGCTGTGCATGACCAGGCATGATGAGTGCATGATATCCACGTGATCAGTACATTATAGCCACGTGATCAGTGCATGAGAGCCACGTGATCATTGCATGGTCAGTCCCGTGATACATGTGTGATCAGCCACGTGATCAGTGCATGATGAGCCACGTGATCAGTGCAGGATCAATTATGTGATCATTGCATGATCAGTCACATGACCAGTACATGGTTGCTACGTGATCATTGCATGATCAGCCACGTGAGCACAGCATGATAGCCACGTGATCAGTGCATGATCAGTCACGTGATCAGTACATGATCAGTCCCGTGAACAGTGCATGGTCATTTATGTGATCTGTGCATGATCAGTCACCTGACCAGTATATGGTAGCTACGTGATCATTGCATGACGAGCCACTTAGCAGTGCATGATAGCCACGTGATGTGTGCATGATCAGTTACGTGAGCAGAGTATGATCAGCCACGTGATCAGTGCATGAGTTCCCCGTGATCACTGCATGATAAGTCACGTGACAGGTGTGTTATAAGCCACGTGAACAGTGCATGTTCAGCCACGTGATCAGTGCATGATATCCACGTGATCAGTGCATGATCAGTAACATGAACAGTGTATGATCAGCCACGTGAGCATACATGGTCAGACACGTGAACAGTGTATGATCAAACACGTGATCATTGCATGATATCCACGTGATCAGTGCATGAGGAGTCTCGTGAACAGTGCATGATCAGTCACGTGAACAGTGCATGATAAGTCACCTGATCAGTGCGTGATCAGTGCATGATCACTCACGTGACCAGTACATGTTAGCTACGTGATCATTGCATGATCAGCCACGTCAGCAGTGCATGATAGCCACGTGATCAGTGCATGATCATTTTCGGGAGCAGAGTATGATAAGCCACTTGATCAGTGCATGATAGCCACGTGATCACTGCATGATCTGTCACATGATCAGTGTATGATCATCCACATGTTCATTGCATGGGCAGTCATGTGATCAGTGCGTGATATAGACGTGATCAGTGCATGATCAGTCTCGTGTTCAGTGTATGATCAACCACATGAACAGTGCACGATAGCCAGGTAATGAGTGCATGAGAGCCAGATGATCAGGGCATTATCAGTCAGGTGATCAGTGTATGATCAGCCAAGTAATCAGTGCATGGTAGCCAACTGTTCAGTGGATGATCAGTCACGTGGTCAGTGCATGATCAGTCACGTGATCAGTGCATGATCAATTACGTGATCAGTGCATGATCAGTCATGTGACCAGTACATGGTAGCTGTGTGATCATTGTGTGATCAGCCACGTGAGCAGTGCATGATAGCCACGTGAGCAGTGCAAGATCAGCCACGTGATCAGTGCATGATCAGTCAAGTGATCAGTGCATGATCAGTCACGTGACCAGTACATAGTAGCTACGTGATCATTGCATGATCAGCCACGTGATCAGTGCATGATAGCCAAGTGATCAGTGGATGATCAGTCACGTGATACGTGTGTGATCCGCCAAGTGATCAGTGCATGATATCCACGTAATCAGTGCATGATAGCCACGTGATCACTTCATGAGTAGTCACGAGATCTGTGCATGACCAGGCACGTGATCAGTGTATGTACAGCCACGTGATCAGTGCATGATAGCCACGTGATCAGTGCATGATCAGTCATGTGAACAGTGCATGGTCAGTCCCGTGATCAGTGTATGATCAGCCACGTGATTAGTGCGTGATCAAGTACGTGATCAGTGCATGATCAGCCATGTGACCAGTACATGGTAGCTATGTGATCATTGTATTATCAGCCACGTGAGCAGTGCATGATAGCCACGTGATCAGTGCATGATCAGTCACGTGATCATTGCATTATCAGCCACGTGAGCAGTGCATGATAGCCACGTGATCAGTGCATTATCAGTCACGTGATCAGGGCATGATCAGTCACGTGATCTGTGCATGATCAATTACGTTACCTTTGCATGATCAGTCACGTGACCAGTACATGTTCGCTACGTGATCATTGCAGGATCAGCCACGTGAGCACTGCATGATAGACACGTGATCAGTGCATGATCAGCTACATGAGCAGTGTATGATCAGCCACGTGATCAGTGCATGATCAGACACGTTAACAGTGTATGATCAGCAGCGTGATCATTGCATGATGCCTACGTGATCATTTCATGATTAGTCACGTGATCTGTGCATGACAGGAACGTAATCAGTGTTTGAAATCCACGTGATCAGTGAATTATCGCCACGTGATCAGTTCATGATTAGTCACGTGATCTGTGCATGACCTGGCACGTGAACAGTGTATGATCAGCCAGGTGATCAGTGCATTATAGCCACGTGATCAGTACATGATCAGTCAAGTGATCAGTGGGTGAACAGTCACGTGATCAGTGCATGATGAGCCACGTGATCAGTTCAGGATCAATTACGTGATCAGTGCATGATCAGTCACGTGACCAGTACATGGATGCTACATGATCACTGCATGATCAGCCACATGAGCAGGGCATGATAGCCATGTGATCAGTGCATGATCAGTCAGGTGATCAGTACATGATCAGTCACTTGAACAGTGCATGATCATTTACGTGATCTGTGCATGATGAATCACGTGACCAGTATATGGTAGCTACGTGATCATTGCATGACCAGCCACTTGAGCAGTGCATGATGGCCACGTGATATATGCATGATCAGTTACGTGAGCAGAGTATGATCAGCCATGTGATCAGTGCATGAGTGCCACGTGATCAGTGCATGATCAGTCACGTGACAGGTGTGTAATCAGCCACGTGAACAGTGCATGTTCAGCCACGAAATCAGTGCATGATAGCCAAGTGATCAGTGCATGATCAATCACATGATCAGTGTATGATCATCCACGTGAACAGTGCATGCTCAGTCACGTGATCAGGGCCTGCTGAGCTGCGTGATTACTGTCTGTTCATCTGCTTGACAATTGCAAGCTGGGCTGCAAGATTCCTGCCTGTCATCTGCTTCACAATTCCCAGCTGTGCTGCGTAATTCCTGCCTGCTCAGCTGCTTGATTATTGCCGGCTGAGCAGCATGATTCCCCACACCTGAGTTCAATGATTATTGCCTGCTGACTGTATGATTCGTGCCTACGCTGCTGTTTGTTTATTGCCTCCAGAGGCACTTGATCAGTGTAAGATAGCAAACATGATGAGCGCATAATCAGTCACATGATCAGTGCATGATCCGTCACGTGATCAGTGCATGATCCGTAACGTGATCAGTGCATGATCAGTCACGTGATCAGTTCATGATCAGCCACGTGATCAGTACATGGTAGCTACGTGATCATTGCATGATCAGCCACGTGATCAGTGCTTGATAGCCACGTGATCAGTGCATGATAGTCACCTGATAAGTGCATGATCAGTCACGTGATACGTGTGTGATCAGCCACGTGATCAGTTCATGATATCAGTGCATGATAGCCCGTGATCAGTGCATGAGAGCCACGATATCAGTGCATGATCAGTCACGTGATACGTGTGTGATCAGCCACGTGATCAGTGCATGATAGCCACGTGATCAGTGCATGATAGCCACGTGATCAGTGCATGAGAGCCTTGTGATCAGTATGATCAGTCACGAGATATATGTGTGATCAGCCACGTCATCAGTGCAGGATCAATTACGTGATCAGTGCATGATCAGTCACGTGACCAGGACATGGTAGCTACGTGATCATTGCCAGATCAGCCACGTGAGCAGTGCATGATAGCCACGTGATCAGTGCATGATCAGCCATGTGATCAGTGCATGATTAGTCACGTGATCAGTGCATGGTCAGTCACGTGATCAGTGCATGATCATCCACGTGATCAGTGCATGTGGAATCATGTAGTCAATGCATGATAGCGCCGTGATCAGTGCACGATCAGTCCCGTGATGAGTGTATGATCAGCCAAGTGATCAGTGCAAGATAGCTACGTGATCAGTGCATGATCAGTCACATGATCAGTGCATGATCAGTCACGTGATAGCTGTGTGATCAGCCATGTGAACAGTGCATGCTCAGTCACGTGATCAGGGCCTGCTGAGCTGCGTGATTACTGTCTGCTCATGTGCTTGACAATTTCCAGCTGAGCTGCACGATTCCTGCCTGTCATCTCCTTGACAATTGCCAGCTGTGCTGGGTAATTCCTGCCTGCTCATCTACTTGATTATTGCCAGCTGAGCAGCATGATTTCTCACAGCTGAGTTCCATGATTATAGCCTGCTGACTGATTCCTGCCTACTCAGCTCTTTGTTCATTGCCTCCAGAGGCACATGATCAGTGTGTGACACCAAACATGATCAAAACATGATCAGTCACATAATCAATGCATGATAAGCCAGGTGATCAGTGCATGATCAGTCACGTGATCTGTGCATGATCAGTCACGTGATCAGTGCATGATCAGTTACCTGATCAGTGCATGATCAGTCACGTGACCAGTGAGTGGTAGCTACATGATCATTGCATGATCAGCCACGTGATCAGTGCATGATAGCCACGTGATCAGTGCATGATCATTCACGTGATACGTGTGTGATCAGCCACGTATTCAGTGCATGTTATCCACGTGATCAGTGCAGGATAGACACGTGATCACTTCATGATTATTTACGTGATCTGTACATGATCAGTCACGTGATACGTGTGTGATTAGCCACCGGATCAGTGCGTGATGAGCCATGTGATCAGTGCAGGATCAATTACGTGATCAGTGCATGATCAGTCACATGACCAGTACATGGTTGCTACGTGATCATTGCGTGACCAGCCACGTGATCAGTGCATGATAGCCACGTGATCAGTGCATGATCAGCCACATGATCAGTGCATGACAGCCACGTGATCAGTGCATGATCAGTCACGTGATACATGGGTGATCAGCCACGTGATCAGTGCATGATCAGCAACGTGATCAGTGCATGATCAATTACGTGATCAGTGCATGATCAGTCACGTGATTGGACATGGTTGCTACGTGATCCTTGCATGATCAGCCACATGAGCAGAGCCTGATAGCCACGTGATCAGTGCATGATCAGTCACTTAAACAGTGCATGATCATTGACGTGATCTGTGCATGATCAGTCACGTGACCAGTATATGGTTGCTACGTGATCATTCCTTGACGAGCCACATGAGCAGTGCATGATAGCCACGTGATGTGTGCATGATCAGTTACGTGATCAGAGTATGATCAGCCACGTGATCAGTGCATGAGTGCCACGTGATCAGTGCATGATCTGTCACGTGACAGGTGTATGATCAGCCACGTGATCAGTGCATGTTCAGCCACGTGATCAGTGCTTGATAGCCACGTGATCAGTGCATGATCAGTTACCTGATCAGTGTATGATCAGCCACGTGATCAGTGCATCGTAGACACGTGAACAGTGTATGATCTGCCACGTGATCAGTGCATGATAGCCAAGTGATCAGTGCATGATCATCACGTGATCAGTGTATGATCAGCCACGTGAATAGTGCATGCTCAGTCACGTGATAAGGGCCTGCTGAGCTGTGAGGTTACTGTCTGCTCATCTGCTTGACAATTGCCAGCTGTGCTGCCTAATTCCTGCCTGCTCAGCTGCTTGATTATTGCCAGCTGAGCAGCATGATTCCTCACAGCTGAGTTCCATGATTATTGCCTGCTGACTGTTTGATTCGTGCCTACTCAGCTCTTTGTTTATTGCCTCCAGAGGCAAATGATCAGTGTATGAAACAAACATGATCAGCGCATGATCAGTCACATGATCAGAGCCATTAAGTCACGTGATCACTACATAATAGTCATGTGATCAGTGCATGCTCAGTCACGGTATCAGTGCATGATCAACCACGTGATCAGTGCACGATAGCCAGGTAATGAGTGCATTATAGCCAGATGATCAGTGCATTATCAGTCACGTGTCAGTGTATGATCAGCCAAGTAATCAGTCCATGATAGCCAACTGATCAGTGGATGATCAGTCACGTGATCAGTGCTTCGGCAGTCACGTGATCATTGCATGATCAGCCACGTGAATCAGTGCATGATCAATTACGTGATCAGTGCATGATCAGTCACGTGATCAGTACATGATCAGTAACGTGAACAGTGCATGATCAGTCATGTGATCAGTGTATGACCAGCCAAGAGATCAGTGCATGATAGCCACGTGATCAGTGCATGATCAGTTACGTGATCAGTGCATGATCAGACACGTGATCAGTGTATGTACAGCCACGTGATCTGTGAATGATCAGCCAAATGATCAGTGAACGATCAATTACATGATCAGTGCATGATCAGCCACGTGAACAGTGAATGATCAGTCACGTGATCAGTGCGTGGTCAGTCACGTGATCAGTGCATGATCATCCACCTGCTCAGTGCATGTGGAGTCATGTAGACAATGCATGATAGCGCCGTGATCAGTGCACGATCAGTCCCGTGATGAGTGTTTGATCAGCCAAGTGATCAGTGCAAGATAGCTACGTGATCAGTGCATGGTCAGCAACGTCATCAGTGCATGATCAGCCAAGTGAGCAGTGCATACAATTACCTGATCAGTGCATGCGCAGTCACGTGATCAGTGCATGAGAGCCACGTGATCAGTGCATGATTATTCACGTGATAGGAGTGTGATCAGCCACGTGAACAGTGCATGCTCAGTCACGTGATAAGGGCCTGCTGAGCTGCGTGATTACTGTCTGCTCATCTGCCTGACAATTGCCACCTGAGCTGTACGATTCCTGCCTGTCATCTCCTTGACAATTGCCAGCTGTGCTGCGTAATTCCTGCCTGCTCATCTACTTGAATATTGCCAGCTGAGCAGCATGATTTCTCACAGCTGAGTTCCATGATTATTGCCTGCTGACTGTTTGATTCGTGCTTACTCAGCTCTTTGTTCATTGCCTCCAGAGGCACATGATCAGTGTATGACACCGAACATGATCAGCACATGATCAGTCACATGATCAATGCATGATAAGCCAGGTGATCAGTGCATGATCAATTACGTGATCAGTGCATGATCAGTCACGTGAACACTACATGGTAGCTGCGTGATCATTGCATGATCAGCCACATGAGCAGTGCATGATAGCCACGTGATCAGTTCATGATCAGCCACGTGATCAGTGCATGATCAGTCACGTGATCAGTGCATGATCAGCCACGTGATCAGTGCATGATCAATTTCGTGATCAGTGCATGATTATTCATGTGACCAGTACATGGTAGCTACATGATCATTGCATGATCAGCCACGTGAGCAGTGCATGATAGCCACGTGATCAGGCCATGATAGCCACGTGATCAGTGCATGATCAGTCATGTGATATGTGTGTTATCAGCCACGTGATCAGTGCATGATATCCAAATAATCAGTGCATGATAGCCACGTGATCACTTCAAGAATAGTCACGTGAGCTGTGCATGACCAGCCACGTGATGAGTGCATGATAGCCACGTGATCAGTACATTATAGCCACGTGATCAGTGCATGAGAGCCACGTGATCATTGCATGGTCAGTCCCGTGATACATGTGTGATCAGCCACGTGATCAGTGCATGATGAGCCACGTGATCAGTGCAGGATCAATTATGTGATCATTGCATGATCAGTCACATGACCAGTACATGGTTGCTACGTGATCATTGCATGATCAGCCACGTGAGCACAGCATGATAGCCACGTGATCAGTGCATGATCAGTCACGTGATCAGTACATGATCAGTCCCGTGAACAGTGCATGGTCATTTATGTGATCTGTGCATGATCAGTCACCTGACCAGTATATGGTAGCTACGTGATCATTGCATGACGAGCCACTTAGCAGTGCATGATAGCCACGTGATGTGTGCATGATCAGTTACGTGAGCAGAGTATGATCAGCCACGTGATCAGTGCATGAGTTCCCCGTGATCACTGCATGATAAGTCACGTGACAGGTGTGTTATAAGCCACGTGAACAGTGCATGTTCAGCCACGTGATCAGTGCATGATATCCACGTGATCAGTGCATGATCAGTAACATGAACAGTGTATGATCAGCCACGTGAGCATACATGGTCAGACACGTGAACAGTGTATGATCAAACACGTGATCATTGCATGATATCCACGTGATCAGTGCATGAGGAGTCTCGTGAACAGTGCATGATCAGTCACGTGAACAGTGCATGATAAGTCACCTGATCAGTGCGTGATCAGTGCATGATCACTCACGTGACCAGTACATGTTAGCTACGTGATCATTGCATGATCAGCCACGTCAGCAGTGCATGATAGCCACGTGATCAGTGCATGATCATTTTCGGGAGCAGAGTATGATAAGCCACTTGATCAGTGCATGATAGCCACGTGATCACTGCATGATCTGTCACATGATCAGTGTATGATCATCCACATGTTCATTGCATGGGCAGTCATGTGATCAGTGCGTGATATAGACGTGATCAGTGCATGATCAGTCTCGTGTTCAGTGTATGATCAACCACATGAACAGTGCACGATAGCCAGGTAATGAGTGCATGAGAGCCAGATGATCAGGGCATTATCAGTCAGGTGATCAGTGTATGATCAGCCAAGTAATCAGTGCATGGTAGCCAACTGTTCAGTGGATGATCAGTCACGTGGTCAGTGCATGATCAGTCACGTGATCAGTGCATGATCAATTACGTGATCAGTGCATGATCAGTCATGTGACCAGTACATGGTAGCTGTGTGATCATTGTGTGATCAGCCACGTGAGCAGTGCATGATAGCCACGTGAGCAGTGCAAGATCAGCCACGTGATCAGTGCATGATCAGTCAAGTGATCAGTGCATGATCAGTCACGTGACCAGTACATAGTAGCTACGTGATCATTGCATGATCAGCCACGTGATCAGTGCATGATAGCCAAGTGATCAGTGGATGATCAGTCACGTGATACGTGTGTGATCCGCCAAGTGATCAGTGCATGATATCCACGTAATCAGTGCATGATAGCCACGTGATCACTTCATGAGTAGTCACGAGATCTGTGCATGACCAGGCACGTGATCAGTGTATGTACAGCCACGTGATCAGTGCATGATAGCCACGTGATCAGTGCATGATCAGTCATGTGAACAGTGCATGGTCAGTCCCGTGATCAGTGTATGATCAGCCACGTGATTAGTGCGTGATCAAGTACGTGATCAGTGCATGATCAGCCATGTGACCAGTACATGGTAGCTATGTGATCATTGTATTATCAGCCACGTGAGCAGTGCATGATAGCCACGTGATCAGTGCATGATCAGTCACGTGATCATTGCATTATCAGCCACGTGAGCAGTGCATGATAGCCACGTGATCAGTGCATTATCAGTCACGTGATCAGGGCATGATCAGTCACGTGATCTGTGCATGATCAATTACGTTACCTTTGCATGATCAGTCACGTGACCAGTACATGTTCGCTACGTGATCATTGCAGGATCAGCCACGTGAGCACTGCATGATAGACACGTGATCAGTGCATGATCAGCTACATGAGCAGTGTATGATCAGCCACGTGATCAGTGCATGATCAGACACGTTAACAGTGTATGATCAGCAGCGTGATCATTGCATGATGCCTACGTGATCATTTCATGATTAGTCACGTGATCTGTGCATGACAGGAACGTAATCAGTGTTTGAAATCCACGTGATCAGTGAATTATCGCCACGTGATCAGTTCATGATTAGTCACGTGATCTGTGCATGACCTGGCACGTGAACAGTGTATGATCAGCCAGGTGATCAGTGCATTATAGCCACGTGATCAGTACATGATCAGTCAAGTGATCAGTGGGTGAACAGTCACGTGATCAGTGCATGATGAGCCACGTGATCAGTTCAGGATCAATTACGTGATCAGTGCATGATCAGTCACGTGACCAGTACATGGATGCTACATGATCACTGCATGATCAGCCACATGAGCAGGGCATGATAGCCATGTGATCAGTGCATGATCAGTCAGGTGATCAGTACATGATCAGTCACTTGAACAGTGCATGATCATTTACGTGATCTGTGCATGATGAATCACGTGACCAGTATATGGTAGCTACGTGATCATTGCATGACCAGCCACTTGAGCAGTGCATGATGGCCACGTGATATATGCATGATCAGTTACGTGAGCAGAGTATGATCAGCCATGTGATCAGTGCATGAGTGCCACGTGATCAGTGCATGATCAGTCACGTGACAGGTGTGTAATCAGCCACGTGAACAGTGCATGTTCAGCCACGAAATCAGTGCATGATAGCCAAGTGATCAGTGCATGATCAATCACATGATCAGTGTATGATCATCCACGTGAACAGTGCATGCTCAGTCACGTGATCAGGGCCTGCTGAGCTGCGTGATTACTGTCTGTTCATCTGCTTGACAATTGCAAGCTGGGCTGCAAGATTCCTGCCTGTCATCTGCTTCACAATTCCCAGCTGTGCTGCGTAATTCCTGCCTGCTCAGCTGCTTGATTATTGCCGGCTGAGCAGCATGATTCCCCACACCTGAGTTCAATGATTATTGCCTGCTGACTGTATGATTCGTGCCTACGCTGCTGTTTGTTTATTGCCTCCAGAGGCACTTGATCAGTGTAAGATAGCAAACATGATGAGCGCATAATCAGTCACATGATCAGTGCATGATCCGTCACGTGATCAGTGCATGATCCGTAACGTGATCAGTGCATGATCAGTCACGTGATCAGTTCATGATCAGCCACGTGATCAGTACATGGTAGCTACGTGATCATTGCATGATCAGCCACGTGATCAGTGCTTGATAGCCACGTGATCAGTGCATGATAGTCACCTGATAAGTGCATGATCAGTCACGTGATACGTGTGTGATCAGCCACGTGATCAGTTCATGATATCAGTGCATGATAGCCCGTGATCAGTGCATGAGAGCCACGATATCAGTGCATGATCAGTCACGTGATACGTGTGTGATCAGCCACGTGATCAGTGCATGATAGCCACGTGATCAGTGCATGATAGCCACGTGATCAGTGCATGAGAGCCTTGTGATCAGTATGATCAGTCACGAGATATATGTGTGATCAGCCACGTCATCAGTGCAGGATCAATTACGTGATCAGTGCATGATCAGTCACGTGACCAGTACATGGTTGCTACGTGATCATTACAAGATCAGCCACGTGAGCAGTGCATGATAGCCACATGATCATTGCATGATCAGTCACGTGACCAGTACATGGTAGCTACGTGATCATTGCATGATCAGCCACGTGATCAGTGCATGATAGCCACGTGATCAGTGCATGATAGCCACGTAATAAGTGCATGATCAGTCACGTGATACGTGTGTGATCAGCCACGTGATCAGTGCATGATCAATTACTTTACCATTGCATGATCAGTCACGTGACCAGTACATGTTAGCTACGTGATCATTGCAGGATCAGCCACGTGAGCACTGCATGATAGACACGTGATCAGTGCATGATCAGCTACATGAGCAGTGTATGAGCAGCCACGTGATCAGTGCATGATCAGACCCGAGAACAGTGTATGATCATCCACGTGTTCAGTGCATGGGCCGTCATGTGTTCAGTGCATGATATACACATGATCAGTGCATGATCAGTCTCGTGATCAGTGTATGATCAGCCAAGTAAACAGTGCATGATAGCCAACTGTTGAGTGGATGATCAGTCACGTGATCAGTGCATGATCAGTCACGTGATCAGTACATGATCAGTCACATGAACAGTGCATGATCATTTATGTGACAGGTGTGTGATCAGCCACCTGATCAGTGCATGGTCAGACACGTGAACAGTGTATGATCAGCCACGTGATAAGTGCATGATACCTACGTGATCAGTTCATGATTAGTCACGTGATCTGTGCCTGACAGGCTCGTAATCCGTGCATGATATCCACGTGATCAGTGAATTATAGCCCCGTGATCAGTTCATCATTAGTCACGTGATCTGTGCATGTCCAGGAACTTGAACATTGTATGATCAGCCACGTGATCAGTGCATTATAGCCACGTGATCTGTGCATGATGAGTCTCGTGAAGAGTGCATGATCAGTCACGTGATCAGTGTATGATCAGCCACTTGATCAGTGCATGATAGCCACGTGATCAGTGCATGATGAGTCTCGTGAAGAGTGCATGATCAGTCACGTGATCAGTGTATGATCAGCCAGTTGATCAGTGCATGATCAATTACGTGATCAGTGCATGATCAGTCACGTGACCAGTATATGGTAGCTAGGTGATCATTGCATGATCAGCCACATGAGCCGTGCTTGATAGCCACGAGATCAGTGCATGATCAGTCACGTGATCAGTACATGATCAGTCACGGGAACAGTGCATGATCATTTACGTGATCTGTGCATGATCAGTCTCGTGACCAGTATATGGTAGCTACGTGATCATTGCATGACCAGCCACGTGAGCAGTGCATGATCAGCCACATGATCAGTGCATGACCAGGCACATGATCAGTGTATGACCAGCCAAATGATCAGTGCATGATATCCACGTGATCAGTGCATGATCAGTCACGTGATCAGTGCATGGTCAGTCACGTGATCAGTGCATGATCATGCACGTGATCAGTGCATGTGGAGTCATGTAGTCAATGCATGATAGTGACGCAATCAGTGCACGATCAGTCCTGTGATGAATGTATGATCAGCCAAGTGACCAGTGCAAGATAGCTACGTGATCAGTGCATGATCAGTTACATGATCAGTGCATGATCAGCCACGTCATCAGTGCATGATAGCCACGTGATCAGTGCATACAATTACGTGATCAGTGCATGCGCAATCACGTGATCTGTGCATGAGAGCCACGTGATCAGTGCATGATCATTCACGTGATAGGTGTGTGATCAGCGACGTGAACAGTGCATGCTCAGTCACGTGATCAGGGCCTGCTGAGCTTCGTGATTACTGTCTGCTCATCTGCTTGACAATTGCCAGCTGAGCTGTACGATTCCTGCCTGTCATCTCCTTGACAATTGCCACCTGTGCTGCATAATTCCTGCCTGCTCATCTACTTGATTATTGCCAGCTGAGCAGCATGATTTCTCAGAGCTGAGTTCCATGATTATTGCCTACTGATTCCTGCCTACTCAGCTCTTTGTTCATTGCCTCCAGAGGCACATGATCAGTGTATGACACCAAACATGATCAGCACATGATGAATCACATAATCAATGCATGATAAGCCAGGTGATCAGTGCATGATCAATTACGTGATCAGTGCATGATCAGTCATGTGACCAGTACATGGTAGCTGTGTGATCATTGCATGATAGCCACGTGATCAGTGCATGATCAGTCACGTGATCAGTGCATGTGGAGTCATGTAGTCAATGCATGATAGCGCCAAAATCAGTGCACGATCAGTCCCGTGATGAATGTATGATCAGCCAAGTGACCAGTGCAAGATAGCTACGTGATCAGTGCATGATCAGTCACATGATCAGTGCATGATCAGCCACGTCATCAGTGCATGATAGCCACGTGAGCAGTGCATACAATTACGTGATCAGTGCATGCGCAATCACGTGATCTGTGCATGAGAGACACGTGATCAGTGCATGATCATTCACGTGATAGGTGAGTGATCAGCGACGTGAACAGTGCATGCTCAGTCACGTGTTCAGGGCCTGCTGAGCTTCGCGATTACTGTCTGCTCATCTGCTTGACAACTGCCACCTGTGCTGCATAATTCCTGCCTGCTCATCTACTTGATTATTGCCAGCTGAGCAGCATGATTTCTCAGAGCTGAGTTCCATGATTATTGCCTACTGATTCCTGCCTACTCAGCTCTTTGTTCATTGCCTCCGGAGGCACATGATCAGTGTATGACACCAAATATGATCAGCACATGATGAATCACATAATCAATGCATGGTAAGCCAGGTGATCAGTGAATGATCAATTACGTGATCAGTGCAGGATCAGTCATGTGACCAGTACGTGGTAGCTGCGTGATCATTGCATGATCAGCCACGTGATCAGTGCATGATCAGCCACGTGATCAGTGCATGATCAGCCACATGATCAGTGCATGATCAATTACGTGATCAGTGCATGATCAGTCACGTGACCAATACATGGTAGCTACGTGATCATTGCCAGTTCAGCCACGTGAGCAGTGCATGATAGCCACGTGATCAGTGCATGATCAGCCACGTGATCAGTGCATGATCAGCCATGTGATCAGTGCATGATCAGCCACGTGAACAGTGCATGCTCAGTCACGTGATCAGGGCCTGCTGAGCTGCGTGATTACTGTCTGTTCATCTGCCTGACAATTGCCAGCTGAGATGCACGATTCCTGCCTGTCATCTGCTTGACAACTGCCAGCTGTGCTGCCAAATTCCTGCCTGCTCAGCTGCTTGATTATTGCCAGCTGAGCAGCATGATTCCTCACACCTGAGTTCCATGATTATTGCCTGCTGACTGTTTGATTCGTGCCTACTCAGCTCTTTGTTTATTGCCTCCAGAAGCACATGATCAGTGTATGATAGCAAACATGATCAGCGCATGATCAGTCACATGATCAGCGCCATTAAGTCACGTGATCACTACATGATAGTCATGTGATCAGTCCATGCTGAGTCACGGTATCAGTGCATGATCAGCCACGTGATCAGTGCACGATCTGTCACATGATTAGTGTATGATCATCCACGTGATCAGTGCATGGGCAGTCATGTGATCAGTGCATGATATAGACGTGATCAGTGCATGATCAGTCTCGTGATCAGTGCATGATAGCCACGTGATCAGTGCATGATCAGTCACCTGATGGGTGTATGATCATTCACGTGACCTGTACATGGTAGCTATATGATCATTGCATAATCAGCCACGTGAGTAGTGCATGATAGCCACGTGATCACTGCATGATCAGTCACGTGATCAGTGCATGATCAGTCATGTGACCAGTACATGGTAGTTGCGTGATCATCGCATGATCAGCCACGTGAGCAGTGCATGATAGCCAAGTGATCAGTGCATGATCAGACACGAGATCAGTGCATGATCAGTCACGTGATCAGTGCATGATCAGCCACGTGATCAGTGCATGACCAGGCACGTGATCAGTGTATGTCCAGCCAAGTGATCAGTGCATTATAGCCACGTGATCAGTGCATGATCAGTCACATGATCAGTGCATGATCAGTCACGTGATCAGGGCCTGCTGAGCTGCGTGATTACTGTCTGCTCATCTGCTTGACAATTGCCAGCTGAGCTGCACGATTCCTGCCTGCCATTTCCTTGACAATTGCCACCTGTGCTGCGTAATTCCTGCCTGCTCATCTACTTGATTATTGCCAGCTGAGCAGCATGATTTCTCAGAGCTGAGTTCCATGATTATAGCCTGCTGACTGATTCCTGCCTACTCAGCTCTATGTTCATTGCGTCCAGAGGCACATGATCAGTGTGTGACACCAAACATGATCAGCACATGATCAGTCACATATTCAATGCATGATAAGCCAGGTGATCACTGCATGATCAATTATGTGATCAGTGCATGATCAGTCATGTGACCAGTACATGGTAGCTGCGTGATCATTGCATGATCAGCCACGTGAGCAGTGCATGATAGCCACGTGATCATTGCATGATCAGTCACGTGATCTGTGCATGATCAGTCACGTGATCTGTGCATGATCAGTCACGTGATCTGTGCATGATCAGTCAGGTGATCAGTGCATGATCAATTAGCTGATCAGTGCATGAACAGTCACGTGACCAGTGCATGATCATTCACGTGATACGTGTGTGATCAGCCACGTGATCAGTGCATGTTATCCACGTGATCAGTACAGGATAGCCACGTGATCACTTCATGATTATTTACGTGATCTGTACATGATCAGTCACGTAATACGTGTGTGATCAGCCACCGGATCAGTGGGTGATGAGCCATGTGATCAGTGCAGGATCAATTACGTGATCAGTGCATGATCAGTCACATGACTAGTACATGGTAGCTACGTGATCATTGCGTGATCAGCCACGTGATCAGTGCATGATAGCTACGTGATCAGTGCATGATAGCCACATGATCAGTGCATGAGAGCCACGTGATCAGTGCATGATCAGTCACGTGATATATGTGTGATCAGCCACGTGATCAGTGCATGATGAGCCACGTGATCAGTGCAGGATCAATTACGTGATCAGTGCATGATCAGTCACGTGACCAGTACATGGTTGCTACGTGATCCATGCATGATCAGCCACGTGAGCAGAGCATGATAGCCACGTGATCAGTGAATGATCAGTCACGAGATCAGTACATGATCAGTCACTTGAACAGTGCATGATCATTATCGTGATCTGTGCATGATCAGTCACGTGACCAGTATATGGTAGCTACGTGATCATTCCATGACGAGCCACGTGAGCAGTGCATGATAGCCACGTGATCAGTGCATGATAGCCACGTGATCAGTGCATGATCATTCACGTGATACGTGTGTGATCAGCCACGTATTCAGTGCATGTTATCCACGTGATCAGTGCAGGATAGACACGTGATCACTTCATGATTATTTACGTGATCTGTACATGATCAGTCACGTGATACGTGTGTGATGAGCCACCGGATCAGTGCGTGATGAGCCATGTGATCAGTGCAGGATCAATTACGTGATCAGTGCATGATCAGTCACATGACCAGTACATGGTTGCTACGTGATCATTGCGTGACCAGCCACGTGATCAGTGCATGATAGCCACGTGATCAGTGCATGATAGCCACATGATCTGTGCATGAGAGCCACGTGATCAGTGCATGATCAGTCACGTGATACATGGGTGATCAGCTACGTGATCAGTGCATGATGAGCAACGTGATCAGTGCAGGATCAATTACGTGATCAGTGCATGATCAGTCACGTGATTGGACATGGTTGCTACGTGATCCTTGCATGATCAGCCACGTGAGCAGAGCCTGATAGCCACGTGATCAGTGCATGATCAGTCACTTAAACAGTGCATGATCATTGACGTGATCTGTGCATGATCAGTCACGTGACCAGTATATGGTTGCTACGTGATCATTCCTTGACGAGCCACGTGAGCAGTGCATGATAGCCACGTGATGTGTGCATGATCAGTTACGTGAGCAGAGTATGATCAGCCACGTGATCAGTGCATGAGTGCCACGTGATCAGTGCATGATATGTCACGTGACAGGTGTGTGATCAGCCACGTGAACAGTGCATGTTCAGCCACGTGATCAGTGCTTGATAGCCACGTGATCAGTGCATGATCAGTTACCTGAGCAGTGTATGATCAGCTACGTGATCAGTGCATCGTCAGACACGTGAACAGTGTATGATCTGCCACGTGATCAGTGCATGATATCCAAGTGATCAGTGCATGATCATCACGTGATCAGTGTATGATCAGCCACGTGAATAGTGCATGCTCAGTCACGTGATAAGGGCCTGCTGAGCTGTGAGGTTACTGTCTGCTCATCTGCTTGACAATTGCCAGCTGTGCTGCCTAATTCCTGCCTGCTCAGCTGCTTGATTATTGCCAGCTGAGCAGCATGATTCCTCACAGCTGAGTTCCATGATTATTGCCTGCTGACTGTTTGATTCGTGCCTACTCAGCTCTTTGTTTATTGCCTCCAGAGGCAAATGATCAGTGTATGAAACAAACATGATCAGCGCATGATCAGTCACATGATCAGAGCCATTAAGTCACGTGATCACTACATAATAGTCATGTGATCAGTCCATGCTCAGTCACGGTATCAGTGCATGATCAACCACGTGATCAGTGCACGATAGCCAGGTAATGAGTGCATTATAGCCAGATGATCAGTGCATTATCAGTCACGTGTCAGTGTATGATCAGCCAAGTAATCAGTCCATGATAGCCAACTGATCAGTGGATGATCAGTCACGTGTCAGTGCTTCGGCAGTCACGTGATCATTGCATGATCAGCCACGTGAATAGTGCATGATCAATTACGTGATCAGTGCATGATCAGTAACGTGATCAGTACATGATCAGTAACATGAACAGTGCATGATCAGTCATGTGATCAGTGTATGACCAGCCAAGTGATCAGTGCATGATAGCCACGTGATCAGTGCATGATCAGTTACGTGATCAGTGCATGATCAGACACGTGATCAGTGTATGTACAGCCACGTGATCTGTGAATGATCAGCCAAATGATCAGTGAACGATCAATTACATGATCAGTGCATGATCAGCCACGTGACCAGTGAATGATCAGTCACGTGATCAGTGCGTGGTCAGTCACGTGATCAGTGCATGGTCATCCACCTGCTCAGTGCATGTGGAGTCATGTAGACAATGCATGATAGCGCCGTGATCAGTGCACGATCAGTCCCGTGATGAGTGTTTGATCAGCCAAGTGATCAGTGCAAGATAGCTACGTGATCAGTGCATGATCAGCAACGTCATCAGTGCATGATAGCCAAGTGAGCAGTGCATACAATTACCTGATCAGTGCATGCGCAATCACGTGATCAGTGCATGAGAGCCACGTGATCAGTGCATGATTATTCACGTGATAGGAGTGTGATCAGCCACGTGAACAGTGCATGCTCAGTCACGTGATAAGGGCCTGCTGAGCTGCGTGATTACTGTCTGCTCATCTGCCTGACAATTGCCACCTGAGCTGTACGATTCCTGCCTGTCATCTCCTTGACAATTGCCACCTGTGCTGCGTAATTCCTGCCTGCTCATCTACTTGAATATTGCCAGCTGAGCAGCATGATTTCTCAGAGCTGAGTTCCATGATTATTGCCTGCTGACTGATTCCTGCTTACTCAGCTCTTTGTTCATTGCCTCCAGAGGCACATGATCAGTGTATGACACCGAACATGATCAGCACATGATCAGTCACATGATCAATGCATGATAAGCCAGGTGATCAGTGCATGATCAGTCATGTGAACACTACATGGTAGCTGCGTGATCATTGCATGATCAGCCACATGAGCAGTGCATGATAGCCACGTGATCAGTTCATGATCAGCCACGTGATCAGTGCATGATCAGTCACGTGATCAGTGCATGATCAGCCACGTGATCAGTGCATGATCAATTTCGTGATCAGTGCATGATTAGTCATGTGACCAGTACATGGTAGCTACGTGATCATTGCATGATCAGCCACGTGATCAGTGCATGATAGCCACGTGATCAGGCCATGATAGCCACGTGATCAGTGCATGATCAGTCATGTGATATGTGTGTTATCAGCCACGTGATCAGTGCATGATATCCAAATAATCAGTGCATGATAGCCACGTGATCACTTCAAGAATAGTCACGTGAGCTGTGCATGACCAGGCATGATGAGTGCATGATATGCACGTGATCAGTACATTATAGCCACGTGATCAGTGCATGAGAGCCACGTGATAATTGCATGGTCAGTCCCGTGATACATGTGTGATCAGCCACGTGATCAGTGCATGATGAGCCACGTGATCAGTGCAGGATCAATTATGTGATCATTGCATGATCAGTCACATGACCAGTACATGGTTGCTACGTGATCATTGCATGATCAGCCACGTGAGCACAGCATGATAGCCACGTGATCAGTGCATGATCAGTCACGTGATCAGTACATGATCAGTCCCGTGAACAGTGCATGGTCATTTATGTGATCTGTGCATGATCAGTCACCTGACCAGTATATGGTAGCTACGTGATCATTGCATGACGAGCCACTTAGCAGTGCATGATAGCCACGTGATGTGTGCATGATCAGTTACGTGAGCAGAGTATGATCAGCCACGTGATCAGTGCATGAGTTCTCCGTGATCACTGCATGATAAGTCACGTGACAGGTGTGTTATAAGCCACGTGAACAGTGCATGTTCAGCCACGTGATCAGTGCATGATATCCACGTGATCAGTGCATGATCAGTAACATGAACAGTGTATGATCAGCCACGTGAGCATACATGGTCAGACACGTGAACAGTGTATGATCAAACACGTGATAATTGCATGATATCCACGTGATCAGTGCATGAGGAGTCTCGTGAACAGTGCATGATCAGTCACGTGAACAGTGCATGATAAGTCACCTGATCAGTGCGTGATCAGTGCATGATCACTCACGTGACCAGTACATGTTAGCTACGTGATCATTGCATGATCAGCCACGTCAGCAGTGCATGATAGCCACGTGATCAGTGCATGATCATTTTCGGGAGCAGAGTATGATAAGCCACTTGATCAGTGCATGATAGCCACGTGATCACTGCATGATCTGTCACATGATCAGTGTATGATCATCCACATGTTCATTGCATGGGCAGTCATGTGATCAGTGCGTGATATAGACGTGATCAGTGCATGATCAGTCTCGTGTTCAGTGTATGATCAACCACATGAACAGTGCACGATAGCCAGGTAATGAGTGCATGAGAGCCAGATGATCAGGGCATTATCAGTCAGGTGATCAGTGTATGATCAGCCAAGTAATCAGTGCATTGTAGCCAACTGTTCAGTGGATGATCAGTCACGTGGTCAGTGCATGATCAGTCACGTGATCAGTGCATGATCAATTACGTGATCAGTGCATGATCAGTCATGTGACCAGTACATGGTAGCTGTGTGATCATTGTGTGATCAGCCACGTCAGCAGTGCATGATAGCCACGTGAGCAGTGCAAGATCAGCCACGTGATCAGTGCATGATCAGTCAAGTGATCAGTGCATGATCAGTCACGTGACCAGTACATAGTAGCTACGTGATCATTGCATGATCAGCCACGTGATCAGTGCATGATAGCCAAGTGATCAGTGGATGATCAGTCACGTGATACGTGTGTGATCCGCCAAGTGATCAGTGCATGATATCCACGTAATCAGTGCATGATAGCCACGTGATCACTTCATGAGTAGTCACGAGATCTGTGCATGACCAGGCACGTGATCAGTGTATGTACAGCCACGTGATCAGTGCATGATAGCCACGTGATCAGTGCATGATCAGTCATGTGAACAGTGCATGGTCAGTCCCGTGATCAGTGTATGATCAGCCACGTGATTAGTGCGTGATCAAGTACGTGATCAGTGCATGATCAGCCATGTGACCAGTACATGGTAGCTATGTGATCATTGTATTATCAGCCACGTGAGCAGTGCATGATAGCCACGTGATCAGTGCATGATCAGTCACGTGATCATTGCATTATCAGCCACGTGAGCAGTGCATGATAGCCACGTGATCAGTGCATTATCAGTCACGTGATCAGGGCATGATCAGTCACGTGATCTGTGCATGATCAATTACGTTACCTTTGCATGATCAGTCACGTGACCAGTACATGTTCGCTACGTGATCATTGCAGGATCAGCCACGTGAGCACTGCATGATAGACACGTGATCAGTGCATGATCAGCTACATGAGCAGTGTATGATCAGCCACGTGATCAGTGCATGATCAGACACGTTAACAGTGTATGATCAGCAGCGTGATCATTGCATGATGCCTACGTGATCATTTCATGATTAGTCACGTGATCTGTGCATGACAGGAACGTAATCAGTGTTTGAAATCCACGTGATCAGTGAATTATCGCCACGTGATCAGTTCATGATTAGTCACGTGATCTGTGCATGACCTGGCATGTGAACAGTGTATGATCAGCCAGGTGATCAGTGCATTATAGCCACGTGATCAGTACATGATCAGTCAAGTGATCAGTGGGTGAACAGTCACGTGATCAGTGCATGATGAGCCACGTGATCAGTTCAGGATCAATTACGTGATCAGTGCATGATCAGTCACGTGACCAGTACATGGATGCTACATGATCACTGCATGATCAGCCACATGAGCAGGGCATGATAGTCATGTGATCAGTGCATGATCAGTCAGGTGATCAGTACATGATCAGTCACTTGAACAGTGCATGATCATTTACGTGATCTGTGCATGATGAATCACGTGACCAGTATATGGTAGCTACGTGATCATTGCATGACCAGCCACTTGAGCAGTGCATGATGGCCACGTGATATATGCATGATCAGTTACGTGAGCAGAGTATGATCAGCCATGTGATCAGTGCATGAGTGCCACGTGATCAGTGCATGATCAGTCACGTGACAGGTGTGTAATCAGCCACGTGAACAGTGCATGTTCAGCCACGAAATCAGTGCATGATAGCCAAGTGATCAGTGCATGATCAATCACATGATCAGTGTATGATCATCCACGTGAACAGTGCATGCTCAGTCACGTGATCAGGGCCTGCTGAGCTGCGTGATTACTGTCTGTTCATCTGCTTGACAATTGCAAGCTGGGCTGCAAGATTCCTGCCTGTCATCTGCTTCACAATTCCCAGCTGTGCTGCGTAATTCCTGCCTGCTCAGCTGCTTGATTATTGCCGGCTGAGCAGCATGATTCCCCACACCTGAGTTCAATGATTATTGCCTGCTGACTGTATGATTCGTGCCTACGCTGCTGTTTGTTTATTGCCTCCAGAGGCACTTGATCAGTGTAAGATAGCAAACATGATGAGCGCATAATCAGTCACATGATCAGTGCATGATCCGTCACGTGATCAGTGCATGATCCGTAACGTGATCAGTGCATGATCAGTCACGTGATCAGTTCATGATCAGCCACGTGATCAGTACATGGTAGCTACGTGATCATTGCATGATCAGCCACGTGATCAGTGCTTGATAGCCACGTGATCAGTGCATGATAGTCACCTGATAAGTGCATGATCAGTCACGTGATACGTGTGTGATCAGCCACGTGATCAGTTCATGATATCAGTGCATGATAGCCCGTGATCAGTGCATGAGAGCCACGATATCAGTGCATGATCAGTCACGTGATACGTGTGTGATCAGCCACGTGATCAGTGCATGATAGCCACGTGATCAGTGCATGATAGCCACGTGATCAGTGCATGAGAGCCTTGTGATCAGTATGATCAGTCACGAGATATATGTGTGATCAGCCACGTCATCAGTGCAGGATCAATTACGTGATCAGTGCATGATCAGTCACGTGACCAGTACATGGTTGCTACGTGATCATTACAAGATCAGCCACGTGAGCAGTGCATGATAGCCACATGATCATTGCATGATCAGTCACGTGACCAGTACATGGTAGCTACGTGATCATTGCATGATCAGCCACGTGATCAGTGCATGATAGCCACGTGATCAGTGCATGATAGCCACGTAATAAGTGCATGATCAGTCACGTGATACGTGTGTGATCAGCCACGTGATCAGTGCATGATCAATTACTTTACCATTGCATGATCAGTCACGTGACCAGTACATGTTAGCTACGTGATCATTGCAGGATCAGCCACGTGAGCACTGCATGATAGACACGTGATCAGTGCATGATCAGCTACATGAGCAGTGTATGAGCAGCCACGTGATCAGTGCATGATCAGACCCGAGAACAGTGTATGATCATCCACGTGTTCAGTGCATGGGCCGTCATGTGTTCAGTGCATGATATACACATGATCAGTGCATGATCAGTCTCGTGATCAGTGTATGATCAGCCAAGTAAACAGTGCATGATAGCCAACTGTTGAGTGGATGATCAGTCACGTGATCAGTGCATGATCAGTCACGTGATCAGTACATGATCAGTCACATGAACAGTGCATGATCATTTATGTGACAGGTGTGTGATCAGCCACCTGATCAGTGCATGGTCAGACACGTGAACAGTGTATGATCAGCCACGTGATAAGTGCATGATACCTACGTGATCAGTTCATGATTAGTCACGTGATCTGTGCCTGACAGGCTCGTAATCCGTGCATGATATCCACGTGATCAGTGAATTATAGCCCCGTGATCAGTTCATCATTAGTCACGTGATCTGTGCATGTCCAGGAACTTGAACATTGTATGATCAGCCACGTGATCAGTGCATTATAGCCACGTGATCTGTGCATGATGAGTCTCGTGAAGAGTGCATGATCAGTCACGTGATCAGTGTATGATCAGCCACTTGATCAGTGCATGATAGCCACGTGATCAGTGCATGATGAGTCTCGTGAAGAGTGCATGATCAGTCACGTGATCAGTGTATGATCAGCCAGTTGATCAGTGCATGATCAATTACGTGATCAGTGCATGATCAGTCACGTGACCAGTATATGGTAGCTAGGTGATCATTGCATGATCAGCCACATGAGCCGTGCTTGATAGCCACGAGATCAGTGCATGATCAGTCACGTGATCAGTACATGATCAGTCACGGGAACAGTGCATGATCATTTACGTGATCTGTGCATGATCAGTCTCGTGACCAGTATATGGTAGCTACGTGATCATTGCATGACCAGCCACGTGAGCAGTGCATGATCAGCCACATGATCAGTGCATGACCAGGCACATGATCAGTGTATGACCAGCCAAATGATCAGTGCATGATATCCACGTGATCAGTGCATGATCAGTCACGTGATCAGTGCATGGTCAGTCACGTGATCAGTGCATGATCATGCACGTGATCAGTGCATGTGGAGTCATGTAGTCAATGCATGATAGTGACGCAATCAGTGCACGATCAGTCCTGTGATGAATGTATGATCAGCCAAGTGACCAGTGCAAGATAGCTACGTGATCAGTGCATGATCAGTTACATGATCAGTGCATGATCAGCCACGTCATCAGTGCATGATAGCCACGTGATCAGTGCATGACAATTACGTGATCAGTGCATGCGCAATCACGTGATCTGTGCATGAGAGCCACGTGATCAGTGCATGATCATTCACGTGATAGGTGTGTGATCAGCGACGTGAACAGTGCATGCTCAGTCACGTGATCAGGGCCTGCTGAGCTTCGTGATTACTGTCTGCTCATCTGCTTGACAATTGCCAGCTGAGCTGTACGATTCCTGCCTGTCATCTCCTTGACAATTGCCACCTGTGCTGCATAATTCCTGCCTGCTCATCTACTTGATTATTGCCAGCTGAGCAGCATGATTTCTCAGAGCTGAGTTCCATGATTATTGCCTACTGATTCCTGCCTACTCAGCTCTTTGTTCATTGCCTCCAGAGGCACATGATCAGTGTATGACACCAAACATGATCAGCACATGATGAATCACATAATCAATGCATGATAAGCCAGGTGATCAGTGCATGATCAATTACGTGATCAGTGCATGATCAGTCATGTGACCAGTACATGGTAGCTGTGTGATCATTGCATGATAGCCACGTGATCAGTGCATGATCAGTCACGTGATCAGTGCATGTGGAGTCATGTAGTCAATGCATGATAGCGCCAAAATCAGTGCACGATCAGTCCCGTGATGAATGTATGATCAGCCAAGTGACCAGTGCAAGATAGCTACGTGATCAGTGCATGATCAGTCACATGATCAGTGCATGATCAGCCACGTCATCAGTGCATGATAGCCACGTGAGCAGTGCATACAATTACGTGATCAGTGCATGCGCAATCACGTGATCTGTGCATGAGAGACACGTGATCAGTGCATGATCATTCACGTGATAGGTGAGTGATCAGCGACGTGAACAGTGCATGCTCAGTCACGTGTTCAGGGCCTGCTGAGCTTCGCGATTACTGTCTGCTCATCTGCTTGACAACTGCCACCTGTGCTGCATAATTCCTGCCTGCTCATCTACTTGATTATTGCCAGCTGAGCAGCATGATTTCTCAGAGCTGAGTTCCATGATTATTGCCTACTGATTCCTGCCTACTCAGCTCTTTGTTCATTGCCTCCGGAGGCACATGATCAGTGTATGACACCAAATATGATCAGCACATGATGAATCACATAATCAATGCATGGTAAGCCAGGTGATCAGTGAATGATCAATTACGTGATCAGTGCAGGATCAGTCATGTGACCAGTACGTGGTAGCTGCGTGATCATTGCATGATCAGCCACGTGATCAGTGCATGATCAGCCACGTGATCAGTGCATGATCAGCCACATGATCAGTGCATGATCAATTACGTGATCAGTGCATGATCAGTCACGTGACCAATACATGGTAGCTACGTGATCATTGCCAGTTCAGCCACGTGAGCAGTGCATGATAGCCACGTGATCAGTGCATGATCAGCCACGTGATCAGTGCATGATCAGCCATGTGATCAGTGCATGATCAGCCACGTGAACAGTGCATGCTCAGTCACGTGATCAGGGCCTGCTGAGCTGCGTGATTACTGTCTGTTCATCTGCCTGACAATTGCCAGCTGAGATGCACGATTCCTGCCTGTCATCTGCTTGACAACTGCCAGCTGTGCTGCCAAATTCCTGCCTGCTCAGCTGCTTGATTATTGCCAGCTGAGCAGCATGATTCCTCACACCTGAGTTCCATGATTATTGCCTGCTGACTGTTTGATTCGTGCCTACTCAGCTCTTTGTTTATTGCCTCCAGAAGCACATGATCAGTGTATGATAGCAAACATGATCAGCGCATGATCAGTCACATGATCAGCGCCATTAAGTCACGTGATCACTACATGATAGTCATGTGATCAGTCCATGCTGAGTCACGGTATCAGTGCATGATCAGCCACGTGATCAGTGCACGATCTGTCACATGATTAGTGTATGATCATCCACGTGATCAGTGCATGGGCAGTCATGTGATCAGTGCATGATATAGACGTGATCAGTGCATGATCAGTCTCGTGATCAGTGCATGATAGCCACGTGATCAGTGCATGATCAGTCACCTGATGGGTGTATGATCATTCACGTGACCTGTACATGGTAGCTATATGATCATTGCATAATCAGCCACGTGAGTAGTGCATGATAGCCACGTGATCACTGCATGATCAGTCACGTGATCAGTGCATGATCAGTCATGTGACCAGTACATGGTAGTTGCGTGATCATCGCATGATCAGCCACGTGAGCAGTGCATGATAGCCAAGTGATCAGTGCATGATAAGACACGAGATCAGTGCATGATCAGTCACGTGATCAGTGCATGATCAGCCACGTGATCAGTGCATGACCAGGCACGTGATCAGTGTATGTCCAGCCAAGTGATCAGTGCATTATAGCCACGTGATCAGTGCATGATCAGTCACATGATCAGTGCATGATCAGTCACGTGATCAGGGCCTGCTGAGCTGCGTGATTACTGTCTGCTCATCTGCTTGACAATTGCCAGCTGAGCTGCACGATTCCTGCCTGCCATTTCCTTGACAATTGCCACCTGTGCTGCGTAATTCCTGCCTGCTCATCTACTTGATTATTGCCAGCTGAGCAGCATGATTTCTCAGAGCTGAGTTCCATGATTATAGCCTGCTGACTGATTCCTGCCTACTCAGCTCTATGTTCATTGCGTCCAGAGGCACATGATCAGTGTGTGACACCAAACATGATCAGCACATGATCAGTCACATATTCAATGCATGATAAGCCAGGTGATCACTGCATGATCAATTATGTGATCAGTGCATGATCAGTCATGTGACCAGTACATGGTAGCTGCGTGATCATTGCATGATCAGCCACGTGAGCAGTGCATGATAGCCACGTGATCATTGCATGATCAGTCACGTGATCTGTGCATGATCAGTCACGTGATCTGTGCATGATCAGTCACGTGATCTGTGCATGATCAGTCAGGTGATCAGTGCATGATCAATTAGCTGATCAGTGCATGAACAGTCACGTGACCAGTGCATGATCATTCACGTGATACGTGTGTGATCAGCCACGTGATCAGTGCATGTTATCCACGTGATCAGTACAGGATAGCCACGTGATCACTTCATGATTATTTACGTGATCTGTACATGATCAGTCACGTAATACGTGTGTGATCAGCCACCGGATCAGTGGGTGATGAGCCATGTGATCAGTGCAGGATCAATTACGTGATCAGTGCATGATCAGTCACATGACTAGTACATGGTAGCTACGTGATCATTGCGTGATCAGCCACGTGATCAGTGCATGATAGCTACGTGATCAGTGCATGATAGCCACATGATCAGTGCATGAGAGCCACGTGATCAGTGCATGATCAGTCACGTGATATATGTGTGATCAGCCACGTGATCAGTGCATGATGAGCCACGTGATCAGTGCAGGATCAATTACGTGATCAGTGCATGATCAGTCACGTGACCAGTACATGGTTGCTACGTGATCCATGCATGATCAGCCACGTGAGCAGAGCATGATAGCCACGTGATCAGTGCATGATCAGTCACGTGATCAGTACATGATCAGTCACTTGAACAGTGCATGATCATTATCGTGATCTGTGCATGATCAGTCACGTGACCAGTATATGGTAGCTACGTGATCATTCCATGACGAGCCACGTGAGCAGTGCATGATAGCCACGTGATGTGTGCATGATCAGTTACGTGAGCAGAGTATGATCAGCCACGTGATCAGTGCATGAGTGCCACGTGATCAGTGCATGATATGTCACGTGACAGGTGTGTGATCAGCCACGTGAACAGTGCATGTTCAGCCACGTGATCAGTGTATGATAGCCACGTGATCAGTGCATGATCAGTTACCTGAGCAGTGTATGATCAGCCACGTGATCAGTGCATGGTCAGACACGTGAACAGTGTATGATCAGCCACGTGATCAGTGCATGATATCCAAGTGATCAGTGCATGATCATCACGTGATCAGTGTATGATCAGCCACGTGAATAGTGCATGCTCAGTCACGTGATCAGGGCCTGCTGAGCTGCGTGATTACTGTCTGCTCATCTGCTTTACAACTACCAGCTGAGCTGCATGATTCCTGTCTGTCATCTGCTTGACAATTGCCAGCTGTGCTGCGTAATTCCTGCCTGCTCAGCTGCTTGATTATTGCCAGTTGAGCAGCATGATTCCTCACACCTGAGTTCCATGATTATTGCCTGCTGACTGTTTCATTCGTGCCTACTCAGCTCTTTGTTTATTGCCTCCAGAGGCAAATGATCAGTGTATGATAGCAAACATGATCAGCACATATCAGTCACATGATCAGAGCCATTAAGTCACGTGATCACTACATGATAGTCATGTGATCAGTCCATGCTCAGTCACGGTATCAGTGCATGATCAGCCACGTGATCAGTGCATGATCAGCCAGGTGATCATTTCATTTTAGCTATGTGATCAGTTCATGATTTGTCACGTGATCTGTGCATGACCAGGCAGGTAATCAGTGTATGATCAGCGACGTGATCAGTGCATGATCCGTCACCTAAAGGGTGTATGATCAGTCACCTGGACGGTACATGGTAGCTACATGATCATTGCGTGATCAGCCATGTAAGTAGTGCATGATAGCCATGTGATCAGTGCATGATCATTCACGTGTTCAGTGCATGATCAGTCATATAATCTGTGCATGACCAGGCACGTGATCAGTGTATGACCAGCCAAGTGATCAGTGCATGATAACCACGTGATCAGTACATGATCAGTCACGTAACCAGTGCATGATCAGTCACGTGATCAGTGGATAATCAGCCACGTGATTAGTGCATGATCAGCCACATGATCAGTGCATGATGAATTACGTGATCAGTGCATGATCATTCACGTGACCAGTATATTGTAGCTAGGTGATCATTGCATGATCAGCCACATGAGCCGTGCATGATAGCCACGAGATCAGTGCATGATCAGCCACGTGAATAGTGCATGATCAATTACGTGATCAGGGCATTATCAGTCACGAGACCAGTACTTGGTAGCTACGTGATCATTGCCAGATCAGCCACGTGAGCAGTGCATGAAAGCCACGTGATCAGTGCATGATCATCCATGTTATCAGTGCATGATCAGCCACGTGATCATTGCATGATATCCACGTGATCAGTGCATGATCAGCCAGGTGATCAGTGAATGATTGCTACGTGATCAGTTCATGATTAGTCACGTGATCTGTGCATGACCAGGCAGGTGATCAGTGTATGATCAGCCACGTGAACAGTGCATGATAGCCACGTGATCAATGCATGATCAGTCACCTGATGGGTGTATGATCAGTCACGTGACCCATACATGGTAGCTACATGATCACTGCATGATCAGCCACGTGAGTAGTGCATGATAGCCACGTGATCAGTGCATGATCAGTGACGTGATAAGTGCATGATCAGTCATGTAATCTGTGCATGACCAGGCACGTGATCAGTGTATGACCAGCCATGGGATCAGTGTATGATAGCCACGTGATCAGTGCATGATAAGTCACGTGATCAGTGCATGATCAGTCAAGTGATCAGTGCATGAAAAGCCACATGATCAGTGCATGATCAATTACGTCATCAGTGCATGATCAGTCACATGACCAGTACATGGTAGCTGCGTGATGAGTGTATGACCAGCCAAGTGATCAGTGCATGATAGCCACGTGATCAGTGCATGATCAGTGACCTGATCAGTGCATGATCAGTCACGTGATCAGTGCATGATCAGCCACGTGATCAGTGCACGATCAGTCACGTGACAGGTGTGTGATAAGCCACCTGAACAGTGCATGTTCAGCCACGTGATCAGTGCATGATATCCACGTGATCAGTGCATGATCAGTTACGTGAACAGTGTATGATCAGCCACGTGAGCAGTGCATGGTCAGACACGTGAACAGTGTATGATCAAACACGTGATCAGTGCATTATATCCACGTGATCAGTGCATGATCAGTCACGTGATATGTGTGTGATCAGCCACGTGATCAGTGCATGATGACTCAGGTGATCAGTGCAGGATTAATTACGTGATCAGTGCATGATCAGTCACGTGACCAGTACATGGTTGCTATGTGATCATTGCATGATCAACCACGTGAGCAGTGCATGATAGCCACGTGATCAGTGCATGATCAGTCACGTGATCAGTACATAATCAGTCAACTGAACAGTGCAGGATCATTTACGTGATCTGAGCATGATCAGTCACGTGACCAGAATATGGTAGCTACGTGAACATTGCATGACCAGCCAGGGGAGAAGTGCATGATAGCCACGTGATGTGTGCATGATCAGTTACGTGAGCAGAGTATGATCAGCCACGTGATCAGTGCATGATATCCACGTGATCAGTGCATGATCAGTTACGTGAACAGTGTATGATCAGCCACGTGAACAGTGTATGATCAGCCACGTGAGCAGTGCATGGTCAGACACGTGAACAGTGTATGATTAAACATGTGATCAGTGCATGATATCCATGTGATCTGTGCATGATAAGTCTCGTGAACAGTGCATGATCAGTCACGTGATCAGTGCATGATCAGCCACGTGATCAGTGCATGATCACTCACGTGACCATTATATGGTAGCTACGAGATCATTGCATGATCAGCCATGTGATCTGTGCATTATAGCCACGTGATCACTGCATGATAGCCACGTGATCAGTGCATGATCAGTCACGTTATCAGTTCATGATCAGCCACGTGATCAGTGCATGACCAGCCAAGTGATCAGTGCATGATAGCCTCGTGATCAGTGCATGATCAGTCACGTAATCAGTGCATGATCAGTCAAGTGATCAGTGTATGATCAGCCACGTGATCAGTGCATGATCAGCCACATGACCAGTGCATGATCAATTACGTGATCAGTGCATGATCAGTCACGTGACCAGTACATGGTAGCTACGTGATCATTGCATGATCAGCCACGTGATCAGTGCATGATCAGCCACGTGATCAGTGCATGATAGCCACGTGATCAGTGCATGATCAGTCACGTGATCAGTTCATGATCAGCCACGTGATCAGTGCATGACCAGCCAAGTGATCAGTGCATGATAGCCTCGTGATCAGTGCATGATCAGTCACGTAATCAGTGCATGATCAGTCAAGTGATCAGTGTATGATCAGCCACGTGATCAGTGCATGATCAGCCACATGACCAGTGCATGATCAATTACGTGATCAGTGCATGATCAGTCACGTGACCAGTACATGGTAGCTACGTGATCATTGCATGATCAGCCACGTGATCAATGCATGGTCAGGCACGTGATCAGTGCATGATCATCCACGTGATCAGTGCATGTGGAGTCATGTACTCAATGCATGATAGCGCCGTAATCAATACACGATCAGTCCCGTGATGAGTGAATGATCAGCCAAGTGATCATTGCAAGATAGCTACGTGATCAGTGCATGATCAGTCAGATGATCAGTGCATGATCAGCCACGTCATCAGTGCATGATAGCCACGTGAGCAGTGCATACAATTACGTGATCACTGCATGCGCAATCACGTGATCAGTGCATGATAGCCACGTGATCAGTGCATGATCAGTCACGTGATCAGTGCATGATCAGTTACATGATCAGTGTATGATCAGCCACGTGATCAGTGCATGATCAGCCACATGACCAGTGCATGATCAATTACGTGATCAGTGCATGATCAGTCACGTGACCAGGACATGGTAGCTACGTGATCATTGCCAGATCAGCCACGTAAGCAGTGCATGATAGCCACGTGATCAGTGCATGATCAGCCATGTGATCAGTGCATGATTAGTCACGTGATCAGTGCATGGTCAGTCACGTGATCAGTGCATGATCATCCACGTGATCAGTGCATGTGGAATCATGTAGTCAATGCATGATAGCGCCGTGATCAGTGCACGATCAGTCCCGTGATGAGTGTATGATCAGCCAAGTGATCAGTGCAAGATAGCTACGTGATCAGTGCATGATCAGTCACATGATCAGTGCATGATCAGTCACGTGATAGCTGTGTGATCAGCCATGTGAACAGTGCATGCTCAGTCACGTGATCAGGGCCTGCTGAGCTGCGTGATTACTGTCTGCTCATGTGCTTGACAATTTCCAGCTGAGCTGCACGATTCCTGCCTGTCATCTCCTTGACAATTGCCACCTGTGCTGCGTAATTCCTGCCTGCTCATCTACTTGATTATTGCCAGCTGAGCAGCATGATTTCTCAGAGCTGAGTTCCATGATTATAGCCTGCTGACTGATTCCTGCCTACTCAGCTCTATGTTCATTGCCTCCAGAGGCACATGATCAGTGTGTGACACCAAACATGATCAAAACATGATCAGTCACATAATCAATGCATGATAAGCCAGGTGGTCAGTGCATGATCAGTCACGTGATCTGTGCATGATCAGTCACGTGATCAGTGCATGATCAGTTACCTGATCAGTGCATGATCAGTCACGTGACCAGTGAGTGGTAGCTACATGATCATTGCATGATCAGCCACGTGATCAGTGCATGATAGCCACGTGATCAGTGCATGATAGCCACGTGATCAGTGCATGATCATTCACGTGATACGTGTGTGATCAGCCACGTATTCAGTGCATGTTATCCACGTGATCAGTGCAGGATAGACACGTGATCACTTCATGATTATTTACGTGATCTGTACATGATCAGTCACGTGATACGTGTGTGATGAGCCACCGGATCAGTGCGTGATGAGCCATGTGATCAGTGCAGGATCAATTACGTGATCAGTGCATGATCAGTCACATGACCAGTACATGGTTGCTACGTGATCATTGCGTGACCAGCCACGTGATCAGTGCATGATAGCCACGTGATCAGTGCATGATAGCCACATGATCAGTGCATGAGAGCCACGTGATCAGTGCATGATCAGTCACGTGATTGGACATGGTTGCTACGTGATCCTTGCATGATCAGCCACGTGAGCAGAGCCTGATAGCCACGTGATCAGTGCATGATCAGTCACTTAAACAGTGCATGATCATTGACGTGATCTGTGCATGATCAGTCACGTGACCAGTATATGGTTGCTACGTGATCATTCCTTGACGAGCCACGTGAGCAGTGCATGATAGCCACGTGATGTGTGCATGATCAGTTACGTGAGCAGAGTATGATCAGCCACGTGATCAGTGCATGAGTGCCACGTGATCAGTGCATGATATGTCACGTGACAGGTGTGTGATCAGCCACGTGAACAGTGCATGTTCAGCCACGTGATCAGTGCTTGATAGCCACGTGATCAGTGCATGATCAGTTACCTGAGCAGTGTATGATCAGCTACGTGATCAGTGCATCGTCAGACACGTGAACAGTGTATGATCTGCCACGTGATCAGTGCATGATATCCAAGTGATCAGTGCATGATCATCACGTGATCAGTGTATGATCAGCCACGTGAATAGTGCATGCTCAGTCACGTGATAAGGGCCTGCTGAGCTGTGAGGTTACTGTCTGCTCATCTGCTTGACAATTGCCAGCTGTGCTGCCTAATTCCTGCCTGCTCAGCTGCTTGATTATTGCCAGCTGAGCAGCATGATTCCTCACAGCTGAGTTCCATGATTATTGCCTGCTGACTGTTTGATTCGTGCCTACTCAGCTCTTTGTTTATTGCCTCCAGAGGCAAATGATCAGTGTATGAAACAAACATGATCAGCGCATGATCAGTCACATGATCAGAGCCATTAAGTCACGTGATCACTACATAATAGTCATGTGATCAGTCCATGCTCAGTCACGGTATCAGTGCATGATCAACCACGTGATCAGTGCACGATAGCCAGGTAATGAGTGCATTATAGCCAGATGATCAGTGCATTATCAGTCACGTGTCAGTGTATGATCAGCCAAGTAATCAGTCCATGATAGCCAACTGATCAGTGGATGATCAGTCACGTGTCAGTGCTTCGGCAGTCACGTGATCATTGCATGATCAGCCACGTGAATAGTGCATGATCAATTACGTGATCAGTGCATGATCAGTCACGTGATCAGTACATGATCAGTAACATGAACAGTGCATGATCAGTCATGTGATCAGTGTATGACCAGCCAAGAGATCAGTGCATGATAGCCACGTGATCAGTGCATGATCAGTTACGTGATCAGTGCATGATCAGACACGTGATCAGTGTATGTACAGCCACGTGATCTGTGAATGATCAGCCAAATGATCAGTGAACGATCAATTACATGATCAGTGCATGATCAGCCACGTGATCAGTGAATGATCAGTCACGTGATCAGTGCGTGGTCAGTCACGTGATCAGTGCATGATCATCCACCTGCTCAGTGCATGTGGAGTCATGTAGACAATGCATGATAGCGCCGTGATCAGTGCACGATCAGTCCCGTGATGAGTGTTTGATCAGCCAAGTGATCAGTGCAAGATAGCTACGTGATCAGTGCATGATCAGCAACGTCATCAGTGCATGATAGCCAAGTGAGCAGTGCATACAATTACCTGATCAGTGCATGCGCAATCACGTGATCAGTGCATGAGAGCCACGTGATCAGTGCATGATTATTCACGTGATAGGAGTGTGATCAGCCACGTGAACAGTGCATGCTCAGTCACGTGATAAGGGCCTGCTGAGCTGCGTGATTACTGTCTGCTCATCTGCCTGACAATTGCCACCTGAGCTGTACGATTCCTGCCTGTCATCTCCTTGACAATTGCCACCTGTGCTGCGTAATTCCTGCCTGCTCATCTACTTGAATATTGCCAGCTGAGCAGCATGATTTCTCAGAGCTGAGTTCCATGATTATTGCCTGCTGACTGATTCCTGCTTACTCAGCTCTTTGTTCATTGCCTCCAGAGGCACATGATCAGTGTATGACACCGAACATGATCAGCACATGATCAGTCACATGATCAATGCATGATAAGCCAGGTGATCAGTGCATGATCAATTACGTGATCAGTGCATGATCAGTCATGTGAACGCTACATGGTAGCTGCGTGATCATTGCATGATCAGCCACGTGAGCAGTGCATGATAGCCACGTGATCAGTTCATGATCAGCCACGTGATCAGTGCATGATCAGTCACGTGATCAGTGCATGATCAGCCACGTGATCAGTGCATGATCAATTTCGTGATCAGTGCATGATTAGTCATGTGACCAGTACATGGTAGCTACGTGATCATTGCATGATCAGCCACGTGATCAGTGCATGATAGCCATGTGATCAGGCCATGATAGCCACGTGATCAGTGCATGATCAGTCATGTGATATGTGTGTTATCAGCCACGTGATCAGTGCATGATATCCAAATAATCAGTGCATGATAGCCACGTGATCACTTCAAGAATAGTCACGTGAGCTGTGCATGACCAGGCATGATGAGTGCATGATATCCACGTGATCAGTACATTATAGCCACGTGATCAGTGCATGAGAGCCACGTGATCATTGCATGGTCAGTCCCGTGATACATGTGTGATCAGCCACGTGATCAGTGCATGATGAGCCACGTGATCAGTGCAGGATCAATTATGTGATCATTGCATGATCAGTCACATGACCAGTACATGGTTGCTACGTGATCATTGCATGATCAGCCACGTGAGCACAGCATGATAGCCACGTGATCAGTGCATGATCAGTCACGTGATCAGTACATGATCAGTCCTGTGAACAGTGCATGGTCATTTATGTGATCTGTGCATGATCAGTCACCTGACCAGTATATGGTAGCTACGTGATCATTGCATGACGAGCCACTTAGCAGTGCATGATAGCCACGTGATGTGTGCATGATCAGTTACGTGAGCAGAGTATGATCAGCCACGTGATCAGTGCATGAGTTCCCCGTGATCACTGCATGATAAGTCACGTGACAGGTGTGTTATAAGCCACGTGAACAGTGCATGTTCAGCCACGTGATCAGTGCATGATATCCACGTGATCAGTGCATGATCAGTAACATGAACAGTGTATGATCAGCCACGTGAGCATACATGGTCAGACACGTGAACAGTGTATGATCAAACACGTGATCATTGCATGATATCCACGTGATCAGTGCATGAGGAGTCTCGTGAACAGTGCATGATCAGTCACGTGAACAGTGCATGATAAGTCACCTGATCAGTGCGTGATCAGTGCATGATCACTCACGTGACCAGTACATGTTAGCTACGTGATCATTGCATGATCAGCCACGTCAGCAGTGCATGATAGCCACGTGATCAGTGCATGATCATTTTCGGGAGCAGAGTATGATAAGCCACTTGATCAGTGCATGATAGCCACGTGATCACTGCATGATCTGTCACATGATCAGTGTATGATCATCCACATGTTCATTGCATGGGCAGTCATGTGATCAGTGCATGATATAGACGTGATCAGTGCATGATCAGTCTCGTGTTCAGTGTATGATCAACCACATGAACAGTGCACGATAGCCAGGTAATGAGTGCATGAGAGCCAGATGATCAGGGCATTATCAGTCAGGTGATCAGTGTATGATCAGCCAAGTAATCAGTGCATGGTAGCCAACTGTTCAGTGGATGATCAGTCACGTGGTCAGTGCATGATCAGTCACGTGATCAGTGCATGATCAATTACGTGATCAGTGCATGATCAGTCATGTGACCAGTACATGGTAGCTGTGTGATCATTGTGTGATCAGCCACGTGAGCAGTGCATGATAGCCACGTGAGCAGTGCAAGATCAGCCACGTGATCAGTGCATGATCAGTCAAGTGATCAGTGCATGATCAGTCACGTGACCAGTACATAGTAGCTACGTGATCATTGCATGATCAGCCACGTGATCAGTGCATGATAGCCAAGTGATCAGTGGATGATCAGTCACGTGATACGTGTGTGATCCGCCAAGTGATCAGTGCATGATATCCACGTAATCAGTGCATGATAGCCACGTGATCACTTCATGAGTAGTCACGAGATCTGTGCATGACCAGGCACGTGATCAGTGTATGTACAGCCACGTGATCAGTGCATGATAGCCACGTGATCAGTGCATGATCAGTCATGTGAACAGTGCATGGTCAGTCCCGTGATCAGTGTATGATCAGCCACGTGATTAGTGCGTGATCAAGTACGTGATCAGTGCATGATCAGCCATGTGACCAGTACATGGTAGCTATGTGATCATTGTATTATCAGCCACGTGAGCAGTGCATGATAGCCACGTGATCAGTGCATGATCAGTCACGTGATCATTGCATTATCAGCCACGTGAGCAGTGCATGATAGCCACGTGATCAGTGCATTATCAGTCACGTGATCAGGGCATGATCAGTCACGTGATCTGTGCATGATCAATTACGTTACCTTTGCATGATCAGTCACGTGACCAGTACATGTTCGCTACGTGATCATTGCAGGATCAGCCACGTGAGCACTGCATGATAGACACGTGATCAGTGCATGATCAGCTACATGAGCAGTGTATGATCAGCCACGTGATCAGTGCATGATCAGACACGTTAACAGTGTATGATCAGCAGCGTGATCATTGCATGATGCCTACGTGATCATTTCATGATTAGTCACGTGATCTGTGCATGACAGGAACGTAATCAGTGTTTGAAATCCACGTGATCAGTGAATTATCGCCACGTGATCAGTTCATGATTAGTCACGTGATCTGTGCATGACCTGGCACGTGAACAGTGTATGATCAGCCAGGTGATCAGTGCATTATAGCCACGTGATCAGTACATGATCAGTCAAGTGATCAGTGGGTGAACAGTCACGTGATCAGTGCATGATGAGCCACGTGATCAGTTCAGGATCAATTACGTGATCAGTGCATGATCAGTCACGTGACCAGTACATGGATGCTACATGATCACTGCATGATCAGCCACATGAGCAGGGCATGATAGCCATGTGATCAGTGCATGATCAGTCAGGTGATCAGTACATGATCAGTCACTTGAACAGTGCATGATCATTTACGTGATCTGTGCATGATGAATCACGTGACCAGTATATGGTAGCTACGTGATCATTGCATGACCAGCCACTTGAGCAGTGCATGATGGCCACGTGATATATGCATGATCAGTTACGTGAGCAGAGTATGATCAGCCATGTGATCAGTGCATGAGTGCCACGTGATCAGTGCATGATCAGTCACGTGACAGGTGTGTAATCAGCCACGTGAACAGTGCATGTTCAGCCACGAAATCAGTGCATGATACCCAAGTGATCAGTGCATGATCAATCACATGATCAGTGTATGATCATCCACGTGAACAGTGCATGCTCAGTCACGTGATCAGGGCCTGCTGAGCTGCGTGATTACTGTCTGTTCATCTGCTTGACAATTGCAAGCTGGGCTGCAAGATTCCTGCCTGTCATCTGCTTCACAATTCCCAGCTGTGCTGCGTAATTCCTGCCTGCTCAGCTGCTTGATTATTGCCGGCTGAGCAGCATGATTCCCCACACCTGAGTTCAATGATTATTGCCTGCTGACTGTATGATTCGTGCCTACGCTGCTGTTTGTTTATTGCCTCCAGAGGCACTTGATCAGTGTAAGATAGCAAACATGATGAGCGCATAATCAGTCACATGATCAGTGCATGATCCGTCACGTGATCAGTGCATGATCCGTAACGTGATCAGTGCATGATCAGTCACGTGATCAGTTCATGATCAGCCACGTGATCAGTACATGGTAGCTACGTGATCATTGCATGATCAGCCACGTGATCAGTGCTTGATAGCCACGTGATCAGTGCATGATAGTCACCTGATAAGTGCATGATCAGTCACGTGATACGTGTGTGATCAGCCACGTGATCAGTTCATGATATCAGTGCATGATAGCCCGTGATCAGTGCATGAGAGCCACGATATCAGTGCATGATCAGTCACGTGATACGTGTGTGATCAGCCACGTGATCAGTGCATGATAGCCACGTGATCAGTGCATGATAGCCACGTGATCAGTGCATGAGAACCTTGTGATCAGTATGATCAGTCACGAGATATATGTGTGATCAGCCACGTCATCAGTGCAGGATCAATTACGTGATCAGTGCATGATCAGTCACGTGACCAGTACATGGTTGCTACGTGATCATTACAAGATCAGCCACGTGAGCAGTGCATGATAGCCACATGATCATTGCATGATCAGTCACGTGACCAGTACATGGTAGCTACGTGATCATTGCATGATCAGCCACGTGATCAGTGCATGATAGCCACGTGATCAGTGCATGATAGCCACGTAATAAGTGCATGATCAGTCACGTGATACGTGTGTGATCAGCCACGTGATCAGTGCATGATCAATTACTTTACCATTGCATGATCAGTCACGTGACCAGTACATGTTAGCTACGTGATCATTGCAGGATCAGCCACGTGAGCACTGCATGATAGACACGTGATCAGTGCATGATCAGCTACATGAGCAGTGTATGAGCAGCCACGTGATCAGTGCATGATCAGACCCGAGAACAGTGTATGATCATCCACGTGTTCAGTGCATGGGCCGTCATGTGTTCAGTGCATGATATACACATGATCAGTGCATGATCAGTCTCGTGATCAGTGTATGATCAGCCAAGTAAACAGTGCATGATAGCCAACTGTTGAGTGGATGATCAGTCACGTGATCAGTGCATGATCAGTCACGTGATCAGTACATGATCAGTCACATGAACAGTGCATGATCATTTATGTGACAGGTGTGTGATCAGCCACCTGATCAGTGCATGGTCAGACACGTGAACAGTGTATTATCAGCCACATGATCAGTGCATGATATCCAAGTGATCAGTGCATGATCAATCACGTGATCAGTGTTTGATAAGCCACGTGAACAGTGCATGCTCAGTCACGTGATCAGGGCCTGCTGAGCTGCGTGATTACTGTCTGCTCATCTGCTTGACAATTGCCAGCTGAGCTGCACGATTCCTGCCTGTCATCTGCTTGACAATTGCCAGCTGTGCTGGGTAATTCCTGCCTGCTCAGTTGCTTGATTATTGCCAGCTGAGCAGCATGATTCCTCACACCTGAGTTCCATGATTATTGCCTGCTGACTGTTTGATTTGTGCCTACTCAGCTCTTTGTTTATTGCCTCCAGAGGCACATGATCAGTGTATGATAGCAAACATGATCATCGCATGATCAGTCACATGATCAGAGCCAGTAAGTCACGTGATCACTACATGATAGTCATGTGATCAGTCCATGCTCAGTCACGGTATCAGTGCATGATCAGCCCCGTGATCAGTGCATGATCAGCCAAGTGATCAGTGCATGATCGGCCAGGTGATCAGTTCATGATAGCTATGTGATCAGTTCATGATTTGTCACGTGATCTGTGCATGACCAGGCAGGTGATCAGTGTATGATCATCCACGTGAACAGTGCATGATAAACACGTGATCAGTGCATGATCCGTCACCTGATGGGTGTATGATCAGTCACCTGACCGGTACATGGTAGCTACATGATCATTGCATGATCAGCCACGTGAGTAGTGCATGATAGCCACGTGATCAGTGCATGATCAGTCACGTGTTCAGTGCATGATCAGTCATGTAATCTGTGCATGACCAGGCTCGGGATCAGTGTATGACCAGCCAAGTGATCAGTGCATGATCAGTCACGTGATCAGTGCATGATCAGTCACGTGATCAGTGCATGATCAGTCACGTGATCAGTGGATGATCAGCCAGGTGATCAGTGCATGATCAGCCACATGATCAGTGCATGATCAATTACGTGATCAGTGCATGATCAGTCACGTGACCACTATATGGTAGCTAGGTGATCATTGCATGATCAGCCACATGAGCCGTGCATGATAGCCACGAGATCAGTGCATGATCAGTCACATGATCAGTGCATGATCACTCACATTAACAGTGCATGATAAGTCACCTGATCAGTGCATGATCAATTACGTGATCAGTGCATGATCACTTACGTGACCAGTACATGGTAGCTACGTGATCATTGCATGAACAGCCGCGTGAGCAGTGCATGATAGCCACGTGATCAGTGCATGATCTGTCGCATGATCAGTGTATGATCATCTGGGTGATCAGTGCATGGGCAATCATGTGATCAGTGCATGATATAGACGTGATTACTGCATGATCAGTCTCATGATCAGTGTATGATCAACCACATGATCAGTGCACGATAGCCAGGTAATGAGTGCACGATAGCCAGATGATCAGGGCATTATCAGTCACGTGATCAGTATATGATGAGCCAAGTAATAAGTGCATGATAGCCAACTGATCAGTGGATGATCAGTCACGTGATCAGTGCATGGTCAGTCACGTGATCATTGCATGATCAGCCACGTGATCAGTGCATGATCAATTACGTGATCAGTGCATGATCAGCCACGTGATCAGTGCATGATCAGTCACGTGATCAGTGCATGATCAGCCAAATGATAAGTGCATGATCAATTACGTGATCAATGCATGATCAGCCACGTGATCAGTGCATGATCAGTCACGTGATCAGTACATGATCAGTCACGTGAACAGTGCGTGATCATCTACGTGATCTGTGCATGATCAGCCAAATGATAAGTGCATGATCAATTACGTGATCAGTGCATGATCAGCCACGTGATCAGTGCATGATCAGTCACGTGATCAGTACATGATCAGTCACGGGAACAGTGCCTGATCATTTACGTGATCTGTGTATGACCAGCCAAGTGATCAGTGCATGATACCCACGTGATCAGTGCATGATCAGTCACGTGATCAGTGCATGATCAGTCACGTGATTGGTGTATGATCAGCCACGTGATCAGTGCATGATCAGCCAAATGATAAGTGCATGATCAATTACGTGATCAGTGCATGATCAGCCACGTGAACATTGCATGATCAGTCACGTGATCAGAACATGATCAGTCACGTGAACAGTGCTTGATCATTTACGTGATTGTGCATGATCAGTCACGTGACAAGTATATGGTAGCTACGTGATCATTCCATGACGAGCCACGTGAGCAGTGCATGATATAAACGTGATGTGTGCATGATGAGTTACGTGAGCAGAGTATGATCAGCCACGTGATCAGTGCATGAGTGCCACGTGATCAGTGCATGGTATGTCACGTGACAGGTGTGTGATCAGCCACGTGATCAGTGCATGGTTAGACACGAGAACAGTGTATGATCAGCCACGTGATGAGTGCATGATATCCAAGTGATCAGTGCATGATCAATCACGTGATCAGTGTATGATCAGCCACGTGAACAGTGCATGCTCAGTCACGTGATCTGGGCCTGCTGAGCTGCGTGATTACTGTCTGCTCATCTGCTTGACAATTATCAGCTGAGCTGCACGATTCCTGCCTGTCATCTGCTTGACAATTGTCAGCTGTGCTGCGTAATTCCTGCCTGCTCAGCTGCTTGATTATTGCCAGCTGAGCAGCATGATTCCTCACAGCTGAGTTCCATGATTATTGCCTGCTGACTGTTTGATTCGTGCCTACTCAGCTCTTTGTTTATTGCCTCCAGAGGCACATGATCAGTGTATGATACCAAACATGATCAGCACATGATCAGTCACATGATCAGCACCATTAAGTCACGTGATCACTACATGATACTCATGTGATCAGTCCATGCTGAGTCACGGTCTCAGTGCATGATCAGCCACGTGATCAGTGCATGATCTGTCACATGATTAGTGTATGATCATCCACGTGATCAGTGCATGGGCCGTCATGTGATCAGTGCATGATATAGACGTGATCAGTGCATGATCAGTCTCGTGATCAGTGCATGATAGCCACGTGATCAGTGCATGATAGCCACGTGATCAGTGCATGATCAGTCACCTGATGGGTGTATGATCATTCACGTGACCTGTACATGGTAGCTACATGATCATTGCATGATCAGCCACGTGAGTAGTGCATGATAGCCACGTGATCACTGCATGATCTGTCACGTGATCAGTGCATGATCAGTCATGTGACCAGTACATTGTAGCTGCGTGATCATCGCATGATCAGCCACGTGATCAGTGCATGATAGCCACGTGATCAGTGCATGATCAGTCATCTGATAGGTGTATGATCATTCACGTGACGTGTACATGGTAGCTGCGTGATCATCGCATGATCAGCCACGTGATCAGTGCATGATAGCCACGTGATCAGTGCATGATAGCCACGTGATCAGTGCATGATTAGTCAGGTGATCAGTGCATGATCAGTCAGGTGATCAATGTATGATCAGCCACGTGATCAGTGCTTGATCAGCCACATGATCAGTGCATGATCAATTACATGATCAGTGCATGATCAATTACATGATCAGTGCATGATCAGTCACGTGACCAGTACATGGTAGCTACGTGACATTGCATGATCAGCCACGTGACCAGTATATGATAGCCACGTGATCAGTGCATGATCAGCCATTTGATCAGTGCCTGATCAGTCACGTGATGAGTACATGGTCAGTCACGGGATCAGTGCATGATCATCCACGTGATCAGTGCATGTGCAGTCATGTAGTCAATGCATGATAGCGCCGTGATCAGTGCACGATCAGTCCCGTGATGAGTGTATGATCAGCCAAGTGATCAGTGCAAGATAGCTACGTTATCAGTGCAGGATCAGTCACATGATCAGTGCATGATCAGTCACGTGATAGGTGTGTGATCAGCCATGTGAACAGTGCATGCTCAGTCACGTGATCAGGGCCTGCTGAGCTGCGTGATTACTGTCTGCTCATCTGCTTGACAATTTCCAGCTGAGCTGCACGATTCCTTCCTGTCATCTCCTTGACAATTGCCACCTGTGCTGCGTAATTCCTGCCTCCTCATCTACTTGATTATTGCCAGCTGAGCAGCATGATTTCTCAGAGGTGAGTTCCATGATTATAGCCTGCTGACTGATTCCTGCCTACTCAGCTCTATGTTCATTGCATCCAGAGGCACTTGATCAGTGTGTGACACCAAACATGATCAGCACATGATCAGTCACATGATCAATGCATGATAAGCCAGGTGATCAGTGCATGATCAATTATGTGATCAGTGCATGACCAGTCATGTGACCAGTACATGGTAGCTGTGTGATCATTGCATGATCAGCCACGTGAGCAGTGCATGATAGCCATGTGATCAGTGCATGATCAGTCACGTGATCTGTGCATGATCAGTCACGTGATCTGTGCATGATCAGTCACGTGATCAGTGCATGATAGCCACGTGATCAGTGCATGATCAGTCACGTGATACGTGTGTGATCAGCCACGTGGTCAGTGCATGATATCCACGTGATCAGTGCAGGATAGCCACGTGATCACTTCATGATTAGTCACGTGATCTGTATATGATCAGTCACGTGATACGTGTGTGATCAGCCACCGGATCAGTGCGTGATGAGCCACGTGATCAGTGCATGATCAGTCACGAGACGAGTACATGGTTGCTACGTGATCGTTGCATGATCAGCCACGTGAGCAGAGCATGATAGCCACGTGATCAGTGCATTATCAATCACGTGATCAGTACATGATCAGTCACGTGAACAGTGCATGATCATTTACGTGATCTGTGCATGATTAGTCACGTGACCAGTATATGGGAGCTTCGTGATCATTCTATGACGAACCACGTGAGCAGTGCATGATAGCCACGTGATGTGTGCATGATGAGTTTCGTGAGCAGAGTATGATCAGCCACGTGATCAGTGCATGAGTGCCAGGTGATCAGTGCATGATATGTCACGTGACAGGTGTGTGATGAGCCACGTGAACAGAGCATGTTCAGCCACGTATTCAGTGCATGATAGCCACGTGATCAGTGCATTATCAGTTACGTGAGCAGTGTATGATCAGCCACGTGATCAGTGCATGGTCAGACTCGTGAACAGTGTGTGATCAGCCACGTGATCAGTGCATGATATCCAAGTGATCAGTGCATGATCAATCACGTGATCAGTGTATGATCAGCCACGTGAACAGTGCATGCTCAGTCACGTGATCAGGGCCTGCTGAGCTGCGTGATTACTGTCTGTTCATCTGCTTGACAATTGCAAGCTGAGCTGCAAGATTCCTGCCTGTCATCTGCTTCACAATTTCCAGCTGTGCTGCGTAATTCCTGCCTGCTCAGCTGCTTGATTATTGCCGGCTGAGCAGCATGATTCCTCACACCTGAGTTCAATGATTATTGCCTGCTGACTGTATGATTCGTGCCTACGCTGCTGTTTGTTTATTGCCTCCAGAGGCACTTGATCAGTGTATGATAGCAAACATGATGAGCGCATGATCAGTCACATGATCAGTGCATGATCCGTCACGTGATCAGTGCATGATCCGTCATGTGATCAGTGCATGAGCAGTCACGTGATCAGTGCATGATAGCCACGTGATCAGTGCATGATAGTCACCTGATCAGTGCATGATCAGTCACGTGATATGTGTGTGATCAGCCACGTGATCAGTGCATGATAGCCACGTGATCAGTGCCTGAGAGCCTTGTGATCAGTGCATGATGAGTCACGAGATATATGTGTGATCAGCCACGTCATCAGTGCAGTATCAATTAAGTGATCAGTGCATGATCAGTCACGTGACCAGTACATGGTTGCTACGTGAACATTACAAGATCAGCCACGTGAGCAGTGCATGATAGCCACGTGATCAGTGCATGATCAGTCACGTGACCAGTACATGGTAGCTACGTGATCATTGCATGATCAGCCACGTGATCAGTGCATGATAGCCACGTGATCAGTGCATGAGAGCCACGATATCAGTGCATGATCAGTCACGTGATACGTGTGTGATCAGCCACGTGATCAGTGCATGATCAATTACTTTACCATTGCATGATCAGTCACGTGACCAGTACATGTTAGCTACGTGATCATTGCAGGATCAGCCACGTGAGCACTGCATGATAGACACGTGATCAGTGCATGATCAGCTACATGAGCAGTGTATGAGCAGCCACGTGATCAGTACATGATCAGACACGAGAACAGTGTATGATCATTCACGTGTTCAGTGCATGGGCCGTCATGTGTTCAGTGCATGATATACACATGATCAGTGCATGATCACTCTCGTGATCAGTGTATGATCAGCCAAGTAAACAGTGCATGATAGCCAACTGTTGAGTGGATGATCAGTCACGTGATCAGTGCATGATCAGTCACGTGATCAGTACATGAGCAGTCACATGAACAGTGCATGATCATTTATGTGACAGGTGTGTGATCAGCCACCTGATCAGTGCATGGTCAGACACGTGAACAGTGTATTATCAGCCACATGATCAGTGCATGATATCCAAGTGATCAGTGCATGATCAATCACGTGATCAGTGTTTGATAAGCCACGTGAACAGTGCATGCTCAGTCACGTGATCAGGGCCTGCTGAGCTGCGTGATTACTGTCTGCTCATCTGCTTGAGAATTGCCAGCAGAGCTGCACGATTCCTGCCTGTCATCTGCCTGACAATTGCCAGCTGTGCTGCGTAATTCCTGCCTGCTCAGCTGCTTGATTATTGCCAGCTGAGCAGCATGATTCCTCACAGCTGAGTTCCATGATTATTGCCTGCTGACTGTTTGATTCGTGCCTACTCAGCTCTTTGTTTATTGCCTCCAGAGGGACATGATCAGTGTATGATACCAAACATGATCAGCGCATGATCAGTCACATGGTCAGCGCCTTTAAGTCACCTGATCACTACATGATAGTCATGTGATCAGTCCATGCTCAGTCACGGTATCAGTGCATGATCAGCCACGTGATCAGTGCATGATAGCCACGTGATCATTGCATGATAGCCACGTGATCAGTGCATGATCAGCCAGGTGTTCAGTGCATGATAGCCACGTGTTCAGTTCATGATTAGTCACGTGATCTGTGCATGACCAAGCAGGTGATCAGTGTATGATCAGCCACGTGAACAGTGCATGATAGGCACGTGATCAGTGCACGGTCAGTCATCTGATGGGTGTATGATTAGTCACGTGACCGGTACATGGTAGCTACATGATCATTGCATGATCAGCCACGTGGGTAGTGCATGATAGCCACGTGATCAGTGCATTATCAGTCACGAGATCAGTGCATGATCAGTCATGTGACCAGTACATGGTCGATACGTGATCATTGCATGATCAGCTACGTGAGCAGTGCGTTATAGCCACGTGATCAGTGCATGTTCAGCCACGTGCTCAGTGCATGATCAGTCATGTGATCAGTGCATGATCAGCCACGTGATCAGTGCATGACCAGGCACGTGATCAGTACATAATCAGTCACGTGAACAGTGCATGATCATTTACGTGATCTGTGCATGATGAATCACGTGACCATTATATGTTAGCTACGTGATCATTGCATGACCAGACACGTGAGCAGTGCATTATCAGCCACATGATCAGTGCATGATCAATTACGTGATCAGTGCATGATGAGCCACGTGATCAGTGCATGACCAGGCACGTGTTCAGTGTATGACCAGCCAAGTAATCAGTGCATGATAGCCATGTGAACAGTGCATGATCACTCACGTAAACAGTGCATGATCAGCCACGTGAGCAGTGCATGACAGCCACGTGATCAGTGCATGATCAGTTTGGTTGCATAGTATGATCAGCCACTTGATCAGTGCATGATAGCCACGTGATCACTGCATGATCTGTCACATGATCAGTGTATGATCATCCACGTGATCAGTGCATGGGCATTCATGTGATCAGTGCATGATATAGACGTGATCAGTGCATGATCAGTCTCGTGATCAGTGTATGATCAACCACGTGATCAGTGCACGATAGCCAGGTAATGAGTGCATGATAGCCAGATGATCAGTGCTTTATCAGTCACGTGATCAGTGTATGATCAGCCAAGTAATCAGTGCATGATAGCCAAATGATCAGTGCATGATCAGTCACGTGATCAGTGCATGATCAGTCACGTGATCAGTGCATGATCAGCCACGTGATCAGTGCATGATCAATTACGTGATCAGTGTATGATCAGTCATGTGACCAGTACATGATAGCTACGTGATCATTGCATGATTAGCCACGTGATCAGTGCATAATAGCCACGTGATCAGTGCATGATCAGTCACGTGATACGTGTGTTATCATCCACATGATCAGTGCATGATATCCACGTGATCAGTGCATGATAGCCACGTGATCAGTGCATGATCAGTTACGTGAGCAGTGTATGATCAGCCACGTGATCAGTGCATGGTCAGACATGTGAACAGTGTATGATTAGCCACGTGATCACTGCATGATACCTACGTGATCAGTTCATGATTAGTCACGTGATCTGTGCAAGACAGGCACGTAATCAGTGCATGATATCCACGTGATCAGTGAATTATAGCCACCTGATCAGTTCATGATTAGTCACGTGACCTGTGCATGACGAGGCACGTGAACAGTGTTTGATCTGCCGCGTTATCAGTGCATTATAGTCACGTGATCAGTGCATGATCAGTCACCTGATGGGTGTATGATCAGTCACGTGACCGGTACATGGTAGCTACATGAACATTGCATGATCAGCCACGTGAGGAGTGCATGATAGCCACGTGATCAGTGCATGATCAGCCACGTGATCAGTGCATGATCAGTCAAGTGATCAGTGCATGATCAGTCACGTGATCAGTGCATGATCATCCACGTGAACAGTGCATGTTCAGCCACGCAATCAGTGCATGATAGCCACGTGATCAGTGCATGATCAATCACGTGATCAGTGTATGATCATCCACGTGAACAGTGCATGCTCAGTCACGTGATCAGGGCCTGCTGAGCTGCGTGATTACTGTCTGTTCATCTGCTTGACAATTGCAAGCTAAGCTGCAAGATTCCTGCCTGTCATCTGCTTCACAATTCCCAGCTGTGCTGCGTAATTCCTGCCTGCTCAGCTGCTTGATTATTGCCGGCTGAGCAGCATGATTCCTCACACCGGAGGTCAATGATTATTGCCTGCTGACTGTATGATTCGTGCCTACGCTGCTGTTTGTTTATTGCCTCCAGAGGCACTTGATCAGTGTAAGATAGCAAACATGATGAGCGCATAATCAGTCACATGATCAGTGCATGATCCGTCACGTGATCAGTGCATGATCAGCCACGTGATCAGTGCATGATTGCCACGGGATCAGTGCATGATATCCACGTGATCAGTACGGGATAGCCACGTGATCACTTCATGATTCGTCACGTGATCTGTACATGATCAGTCACGTGATACGTGTGTGATCAGCCAGGTGATCAGTGCGTGATGAGCCACGTGATCAGTGCAGGATCAATTACGTGATCAGTGCATGATCAGTCACATGACCAGTACATGGTAGCTACGTGATCATTGCATGATCAGCCACGTGATCAGTGCATGATAGCCACGTGATCAGTGCATGATAGTCACCTGATCAGAGCATGATCAGTCACGTGATACGTGTGTGATCAGCCACGTGATCAGTGCATGATATCAGTGCATGATAGCCCGTGATCAGTGCATGAGAGCCACGATATCAGTGCCTGATCAGTCACGTGATACGTGTGTGATCAGCCACGTGATCAGTGCATGATATCCACGTGATCAGTGCATGATAGCCACGTGATCAGTGCATGAGAGCCTTGTGATCAGTGCATGATCAGTCACGAGATATATGTGTGATCAGCCACGTGATCAGTGCAGGATCAATTACGTGATCAGTGCATGATCAGTCACGTGACCAGTACATGGTTGCTACGTGAACATTACAAGATCAGCCACGTGATCAGTGCATGATGAGCCACGTGATCAGTGCAGGATCAATTACGTGATCAGTGCATGATCAGTCACGTGACCAGTACATGGTTGCTACGTGATCCATGCATGATCAGCCACGTGAGCAGAGCATGATAGCCACGTGATCAGTGCATGATCAGTCACGTGATCAGTACATGATCAGTCACTTGAACAGTGCATGATCATTATCATGATCTGTGCATGATCAGTCACGTGACCAGTATATGGTAGCTACGTGATCATTCCATGACGAGCCACGTGAGCAGTGCATGATAGCCACGTGATGTGTGCATGATCAGTTACGTGAGCAGAGTATGATCAGCCACGTGATCAGTGCATGAGTGCCACGTGATCAGTGCATGATATGTCACGTGACAGGTGTGTGATCAGCCACGTGAACAGTGAATGTTCAGCCACGTGATCAGTGTATGATAGCCACGTGATCAGTGCATGATCAGTTACCTGAGCAGTGTATGATCAGCCACGTGATCAGTGCATGGTCAGACACGTGAACAGTGTATGACCAGCCACGTGATCAGTGCATGATATGCAAGTGATCAGTGCATGATCAATCACGTGATCAGTGTATGATCAGCCACGTGAACAGTGCATGCTCAGTCACGGGATCTGGGCCTGCTGAGCTGCGTGATTACTGTCTGCTCATCTGCTTGACAATTGCCAGCAGAGCTGCACGATTCCTGCCTGTCATCTGCTTGACCATTGCCAGCTGTGCTGCGTAATTCCTGCCTGCTCAGCTGCTTGATTATTGCCAGCTGAGCAGCATGATTCCTCACAGCTGAGTTCCATGATTATTGCCTGCTGACTGTTTGATTCGTGCCTACTCAGCTCTTTGTTTATTGCCTCCAGAGGGACATGATCAGTGTATGATACCAAACATGATCAGCGCATGATCAGTCACATGGTCAGCGCCATTAAGTCACGTGATCACTACATGATAGTCATGTGATCAGTCCATGCTCAGTCACGGTATCAGTGCATGATCAGCCACGTGATCAGTGCATGATAGCCACGTGATCATTGCATGATAGCCACGTGATCAGTGCATGATCAGCCAGGTGTTCAGTGCATGATAGCCACGTGTTCAGTTCATGATTAGTCACGTGATATGTGCATGACCAAGCAGGTGATCAGTGTATGATCAGCCACGTGAACAGTGCATGATAGGCACGTGGTCAGTGCATGGTCAGTCATCTTATGGGTGTATGATTAGTCACGTGACAGGTACATGGTAGCTACATGATCATTGCATGATCAGCCACGTGGGTAGTGCATGATAGCCACGTGATCAGTGCATTATCAGTCACGAGATCAGTGCATGATCAGTCATGTGACCAGTACATGGTCGATACGTGATCATTGCATGATCAGCTACGTGAGCAGTGCGTTATAGCCACGTGATCAGTGCATGTTCAGCCACGTGATCAGTGCATGATCAGTCACGTGATCAGTGCATGATCAGCCACGTGATCAGTGCATGACCAGGCACGTGATCAGTACATAATCAGTCACGTGAACAGTGCATGATCTTTTACGTGATCTGTGCATGATGAATCACGTGACCATTATATGGTAGCTATGTGATCATTGCATGACCAGACACGTGAGCAGTGCATTATCAGCCACATGATCAGTGCATGATCAATTACGTGATCAGTGCATGATCAGCCACGTGATCAGTGCATGACCAGGCACGTGTTCAGTGTATGACCAGCCAATTAATCAGTGCATGATAGCCATGTGATCAGTGCTTGATCACTCACGTGAACAGTGCATGATCAGCCACGTGAGCAGTGCATGACAGCCACGTGATCAGTGCATGATCAGTTTGGGAGCATAGTATGATCAGCCACTTGATCAGTGCATGATAGCCACGTGATCACTGCATGATCTGTCACATGATCAGTGTATGATCATCCACGTGATCAGTGCATGGGCATTCATGTGATCAGTGCATGATATAGACGTGATCAGTGCATGATAGGTCTCGTGATCAGTGTATGATCAACCACGTGATCAGTGCACGATAGCCAGGTAATGAGTGCATGATAGCCAGATGATCAGTGCTTTATCAGTCACGTGATCAGTGTATGATCAGCCAAGTAATCAGTGCATGATAGCCAAATGATTAGTGCATGATCAGTCACGTGATCAGTGCATGATCAGCCACGTGATCAGTGCATGATCAATTACGTGATCAGTGTATGATCAGTCATGTGACCAGTACATGATAGCTACGTGATCATTGCATGATTAGCCACGTGATCATTGCATGATAGCCACGTGTTCAGTGCATGATCAGTCACGTGATACGTGTGTTATCAGCCACATGATCAGTGCATGATATCCACGTGATCAGTGCATGATAGCCACGTGATCAGTGCATGATCAGTTACGTGAGCAGTGTATGATCAGCCACGTGATCAGTGCATGGTCAGACATGTGAACAGTGTATGATTATCCACGTGATCACTGCATGATACCTATGTGATCAGTTCATGATTAGTCACGTGATCTGTGCAAGTCAGGCACATAATCAGTGCATGATATCCACGTGATCAGTGAATTATAGCCACCTGATCAGTACATGATTAATCACGTGACCTGTGCATGACGAGGCACGTGAACACTGTTTGATCCGCCGCGTTATCAGTGCATTATAGTCACGTGATCAGTGCATGATCAGTCACCTGTTGGGTGTATGATCAGTCACGTGACCGGTACATGGTAGCTACATGAACATTGCATAATCAGCCACGTGAGGAGTGCATGGAAGCCACGTGATCAGTGCATGATCAGTCACGTGATCAGTGCATGATCATCCACGTGAACAGTGCATGTTCAGCCACGCAATCAGTGCATGATAGCCACGTGATCAGTGCATGATCAATCAGGTGATCAGTGTATGATCATCCACGTGAACAGTGCATGCTCAGTCACGTGATCAGGGCCTGCTGAGCTGCGTGATTACTGTCTGTTCATCTGCTTGACAATTGCAAGCTAAGTTGCAAGATTCCTGCCTGTCATCTGCTTCGCAATTCCCAGCTGTGCTGCGTAATTCCTGCCTGCTCAGCTGCTTGATTATTGCCAGCTGAGCAGCATGATTCTTCACACCTGAGTTCAATGATTATTGCCTGCTGACTGTATGATTCGTGCCTACGCTGCTGTTTGTTTATTGCCTCCAGAGGCACTTGATCAGTGTATGATAGCGAACATGATGAGCGCATGATCAGTCACATGATCAAGGCATGATCCGTCACGTGATCAGTGCATGATCCGTCACGTGATCAGTGCATGATCAGTCACGTGATCAGTACAGGATAGCCACGTGATCACTTCATGATTCGTCACGTGATCTGTACGTGATCAGTCACGTGATACGTGTGTGATCAGCCAGGTGATCAGTGCGTGGTGAGCCACGTGATAAGTGCAGGATCAATTATGTGATCAGTGCATGATCAGTCACATGACCAGTACATGGTAGCTACGTGATCATTGCATGATCAGCCACGTGATCAGTGCATGATAGCCACGTGATCAGTGCATGATAGTCACCTGATCAGAGCATGATCAGTCACGTGATACGTGTGTGATCAGCCACGTGATCAGTGCATGATATCAGTGCATGATAGCCCGTGATCAGTGCATGAGAGCCACGATATCAGTGCCTGATCAGTCACGTGATACGTGTGTGATCAGCCACGTGATCAGTGCATGATATCCACGTGATCAGTGCATGATAGCCACGTGATCATTGCATGATAGCCACGTGATCAGTGCATGATCAGCCAGGTGATCAGTGAATGTTTGCTACGTGATCAGTTCATGATTAGTCACGTGATCTGTGCATGACCAGGCACGTGAACAGTGTATGTCCAGACAAGTGATCAGTGCATGATAGCCACGTGATCAGTGCATGATCAGTAACGTGATAAGTGCATGATCAGTCACGTGAACAATGTATGATCAGCCACGTGATCAGTGCATGAGCAGCCACATGATCATTGCATGATCAATTACGTGATCAGTGCATGATCAGTCACGTGACCAGTACATGGTAGCTACGTGATCATTGCCTGATCAGCCACGTGAGCAGTGCATGATAGCCACGTGATCAGTGCATGATCAGCCATTTGATCAGTGCCTGATCAGTCACGTGAACAGTGCATGGTCAGTCACGTGATCAGTGCATGATCATCCACGTGATCAGTGCATGTGGAGTCATTTAGTCAATGCATGATAGCGCCGTGATCTGTGCACGATCAGTCCCGTGATGAGTGTATGATCAGCCAAGTGATCAGTGCAAGATAGCTACGTGATCAGTGAATGATCAGACACGAGATCAGTGCATGATCAGTCAGGTGACCAGTACATGGTAGCTGCGTGAACATCGCATGATCAGCCACGTGAGCAGTGCATGATAGCCACGTGATCACTGCATGATCAGTCACGTGATCAGTGCATGATCAGTCATGTGACCAGTACATGGTAGATGCGTGATCATCGCATGATCACCACGTGAGCAGTGCATGATAGCCACGTGATCAGTGCATGATCAGACACAAGATCAGTGCATGATCAGTCACGTGATCAGTGCATGATCAGCCACGTGATCAGTGCATGACCAGGCACGTGATCAGTGTATGTCCAGACAAGTGATCAGTGCATGATAGCCACGTGATCAGTGCATGATCAGTCACGTGATAAGTGCATGATCAGTCACGTGATCAATGTATGATCAGCCACGTGATCAGTGCATGAACAGCCACATGATCATTGCATGATCAATTACGTGATCAGTACATGATCAGTCACGTGACCAGTACATGGTAGCTACGTGATCATTGCCTGATCAGCCACGTGAGCAGTGCATGATAGCCACGTGATCATCGCATGATCAGCCACGTGAGCAGTGCATGATAGCCACGTGATCACTGCATGATCAGTCACGTGATCAGTGCATGATCAGTCATGTGACCAGTACATGGTAGCTAGGTGATTATTCCATGACGAGCCACGTCAGCAGTGCATGATACAAACGTGATGTGTGCATGATGAGTTTCGAGAGCAGAGTATAATCAGCCACGTGATCAGTGCATGAGTGCCACGTGATCAGTGCATGATATGTCACATGACAGGTGTGTGATCAGCCACGTGAACAGTGCATGTTCAGCCACGTGATCAGTGCATGATAGCCACGAGATGAGTGCATGATCAGTTACGTGAGCAGTGTATGATCAGCCACGTGATCTGGGCCTGCTGAGCTGCGTGATTACTGTCTCCTCATCTGCTTGACAATTGCCAGCTGAGCTGCACGATTCCTGCCTGTCATCTGCTTGACAATTGCCAGCTGTGCTGCGTAATTCCTGCCTGCTCAGCTGCTTGATTATTGCCAGCTGAGCAGCATGATTCCTCACAGCTGAGTTCCATGATTATTGCCTGCTGACTGATTCGTGCCTACTCAGCTCTTTGTTTATTGCCTCCAGAGGCACATGATCAGTGTATGATAGCAAACATGATCAGTGCATGATCAGTCACATGATCAGCGCCATTAAGTCACGTGATCACTACACGATAGTCATGTGATCAGTCCATGCTCAGTCACAGTATCAGTGCATGATCAGCCACGTGATCAGTGCATGATCTGTCACATGATTAGTGTATGATCATCCACGTGACCAGTGCATGGGCAGTCATGTGATCAGTGCATGATATAGACGTGATCAGTGCATGATCAGTCTAGTGATCAGTGCATGATAGCCACGTGATCAGTGCATGATCAGTCACCTGATGGGTGTATGATCATTCACGTGACCTGTACATGGTAGCTACATGATCATTGCATGATCAGCCACGTGAGTAGTGCATGACAGCCACGTGATCACTGCATGATCAGTCACGTGATCAGTGCATGAGTTCCAGGTGATCAGTGCATGATATGTCACGTGACAGGTGTGTGATCAGCCACGTGAACAGTGCATGTTCAGCCACGTATTCAGTGCATGATAGCCACGTGATAAGTGCATTATCAGTTACGTGAGCAGTGTATGATCAGCCACGTGATCAGTGCATGGTCAGACACGTGAACAGTGTATGATCAGCCACGTGATCAGTGCATTATATCCAAGTGATCAGTGCATGATCAATCACGTGATCAGTGTATGATCAGCCACGTGAACAGTGCATGCTCAGTCACGTGATCTGGGCCTGCTGAGCTGCGTGATTACTGTCTGCTCATCTGCTTGACAATTGCCAGCTGAGCTGCACGATTCCTGCCTGTCATCTGCTTGACAATTGTCAGCTGTGCTGCGTAATTCCTGCCTGCTCAGCTGCTTGATTATTGCCAGCTGAGCAGCATGATTCCTCACAGCTGAGTTCCATGATTATTGCCTGCTGACTGATTCGTGCCTACTCAGCTCTTTGTTTATTGCCTCCAGAGGCACATGATCAGTGTATGATAGCAAACATGATCAGTGCATGATCAGTCACATGATCAGCGCCATTAAGTCACGTGATCACTACACGATAGTCATGTGATCAGTCCATGCTCAGTCACAGTGTCAGTGCATGATCAGCCACGTGATCAGTGCATGATCTGTCACATGATTAGTGTATGATCATCCACGTGACCAGTGCATGGGCAGTCATGTGATCAGTGCATGATATAGACGTGATCAGTGCATGATCAGTCTAGTGATCAGTGCATGATAGCCACGTGATCAGTGCATGATCAGTCACCTGATGGGTGTATGATCATTCACGTGACCTGTACATGGTAGCTACATGATCATTGCATGATCAGCCACGTGAGTAGTGCATGACAGCCACGTGATCACTGCATGATCAGTCACGTGATCAGTGCATGATCAGTCATGTGACCAGTACATGGTAGTTGCGTGATCATCGCATGATCAGCCACGTGAGCAGTGCATGATAGCCACGTGATCAGTGCATGATCAGTCAGGTGATACGTGTGTGATCAGCCACGTGATCAGTGCATGATATCCACGTGATCAGTGCAGGATAGCCACGTGATCACTTCATGATTAGTCACGGGATCTGTACATGACCAGTCACGTGATACGTGTGTGATCAGCCACCGGATCAGTGCGTGATGAGCCACGTGATCAGTGCAGGATCAATTACATGATCAGTGCATGATCAGTCACGAGACCACTACATGGTTGCTACGTGATCGTTGCATGATCAGCCACGTGAGCAGAGCATGATAGCCACGTGATCAGTGCATTATCAGTCACGTGATCAGTACATGATCAGTCACGTGAACAGTGCATGATCATTTACGTGATCTGTGCATGATCAGTCACGTGACCAGTATATGGTAGCTTCGTGATCATTCCATGACGAACCACGTGAGCAGTGCATGATAGCCACGTGATGTGTGCATGATGAGTTTCGTGAGCAGAGTATGATCAGCCACGTGATCAGTGCATGAGTTCCAGGTGATCAGTGCATGATATGTCACGTGACAGGTGTGTGATCAGCCACGTGAACAGTGCATGTTCAGCCACGTATTCAGTGCATGATAGCCACGTGATAAGTGCATTATCAGTTACGTGAGCAGTGTATGATCAGCCACGTGATCAGTGCATGGTCAGACACGTGAACAGTGTATGATCAGCCACGTGATCAGTGCATGATATCCAAGTGATCAGTGCATGATCAATCACGTGATCAGTGTATGATCAGCCACGTGAACAGTGCATGCTCAGTCACGTGATCTGGGCCTGCTGAGCTGCGTGATTACTGTCTGCTCATCTGCTTGACAATTGCCAGCTGAGCTGCACGATTCCTGCCTGTCATCTGCTTGACAATTGCCAGCTGTGCTGCGTAATTCCTGCCTGCTCAGCTGCTTGATTATTGCCAGCTGAGCAGCATGATTCCTCACAGCTGAGTTCCATGATTATTGCCTGCTGACTGATTCGTGCCTACTCAGCTCTTTGTTTATTGCCTCCAGAGGCACATGATCAGTGTATGATAGCAAACATGATCAGTGCATGATCAGTCACATGATCAGCGCCATTAAGTCACGTGATCACTACACGATAGTCATGTGATCAGTCCATGCTCAGTCACAGTGTCAGTGCATGATCAGCCACGTGATCAGTGCATGATCTGTCACATGATTAGTGTATGATCATCCACGTGACCAGTGCATGGGCAGTCATGTGATCAGTGCATGATAGCCACATGATCATGCATGATCAGTCACGTGATCAGTGCATGATCAATCATGTGACCAGTACATGGTAGCTGCGTGATCATCGCATGATCAGCCACGTGAGCAGTGCATGATAGCCACGTGATCAGTGCATGATCAGACACGAGATCAGTGCATGATCAGTCAGGTGACCAGTATATGGTAGCTGCGTGAACATCGCATGATCAGCCACGTGAGCAGTGCATGATAGCCACGTGATCACTGCATGATCAGTCACGTGATCAGAGCATGATAAGTCATGTGACCAGTACATGGTAGCTGCGTGATCATCACATGATCACCACGTGAGCAGTGCATGATAGCCACGTGATCAGTGCATGATCAGACACGAGATCAGTGCATGACCAGTCACGTGATCAGTGCATGATGAGCCACGTGATAAGTGCATGATCAGTCACGTGATCAATGTATGATCAGCCACGTGATCAGTGCATGAGCAGCCACATGATCAGTGCATGATCAATTACGTGATCAGTGCATGATCAGTCACGTGACCAGGGCCTGCTGAGCTGCGTGATTACTGTCTGCTCATCTGCTTGACAATTGCCAGCTGAGCTGCACGATTCCTGCCTGCCATCTCCTTGACAATTGCCACCTGTGCTGCGTAATTCCTGCCTGCTCATCTATTTAATTATTGCCAGCTGAGCAGCATGATTTCTCAGAGCTGAGTTCAATGATTATAGCCTGCTGACTGTTTCCTGCCTACTCAGCTCTATTTTCTTTGCCTCCAGAGGCACATGATCAGTGTGTGACACCAAACATGATCAGCACATAATCAGTCACATGAACAATGCATGATAAGCCAGGTGATCAGTGCATGATCAATTACGTGATCAGTGCATGATCAGTCATGTGACCAGTACATGGTAGCTGCATGATCATTGCATGATCAGCCACGTGATCATTGCATGATAGCCACGTGATCAGTGCATGATCAGCCAGGTGATCAGTGAATGATTGCTACGTGATCAGTTCATGATTAGTCACGTGATCTGTGCATGATCAGGCAGGTGATCAGTGTATGATCAGCCACGTGATCAGTGCATGATAGCCACGTGATCAGTGCATGATCAGTCACCTGATGGGTGTATGATCATTCACGTGACCTGTACATGGTAGCTACATGATCATTGCATGATCAGAGACGTGAGTAGTGCATGATAGCCACATGATCACTGCATGATCAGTCACGTGATCAGTGCATGATCAGTCATGTGACCAGTACATGGTAGCTCCGTGATCATCGCATGATCAGCCACGTGAGCAGTGCATGATAGCCACGTGATCAGTGCATGATCAGACCCGAGATCAGTGCATGATCAGTCAGGTGACCAGTACATGGTAGCTGCGTGAACATCGCATGATCAGCCACGAGAGCAGTGCATGATAGCCACGTGATCAGTGCATGAACAGTCACGTGATCAGTGCATGATCAGCCACGTGATCAGTGCATGACCAGGCACGTGATCAGTGTATGTCCAGCCAAGTGATCAGTGCATGATAGCCACGTGATCAGTGCATGATCAGTCACGGGATCAGTGAATGATCAGTCACGTGATCTGTGCATGATAGCCAGGTGATCAGTGCATGATAGCCACGAGATCAGTGCATGATCAGTCACGTGATCAGTGCATGATCAGCCACGTGATCAGTGCATGTTCATCCACGTGATCAGTGCATGTGGAGTCATGTAATCAATGCATGATAGCGCCTTGATCAGTGCACAATCAGTCCCGTGATGAGTGTATGATCAGCCAAGTGATCAGTGCAAGATAGCTACGTGATCAGTGCATGATCAGTCATATGATCAGTGCATGATCAGCCACGTCATCAGTGCATGATAGCCACGTGATCAGTGCATACTATTACGTGAACAATGCATGCGCAATCACGTGATCAGTGCATGAGAGCCACGTGATCAGTGCATGATCAGTCACGTGATAGGTGTGTGATCAGCCATGTGAACAGTGCATGCTCAGTCACATGATCAGGGCCTGCTGAGCTGCGTGATTACTGTCTGCTCATCTGCTTGACAATTGCCAGCTGAGCTGCACGATTCCTGCCTGCCATCTCCTTGACAATTGCCACCTGTGATGCGTAATTCCTGCCGGCTCATCTATTTAATTATTGCCAGCTGAGCAGCATGATTTCTCAGAGCTGAGTTCCATGATTATAGCCTGCTGAATGTTTCCTGCCTACTCAGCTCTATTTTCTTTGCCTCCAGAGGCACATGATCAGTGTGTGACACCAAACATGATCAGCACATGATCAGTCACATGATCAATGCATGATAAGCCAGGTGATCAGTGCATGATCAATTACGTGATCAGTATATGATCAGTCATGTGACCAGTACATGGTAGCTGCGTGAACATTGCATGATCAGCCACGTGAGCAGTGCATGATATCCACGTGATCATTGCATGATCAACCACGTGATCAGTGCATGATCAGTCACGTGATCAGTGCATGGTAGCTATGTGATCATTGCATGATCAGCCACGTGATCAGTGCATGGTAGCTACGTGATCATTGCATGATCAGCCACGTGAGCAGTGCATGATCAGTTACCTGAGCAGTGTATGATCAGCCACGTGATCAGTGCATGGTAGCTATGTGATCATTCCATGACGAGCCACGTCAGCAGTGCATGATAGAAACTTGATGTGTGCATGATGAGTTACGAGAGCAGAGTATGATCAACCACGTGATCAGTGCATGAGTGCCACGGGATCAGTGCATGATATGTCACGTGACAGGTGTGTGATCAGCCACGTGAACAGTGCATGTTCAGCCACGTGATCAGTGCATGATAGCCACGAGATGAGTGCATGATCAGTTACGTGAGCAGTGTATGATCAGCCACGTGAGCAGTGCATGGTCAGACACGTGAACAGTGTATGATCAGCCACGTGATCAGTGCATGATATCCAAGTGATCAGTGCATGATCAATCACGTGATCAGTGTATGATCAGCCACGTGAACAGTGCATGCTCAATCACGGGATTTGGGCCTGCTGAGCTGCGTGATTACTGTCTGCTCATCTGCTTGACAATTGCCAGCTGTGCTGCGTAATTCCTGCCTGCTCAGCTGCTTGATTATTGCCAGCTGAGCAGCATGATTCCTCACCGCTGAGTTCCATGATTATTGCCTGCTGACTGTTTGATTCGTGCCTACTCAGCTCTTTGTTTATTGCCTCCAGAGGCACATGATCAGTGTATGATAGCAAACATGATCAGCGCATGATCAGTCACATGATCAGCGCCATTAAGTCACGTGATCACTACATGATAGTCATGTGATCAGTCCATGCTCTGTCACGGTATCAGTGCATGATCATCCACGTGATCAGTGCATTGGCAGTCATGTGATCAGTGCATGATATAGACGTGATCAGTGCATGATCAGTATCGTGATCAGTGCCTGATAGCCACGTGATCAGTGCATGATCAGTCACCGGATGTGTGTATGATCATTCACGTGACCTGTACATGGTAGCTACATGATCATTGCATGATCAGCCACGTGAGTAATGCATGATAGCCACGTGATCACTGCATGATCAGTCACGTGATCAGTGCATGATCAGTCATGTGACCAGTACATGGTAGCTGTGTGATCATCGCATATTCAGCCACGTGAGCAGTGCATGATAGCCCCGTGATCAGTGCATGATCAGACACGAGATCAGTGCATGATTAGTCACGTGATCAGTGCATGATTAGCCACGTGATCAGTGCATTACCAGGCACGTGATCAGTGTATGTCCAGCAAAGTGATCAGTGCATGATAGCCACGTGATCAGTGCATGATCAGTCACGTGATCAGTGCATGATCATTCACGTGATCTGTGCATGATATCCAGGTGATCAGTGCATGATAGCCACGTGATCAGTGCATGATCAGTCACGTGATCAGTGCATGATCAGCCACGTGATCAGTGCATGACCAGGCACGTGATCAGTGTATGTCCAGCCCAGTGATCAGTGCATGATAGACACGTGATCAGTGCATGATCAGTCACGTGATCAGTGCATGATCAGTCACGTGATCTGTGCATGAGAGCCAGGTGATCAGTGCATGATAGCCACGTGATCAGTGCATGATCAGTCACGTGATCAGTGCATGGTCAGTCACGTGATCAGTGCATGGTAGCTATGTGATCATTGCATGATCAGCCACGTGATCAGTGCATGATAGCCACGTGATCAGTGCATGATCAGTCACGTGACCAGTGCATGGTAGCTACGTGATCATTGCATGATCAGCCACGTGATCAGTGCATGATCAGTCACGTGATCAGTGCATGGTAGCTATGTGATCATTGCATGATCAGCCACGTGATCAGTGCATGATAGCCACGTGATCAGTGCATGATCAGTCACGTGACCTGTGCATGATCAGTCACGTGATCTGTGCATGATCAGTCACGTGATCAGTGCATGATATCCACGTGATCAGTGCAGGATAGCCACGTGATCACTTCATGATTAGTCACGGGATCTGTACATGACCAGTCACGTGATACGTGTGTGATTAGCCACCGGATCAGTGCGTGATGAGCCACGTGATCAGTGCAGGATCAATTACATGATCAGTGCATCATCAGTCACGAGACCACTACATGGTTGCTACGTGATTGTTGCATGACCAGCCACGTGAGCAGAGCATGGTAGCCACGTGATCAGTGCATTATCAGTCACGTGATAAGTACATGATCAGTCACGTGAACAGTGCATGATCATTTCCGTGATCTGTGCATGATCAGTCACGTGACCAGTATATGGTAGCTTCGTGATCATTCAATGACGAACCACGTGAGCAGTACATGATAGCCACGTGATGTGTGCATGATGAGTTTCGTGAGCAGAGTATGATCAGCCACGTGATCAGTGCATGAATGCCACGTGATCAGTGCATGATATGTACGTGACAGGTGTGTGATCAGCCACGTGAACAGTGCATGTTCAGCCACGTATTCAGTGCAGGACAGCCACGTGATCAGTGCATGATCAGTTACGTGAGCAGTGTATGATCAGCCACGTGATCAGTGCATGGTCAGACACGTGAACAGTGTATGATCAGCCACGTGATCAGTGCATGATATCCAATTGATCAGTGCATGATCAATCACGTGATCAGTGTATGATCAGCCACGTGAACAGTGCATGCTCAGTCACGTGATCTGGGCCTGCTGAGCTGCACGATTCCTGCCTGTCATCTGCTTGACAATTGCCAGCTGTGCTGCGTAATTCCTGCCTGCTCAGCTGCTTGATTATTGCCAGCTGAGCAGCATGATTCCTCACAGCTGAGTTCCATGATTATTGCCTGCTGACTGTTTCATTCGTGCCTACTCAGCTCTTTGTTTATTGCCTCCAGAGGCACATGATCAGTGTATGATAGAAAACATGATCAGCGCATGATCAGTCACATGATCAGCGCCATTAAGTCACGTGATCACTACATGATAGTCATGTGATCAGTCCATGCTCTTTCACGGTATCAGTGCATGATCATCCACGTGATCAGTGCATGGGCAGTCATGTGATCAGTGCATGATATAGACGTGATCAGTGCATGGGCAGTCATGTGATCAGTGCATGATAGCCACGTGATCAGTGCATTATCAGTCACCTGCTGTGTGTATGATCATTCACGTGACCTGTACATGGTAGCTACATGATCATTGCATGATCAGCCACGTGAGTAGTGCATGATAGCCACGTGATCACTGCATGATCAGTCACGTGATCAGTGCATGATCAGTCATGTGACCAGTACATGGTAGCTGCGTGATCATCACATGATAAGCCACGTGAGCAGTGCATGATAGCCACGTGATCAGTGAATGATCAGACACGAGATCAGTGCATGATCAGTCACGTGATCAGTGCATGATCAGCCACGTGATGAGTGCATGACCAGGCACGTGATCAGTGTATGTCCAGCCAAGTGATCAGTGCATGATAGCCACGTGATCAGTGCATGATCAGTCACGTGATCAGTGCATGATCAGCCACGTGATCAGTGCATGACCAGGCACGTGATCAGTGTATGTCCAGCCAAGTGATCAGTGCATGATAGCCACGTGATCAGTGCATGATCAGTCACGTGATCAGGGCATGATCAGTCACGTGATCTGTGCATGATAGTCAGGTGATCAGTGCATGATAGCCACGTGATCAGTGCATGATCTGTCACGTGATCAGTGCATGAACAGCCACGTGATCAGTGCATGACCAGGCACGTGATCAGTGTATGTCCAGCCAAGTGATCAGTGCATGATAGCCACGTGATCAGTGCATGATCAGTCACGTGATCAGTGCATGATCAGTCACGTGATCTGTGCATGATAGCCAGGTGATCAGTGCATGATAGCCACGTGATTAGTGCATGATCAGTCACGTGATCAGTGCATGGTCAGTCACGTGATCAGTGCATGATCATCCACGTGATCAGTGCATGTGGAGTCATGTAATCAATGCATGATAGCTCCTTGATCAGTGCACGATCAGTCCCGTGATGAGTGTATGATCAGCCAAGTGATCAGTGCAAGATAGCTACGTGATGAGTGCATGATCAGTCATATGATCAGTGCATGATCAGCCACGTCATCAGTGCATGATAGCCACGTGATCAGTGCATACTATTACGTGAACAATGCATGCGCAATCACGTGATCAGTGCATGAGAGCCACGTGATCAGTGCATGATCAGTCACTTGATAGGTGTGTGATCAGCCATGTGAACAGTGCATGCTCAGTCACATGATCAGGGCCTGCTGAGCTGCGTGATTACTGTCTGCTCATCTGCTTGACAATTGCCAGCTGAGCTGCACGATTCCTGCCTGCCATCTCCTTGACAATTTCCACCTGTGCTGCGTAATTCCTGCCTGCTCATCTATTTAATTATTGCCAGCTGAGCAGCATGATTTCTCAGAGCTGAGTTCCATGATTATAGCCTGTTGACTGTTTCCTGCCTACTCAGCTCTATTTTCTTTGCCTCCAGAGGCACATGATCAGTGTGTGACACCAAACATGATCAGCACATGATCAGTCACATGATCAATGCATGATAAGCCAGGTGATCAGTGCATGATCAATTACGTGATCAGTGCATGATCAGTCATGTGACCAGTACATGGTAGCTGCATGAACATTGCATGATCAGCCACGTGAGCAGTGCATGATATCCACGTGATCAGTGCATTATCAGTCACGTGATCAGTGCATGGTAGCTATGTGATCATTGCATGATCAGCCACGTGATCAGTGCATGGTAGCTACGTGATCATTGCATGACCAGCCACGTGATCAGTGCATGATAGCCACGTGATCAGTGCATGATCAGTCACGTGATCTGTGCATGATCAGTCACGTGATCTGTGCATGATCAGTCAAGTGATCAGTGCATTATATCCACGTGATCAGTGCAGGATAGCCACGTGATCACTTCATGATTAGTCACGGGATCTGTACATGACCAGTCACGTGATACGTGTGTGATCAGCCACCGGATCACTGCGTGATGAGCCACGTGATCAGTGCAGGATCAATTACATGATCAGTGCATGATCAGTCACGAGACCAATACATGGTTGCTACGTGAACGTTGCATGATCAGCCACGTGAGCAGAGCATGATAGCCACGTGATCAGTGCATTATCAGTCACGTGATAAGTACATGATCAGTCACGTGAACAGTGCATGATATCCACGTGATCAGTGCAGGATAGCCACGTGATCACTTCATGATTAGTCACGTGATCAGTACATGATCAGACACGTGAACAGTGCATGATCATTTACATGATCTGTGCATGATCAGTCACGTGACCAGTATATGGTAGCTTCGTGATCATTCCATGAAGAACCACGGGAGCAGTGCATGATAGCCACGTGATGTGTGCATGATGAGTTACATGAGCAGAGTATGATCAGCCACGTGATCAGTGCGAGAGTGCCACGTGATCAGTGCATGATATGTCACGTGACAGGTGTGTGATCAGCCACGTGAACAGTGCATGTTCAGCCACGTATTCAGTGCATGATAGCCACGTGATCAGTGCATGATCAGTTACGTGAGCAGTGTATGATCAGCCACGTGAGCAGTGCATGGTCAGACACGTGAACAGTGTATGATCAGCCACGTGATCACTGCATGATATCCAAGTGATCAGTGCATGATCAATCACGTGATCAGTGTATGATCAGCCACGTGAACAGTGCATGCTCAGTCACGTGATCTGGGCCTGCTGAGCTGCGTGATTACTATCTGCTCATCTGCTTGACAATTGCCAGCTGAGCTGCACGATTGCTGCCTGTCATCTGCTTGACAATTGCCAGCTGTGCTGCGTAATTCCTGCCTGCTCATCTACTTGATTATTGCCAGCTGAGCAGCATGATTTCTCAGAGCTGAGTTCCATGATTATAGCCTGCTGACTGATTCCTGCCTACTCAGCTCTATGTTCATTGCCTCCAAATGCACATGATCAGTGTGTGACACCAAACATGATCAGCACATGATCAGTCACATGATCAATGCATGATAAGCCAGGTGATCAGTGCATGATCAATTATGTGATCAGTGCATGATCAGCCACGAGATCAGTGCATGATCAATTACGTGATCAGTGTATGATCAGTCATGTGACCAGTACATGATAGCTACGTGATCATTGCATGATTAGCCACGTGATCATTGCATGATAGCCACGTGTTCAGTGCATGATCAGTCACGTGATACGTGTGTTATCAGCCACATGATCAGTGCATGATATCCACGTGATCAGTCCATGATAGCCACGTGATCAGTGCATGATCAGTTATGTGAGCAGTGTATGATCAGCCACGTGATCAGTGCATGGTCAGACATGTGAACAGTGTATGATTATCCACGTGATCACTGCATGATACCTATGTGATCAGTTCATGATTAGTCACGTGATCTGTGCAAGACAGGCACATAATCAGTGCATGATATCCACGTGATCAGTGAATTATAGCCACCTGATCAGTTCATGATTAATCACGTGACCTGTGCATGACGAGGCACGTGAACACTGTTTGATCCGCCGCGTTATCAGTGCATTATAGTCACGTGATCAGTGCATGATCAGTCACCTGTTGGGTGTATGATCAGTCACGTGACCGGTACATGGTAGCTACATGAACATTGCATAATCAGCCACGTGAGGAGTGCATGATAGCCACGTGATCAGTGCATGATCAGTCACGTGATCAGTGCATGATCATCCACGTGAACAGTGCATGTTCAGCCACGCAATCAGTGCATGATAGCCACGTGATCAGTGCATGATCAATCAGGTGATCAGTGTATGATCATCCACGTGAACAGTGCATGCTCAGTCACGTGATCAGGGCCTGCTGAGCTGCGTGATTACTGTCTGTTCATCTGCTTGACAATTGCAAGCTAAGTTGCAAGATTCCTGCCTGTCATCTGCTTCGCAATTCCCAGCTGTGCTGCGTAATTCCTGCCTGCTCAGCTGCTTGATTATTGCCAGCTGAGCAGCATGATTCTTCACACCTGAGTTCAATGATTATTGCCTGCTGACTGTATGATTCGTGCCTACGCTGCTGTTTGTTTATTGCCTCCAGAGGCACTTGATCAGTGTATGATAGCGAACATGATGAGCGCATGATCAGTCACATGATCAAGGCATGATCCGTCACGTGATCAGTGCATGATCCGTCACGTGATCAGTGCATGATCAGTCACGTGATCAGTACAGGATAGCCACGTGATCACTTCATGATTCGTCACGTGATCTGTACGTGATCAGTCACGTGATACGTGTGTGATCAACCAGGTGATCAGTGCGTGGTGAGCCACGTGATCAGTGCAGGATCAATTATGTGATCAGTGCATGATCAGTCACATGACCAGTAAATGGTAGCTACGTGATCATTGCATGATCAGCCACGTGATTAGTGCATGATAGCCACGTGATCAGTGCATGATAGTCACCTGATCAGAGCATGATCAGTCACGTGATACGTGTGTGATCAGCCACGTGATCAGTGCATGATATCAGTGCATGATAGCCCGTGATCAGTGCATGAGAGCCACGATATCAGTGCCTGATCAGTCACGTGATACGTGTGTGATCAGCCACGTGATCAGTGCATGATATCCACGTGATCAGTGCATGATAGCCACGTGATCATTGCATGATAGCCACGTGATCAGTGCATGATCAGCCAGGTGATCAGTGAATGTTTGCTACGTGATCAGTTCATGATTAGTCACGTGATCTGTGCATGACCAGGCACGTGAACAGTGTATGTCCAGACAAGTGATCAGTGCATGATAGCCACGTGATCAGTGCATGATCAGTAACGTGATAAGTGCATGATCAGTCACGTGAACAATGTATGATCAGCCACGTGATCAGTGCATGAGCAGCCACATGATCATTGCATGATCAATTACGTGATCAGTGCATGATCAGTCACGTGACCAGTACATGGTAGCTACGTGAACATTGCCTGATCAGCCACGTGAGCAGTGCATGATAGCCACGTGATCAGTGCATGATCAGCCATTTGATCAGTGCCTGATCAGTCACGTGATCAGTGCATGGTCAGTCACGTGATCAGTGCATGATCATCCACGTGATCAGTGCATGTGGAGTCATGTAGTCAATGCATGATAGCGCCGTGATCTGTGCACGATCAGTCCCGTGATGAGTGTATGATCAGCCAAGTGATCAGTGCAAGATAGCTACGTGATCAGTGCATGATCAGACACGAGATCAGTGCATGATCAGTCAGGTGACCAGTACATGGTAGCTGCGTGAACATCGCATGATCAGCCACGTGAGCAGTGCATGATAGCCACGTGATCACTGCATGATCAGTCACGTGATCAGTGCATGATCAGTCATGTGACCAGTACATGGTAGATGCGTGATCATCGCATGATCACCACGTGAGCAGTGCATGATAGACACGTGATCAGTGCATGATCAGACACAAGATCAGTGCATGATCAGTCACGTGATCAGTGCATGATCAGCCACGTGATCAGTGCATGACCAGGCACGTGATCAGTGTATGTCCAGACAAGTGATCAGTGCATGATAGCCACGTGATCAGTGCATGATCAGTCACGTGATAAGTGCATGATCAGTCACGTGATCAATGTATGATCAGCCACGTGATCAGTGCATGAACAGCCACATGATCATTGCATGATCAATTACGTGATCAGTACATGATCAGTCACGTGACCAGTACATGGTAGCTACGTGATCATTGCCTGATCAGCCACGTGAGCAGTGCATGATAGCCACGTGATCATCGCATGATCAGCCACATGAGCAGTGCATGATAGCCACGTGATCACTGCATGATCAGTCACGTGATCAGTGCATGATCAGTCATGTGACCAGTACATGGTAGCTAGGTGATTATTCCATGACGAGCCACGTCAGCAGTGCATGATAGAAACGTGATGTGTGCATGATGAGTTTCGAGAGCAGAGTATAATCAGCCACGTGATCAGTGCATGAGTGCCACGTGATCAGTGCATGATATGTCACATGACAGGTGTGTGATCAGCCACGTGAACAGTGCATGTTCAGCCACGTGATCAGTGCATGATAGCCACGAGATGAGTGCATGATCAGTTACGTGAGCAGTGTATGATCAGCCACGTGATCTGGGCCTGCTGAGCTGCGTGATTACTGTCTGCTCATCTGCTTGACAATTGCCAGCTGAGCTGCACGATTCCTGCCTGTCATCTGCTTGACAATTGCCAGCTGTGCTGCGTAATTCCTGCCTGCTCAGCTGCTTGATTATTGCCAGCTGAGCAGCATGATTCCTCACAGCTGAGTTCCATGATTATTGCCTGCTGACTGATTCGTGCCTACTCAGCTCTTTGTTTATTGCCTCCAGAGGCACATGATCAGTGTATGATAGCAAACATGATCAGTGCATGATCAGTCACATGATCAGCGCCATTAAGTCACGTGATCACTACACGATAGTCATGTGATCAGTCCATGCTCAGTCACAGTATCAGTGCATGATCAGCCACGTGATCAGTGCATGATCTGTCACATGATTAGTGTATGATCATCCACGTGACCAGTGCATGGGCAGTCATGTGATCAGTGCATGATACAGACGTGATCAGTGCATGATCAGTCTAGTGATCAGTGCATGATAGCCACGTGATCAGTGCATGATCAGTCACCTGATGGGTGTATGATCATTCACGTGACCTGTACATGGTAGCTACATGATCATTGCATGATCAGCCACGTGAGTAGTGCATGACAGCCACGTGATCACTGCATGATCAGTCACGTGATCAGTGCATGATCAGTCATGTGACCAGTACATGGTAGTTGCGTGATCATCGCATGATCAGCCACGTGAGCAGTGCATGATAGCCACGTGATCAGTGCATGATCAGTCAGGTGATACGTGTGTGATCAGCCACGTGATCAGTGCATGATATCCACGTGATCAGTGCAGGATAGCCACATGATCACTTCATGATTAGTCACGGGATCTGTACATGACCAGTCACGTGATACGTGTGTGATCAGCCACCGGATCAGTGCGTGATGAGCCACGTGATCAGTGCAGGATCAATTACATGATCAGTGCATGATCAGTCACGAGACCACTACATGGTTGCTACGTGATCGTTGCATGATCAGCCACGTGAGCAGAGCATGATAGCCACGTGATCAGTGCATTATCAGTCACGTGATCAGTACATGATCAGTCACGTGAACAGTGCATGATCATTTACGTGATCTGTGCATGATCAGTCACGTGACCAGTATATGGTAGCTTCGTGATCATTCCATGACGAACCACGTGAGCAGTGCATGATAGCCACGTGATGTGTGCATGATGAGTTTCGTGAGCAGAGTATGATCAGCCACGTGATCAGTGCATGAGTTCCAGGTGATCAGTGCATGATATGTCACGTGACAGGTGTGTGATCAGCCACGTGAACAGTGCATGTTCAGCCACGTATTCAGTGCATGATAGCCACGTGATAAGTGCATTATCAGTTACGTGAGCAGTGTATGATCAGCCACGTGATCAGTGCATGGTCAGACACGTGAACAGTGTATGATCAGCCACGTGATCAGTGCATGATATCCAAGTGATCAGTGCATGATCAATCACGTGATCAGTGTATGATCAGCCACGTGAACAGTGCATGCTCAGTCACGTGATCTGGGCCTGCTGAGCTGCGTGATTACTGTCTGCTCATCTGCTTGACAATTGCCAGCTGAGCTGCACGATTCCTGCCTGTCATCTGCTTGACAATTGTCAGCTGTGCTGCGTAATTCCTGCCTGCTCAGCTGCTTGATTATTGCCAGCTGAGCAGCATGATTCCTCACAGCTGAGTTCCATGATTATTGCCTGCTGACTGATTCGTGCCTACTCAGCTCTTTGTTTATTGCCTCCAGAGGCACATGATCAGTGTATGATAGCAAACATGATTAGTGCATGATCAGTCACATGATCAGCGCCATTAAGTCACGTGATCACTACACGATAGTCATGTGATCAGTCCATGCTCAGTCACAGTGTCAGTGCATGATCAGCCACGTGATCAGTGCATGATCTGTCACATGATTAGTGTATGATCATCCACGTGACCAGTGCATGGGCAGTCATGTGATCAGTGCATGATAGCCACATGATCATGCATGATCAGTCACGTGATCAGTGCATGATCAATCATGTGACCAGTACATGGTAGCTGCGTGATCATCGCATGATCAGCCACGTGAGCAGTGCATGATAGCCACGTGATCAGTGCATGATCAGACACGAGATCAGTGCATGATCAGTCAGGTGACCAGTATATGGTAGCTGCGTGAACATCGCATGATCAGCCACGTGAGCAGTGCATGATAGCCACGTGATCACTGCATGATCAGTCACGTGATCAGAGCATGATAAGTCATGTGACCAGTACATGGTAGCTGCGTGATCATCACATGATCACCACGTGAGCAGTGCATGATAGCCATGTGATCAGTGCATGATCAGACACGAGATCAGTGCATGACCAGTCACGTGATCAGTGCATGATGAGCCACGTGATAAGTGCATGATCAGTCACGTGATCAATGTATGATTAGCCACGTGATCAGTGCATGAGCAGCCACATGATCAGTGCATGATCAATTACGTGATCAGTGCATGATCAGTCACGTGACCAGGGCCTGCTGAGCTGCGTGATTACTGTCTGCTCATCTGCTTGACAATTGCCAGCTGAGCTGCACGATTCCTGCCTGCCATCTCCTTGACAATTGCCACCTGTGCTGCGTAATTCCTGCCTGCTCATCTATTTAATTATTGCCAGCTGAGCAGCATGATTTCTCAGAGCTGAGTTCAATGATTATAGCCTGCTGACTGTTTCCTGCCTACTCAGCTCTATTTTCTTTGCCTCCAGAGGCACATGATCAGTGTGTGACACCAAACATGATCAGCACATAATCAGTCACATGAACAATGCATGATAAGCCAGGTGATCAGTGCATGATCAATTACGTGATCAGTGCATGATCAGTCATGTGACCAGTACATGGTAGCTGCATGATCATTGCATGATCAGCCACGTGATCATTGCATGATAGCCACGTGATCAGTGCATGATCAGCCAGGTGATCAGTGAATGATTGCTACGTGATCAGTTCATGATTAGTCACGTGATCTGTGCATGATCAGGCAGGTGATCAGTGTATGATCAGCCACGTGATCAGTGCATGATAGCCACGTGATCAGTGCATGATCAGTCACCTGATGGGTGTATGATCATTCACGTGACCTGTACATGGTAGCTACATGATCATTGCATGATCAGCCACGTGAGTAGTGCATGATAGCCACATGATCACTGCATGATCAGTCACGTGATCAGTGCATGATCAGTCATGTGACCAGTACATGGTAGCTCCGTGATCATCGCATGATCAGCCACGTGAGCAGTGCATGATAGCCACGTGATCAGTGCATGATCAGACCCGAGATCAGTGCATGATCAGTCAGGTGACCAGTACATGGTAGCTGGGTGAACATCGCATGATCAGCCACGAGAGCAGTGCATGATAGCCACGTGATCAGTGCATGAACAGTCACGTGATCAGTGCATGATCAGCCACGTGATCAGTGCATGACCAGGCACGTGATCAGTGTATGTCCAGCCAAGTGATCAGTGCATGATAGCCACGTGATCAGTGCATGATCAGTCACGGGATCAGTGAATGATCAGTCACGTGATCTGTGCATGATAGCCAGGTGATCAGTGCATGATAGCCACGAGATCAGTGCATGATCAGTCACGTGATCAGTGCATGATCAGCCACGTGATCAGTGCATGTTCATCCACGTGATCAGTGCATGTGGAGTCATGTAATCAATGCATGATAGCGCCTTGATCAGTGCACAATCAGTCCCGTGATGAGTGTATGATCAGCCAAGTGATCAGTGCAAGATAGCTACGTGATCAGTGCATGATCAGTCATATGATCAGTGCATGATCAGCCACGTCATCAGTGCATGATAGCCACGTGATCAGTGCATACTATTACGTGAACAATGCATGCGCAATCACGTGATCAGTGCATGAGAGCCACGTGATCAGTGCATGATCAGTCACGTGATAGGTGTGTGATCAGCCATGTGAACAGTGCATGCTCAGTCACATGATCAGGGCCTGCTGAGCTGCGTGATTACTGTCTGCTCATCTGCTTGACAATTGCCAGCTGAGCTGCACGATTCCTGCCTGCCATCTCCTTGACAATTGCCACCTGTGATGCGTAATTCCTGCCGGCTCATCTATTTAATTATTGCCAGCTGAGCAGCATGATTTCTCAGAGCTGAGTTCCATGATTATAGCCTGCTGAATGTTTCCTGCCTACTCAGCTCTATTTTCTTTGCCTCCAGAGGCACATGATCAGTGTGTGACACCAAACATGATCAGCACATGATCAGTCACATGATCAATGCATGATAAGCCAGGTGATCAGTGCATGATCAATTACGTGATCAGTATATGATCAGTCATGTGACCAGTACATGGTAGCTGCGTGAACATTGCATGATCAGCCACGTGAGCAGTGCATGATATCCACGTGATCATTGCATGATCAACCACGTGATCAGTGCATGATCAGTCACGTGATCAGTGCATGGTAGCTATGTGATCATTGCATGATCAGCCACGTGATCAGTGCATGGTAGCTACGTGATCATTGCATGATCAGCCACGTGAGCAGTGCATGATCAGTTACCTGAGCAGTGTATGATCAGCCACGTGATCAGTGCATGGTAGCTATGTGATCATTCCATGACGAGCCACGTCAGCAGTGCATGATAGAAACTTGATGTGTGCATGATGAGTTACGAGAGCAGAGTATGATCAGCCACGTGATCAGTGCATGAGTGCCACGGGATCAGTGCATGATATGTCACGTGACAGGTGTGTGATCAGCCACGTGAACAGTGCATGTTCAGCCACGTGATCAGTGCATGATAGCCACGAGATGAGTGCATGATCAGTTACGTGAGCAGTGTATGATCAGCCACGTGAGCAGTGCATGGTCAGACACGTGAACAGTGTATGATCAGCCACGTGATCAGTGCATGATATCCAAGTGATCAGTGCATGATCAATCACGTGATCAGTGTATGATCAGCCACGTGAACAGTGCATGCTCAATCACGGGATTTGGGCCTGCTGAGCTGCGTGATTACTGTCTGCTCATCTGCTTGACAATTGCCAGCTGTGCTGCGTAATTCCTGCCTGCTCAGCTGCTTGATTATTGCCAGCTGAGCAGCATGATTCCTCACCGCTGAGTTCCATGATTATTGCCTGCTGACTGTTTGATTCGTGCCTACTCAGCTCTTTGTTTATTGCCTCCAGAGGCACATGATCAGTGTATGATAGCAAACATGATCAGCGCATGATCAGTCACATGATCAGCGCCATTAAGTCACGTGATCACTACATGATAGTCATGTGATCAGTCCATGCTCTGTCACGGTATCAGTGCATGATCATCCACGTGATCAGTGCATTGGCAGTCATGTGATCAGTGCATGATATAGACGTGATCAGTGCATGATCAGTATCGTGATCAGTGCCTGATAGCCACGTGATCAGTGCATGATCAGTCACCGGATGTGTGTATGATCATTCACGTGACCTGTACATGGTAGCTACATGATCATTGCATGATCAGCCACGTGAGTAATGCATGATAGCCACGTGATCACTGCATGATCAGTCACGTGATCAGTGCATGATCAGTCATGTGACCAGTACATGGTAGCTGCGTGATCATCGCATATTCAGCCACGTGAGCAGTGCATGATAGCCACGTGATCAGTGCATGATCAGACACGAGATCAGTGCATGATCAGTCACGTGATCAGTGCATGATTAGCCACGTGATCAGTGCATTACCAGGCACGTGATCAGTGTATGTCCAGCAAAGTGATCAGTGCATGATAGCCACGTGATCAGTGCATGATCAGTCACGTGATCAGTGCATGATCATTCACGTGATCTGTGCATGATATCCAGGTGATCAGTGCATGATAGCCACGTGATCAGTGCATGATCAGTCACGTGATCAGTGCATGATCAGCCACGTGATCAGTGCATGACCAGGCACGTGATCAGTGTATGTCCACCCAAGTGATCAGTGCATGATAGACACGTGATCAGTGCATGATCAGTCACGTGATCAGTGCATGATCAGTCACGTGATCTGTGCATGAGAGCCAGGTGATCAGTGCATGATAGCCACGTGATCAGTGCATGATCAGTCACGTGATCAGTGCATGGTCAGTCACGTGATCAGTGCATGATCATCCACGTGATCAGTGCATGTGGAGTCATGTAATCAATGCATGATAGCGCCTTGATCAGTGCACGATCAGTCCCGTGATGAGTGTATGATCAGCCAAGTTATCAGTGCAAGATAGCTACGTGATCAGTGCATGATCAGTCATATGATCAGTGCAGGATCAGCCACGTCATCAGTGCATGATAGCCACGTGATCAGTGCATACTATTACGTGAACAATGCATGTGCAATCACGTGATCAGTGCATGAGAGCCACGTGATCAGTGCATGATCAGTCCCGTGATAGGTGTGTGATCAGCCGTGTGAACAGTGCATGCTCAGTCACATGATCAGGGCCTGCTGAGCTGCGTGATTACTGTCTGCTCATCTGCTTGACAATTGCCAGCTGAGCTGCACGATTCCTGCCTGCCATCTCCTTGACAATTGCCACCTGTGCTGCGTAATTCCTGCCTGCTCATCTATTTAATTATTGCCAGCTGAGCAGCATGATTTCTCAGAGCTGAGTTCCATGATTATAGCCTGCTGACTGTTTCCTGCCTACTCAGCTCTATTTTCTTTGCCTCCAGAGGCACATGATCAGTGTGTGACACCAAACATGATCAGCATATGATCAGTCACATGATCAATGCATGATAAGCCAGGTGATCAGTGCATGATCAATTACGTGATCAGTGCATGATCAGTCATGTGACCAGTACATGGTAGCTGCATGAACATTGCATGATCAGCCACGTGAGCAGTGCATGATATCCACGTGGTCAGTGCATGATCAGTCACGTGACCAGTGCATGGTAGCTACGTGATCATTCCATGATCAGCCACGTGATCAGTGCATGATCAGTCACGTGATCAGTGCATGGTAGCTATGTGATCATTGCATGATCAGCCACGTGATCAGTGCATGATAGCCACGTGATCAGTGCATGATCAGTCACGTGACCTGTGCATGATCAGTCACGTGATCTGTGCATGATCAGTCACGTGATCAGTGCATGATATCCACGTGATCAGTGCAGGATAGCCACGTGATCACTTCATGATTAGTCACGGGATCTGTACATGACCAGTCACGTGATACGTGTGTGATTAGCCACCGGATCAGTGCGTGATGAGCCACGTGATCAGTGCAGGATCAATTACATGATCAGTGCATGATCAGTCACGAGACCACTACATGGTTGCTACGTGATTGTTGCATGATCAGCCACGTGAGCAGAGCATGGTAGCCACGTGATCAGTGCATTATCAGTCACGTGATAAGTACATGATCAGTCACGTGAACAGTGCATGATCATTTCCGTGATCTGTGCATGATCAGTCACGTGACCAGTATATGGTAGCTTCGTGATCATTCAATGACGAACCACGTGAGCAGTGCATGATAGCCACGTGATGTGTGCATGATGAGTTTCGTGAGCAGAGTATGATCAGCCACGTGATCAGTGCATGAATGCCACGTGATCAGTGCATGATATGTACGTGACAGGTGTGTGATCAGCCACGTGAACAGTGCATGTTCAGCCACGTATTCAGTGCAGGACAGCCACGTGATCAGTGCATGATCAGTTACGTGAGCAGTGTATGATCAGCCACGTGATCAGTGCATGGTCAGACACGTGAACAGTGTATGATCAGCCACGTGATCAGTGCATGATATCCAATTGATCAGTGCATGATCAATCACGTGATCAGTGTATGATCAGCCACGTGAACAGTGCATGCTCAGTCACGTGATCTGGGCCTGCTGAGCTGCACGATTCCTGCCTGTCATCTGCTTGACAATTGCCAGCTGTGCTTCGTAATTCCTGCCTGCTCAGCTGCTTGATTATTGCCAGCTGAGCAGCATGATTCCTCACAGCTGAGTTCCATGATTATTGCCTGCTGACTGTTTCATTCGTGCCTACTCAGCTCTTTGTTTATTGCCTCCAGAGGCACATGATCAGTGTATGATAGAAAACATGATCAGCGCATGATCAGTCACATGATCAGCGCCATTAAGTCACGTGATCACTACATGATAGTCATGTGATCAGTCCATGCTCTTTCACGGTATCAGTGCATGATCATCCACGTGATCAGTGCATGGGCAGTCATGTGATCAGTGCATGATATAGACGTGATCAGTGCATGGGCAGTCATGTGATCAGTGCATGATAGCCACGTGATCAGTGCATGATCAGTCACCTGCTGTGTGTATGATCATTCACGTGACCTGTACATGGTAGCTACATGATCATTGCATGATCAGCCACGTGAGTAGTGCATGATAGCCACGTGATCACTGCATGATCAGTCACGTGATCAGTGCATGATCAGTCATGTGACCAGTACATGGTAGCTGCGTGATCATCACATGATAAGCCACGTGAGCAGTGCATGATAGCCACGTGATCAGTGCATGATCAGACACGAGATCAGTGCATGATCAGTCACGTGATCAGTGCATGATCAGCCACGTGATGAGTGCATGACCAGGCACGTGATCAGTGTATGTCCAGCCAAGTGATCAGTGCATGATAGCCACGTGATCAGTGCATGATCAGTCACGTGATCAGTGCATGATCAGTCACGTGATCAGTGCATGATCAGCCACGTGATCAGTGCATGACCAGGCACGTGATCAGTGTATGTCCAGCCAAGTGATCAGTGCATGATAGCCACATGATCAGTGCATGATCAGTCACGTGATCAGGGCATGATCAGTCACGTGATCTGTGCATGATAGTCAGGTGATCAGTGCATGATAGCCACGTGATCAGTGCATGATCTGTCACGTGATCAGTGCATGAACAGCCACGTGATCAGTGCATGACCAGGCACGTGATCAGTGTATGTCCAGCCAAGTGATCAGTGCATGATAGCCACGTGATCAGTGCATGATCAGTCACGTGATCAGTGCATGATCAGTCACGAGATCTGTGCATGATAGCCAGGTGATCAGTGCATGATAGCCACGTGATCAGTGCATGATCAGTCACGTGATCAGTGCATGGTCAGTCACGTGATCAGTGCATGATCATCCACGTGATCAGTGCATGTGGAGTCATGTAATCAATGCATGATAGCTCCTTGATCAGTGCACGATCAGTCCCGTGATGAGTGTATGATCAGCCAAGTGATCAGTGCAAGATAGCTACGTGATCAGTGCATGATCAGTCATATGATCAGTGCATGATCAGCCACGTCATCAGTGCATGATAGCCACGTGATCAGTGCATACTGTTACGTGAACAATGCATGCGCAATCACGTGATCAGTGCATGAGAGCCACGTGATCAGTGCATGATCAGTCACTTGATAGGTGTGTGATCAGCCATGTGAACAGTGCATGCTCAGTCACATGATCAGGGCCTGCTGAGCTGCGTGATTACTGTCTGCTCATCTGCTTGACAATTGCCAGCTGAGCTGCACGATTCCTGCCTGCCATCTCCTTGACAATTTCCACCTGTGCTGCGTAATTCCTGCCTGCTCATCTATTTAATTATTGCCAGATGAGCAGCATGATTTCTCAGAGCTGAGTTCCATGATTATAGCCTGTTGACTGTTTCCTGCCTACTCAGCTCTATTTTCTTTGCCTCCAGAGGCACATGATCAGTGTGTGACACCAAACATGATCAGCACATGATCAGTCACATGATCAATGCATGATAAGCCAGGTGATCAGTGCATGATCAATTACGTGATCAGTGCATGATCAGTCATGTGACCAGTACATGGTAGCTGCATGAACATTGCATGATCAGCCACGTGAGCAGTGCATGATATCCACGTGATCAGTGCATTATCAGTCACGTGATCAGTGCATGGTAGCTATGTGATCATTGCATGATCAGCCACGTGATCAGTGCATGGTAGCTACGTGATCATTGCATGACCAGCCACGTGATCAGTGCATGATAGCCACGTGATCAGTGCATGATCAGTCACGTGATCTGTGCATGATCAGTCACGTGATCTGTGCATGATCAGGCAAGTGATCAGTGCATGATATCCACGTGATCAGTGCAGGATAGCCACGTGATCACTTCATGATTAGTCACGGGATCTGTACATGACCAGTCACGTGATACGTGTGTGATCAGCCACCGGATCACTGCGTGATGAGCCACGTGATCAGTGCAGGATCAATTACATGATCAGTGCATGATCAGTCACGAGACCAATACATGGTTGCTACGTGAACGTTGCATGATCAGCCACGTGAGCAGAGCATGATAGCCACGTGATCAGTGCATTATCAGTCACGTGATAAGTACATGATCAGTCACGTGAACAGTGCATGATATCCACGTGATCAGTGCAGGATAGCCACGTGATCACTTCATGATTAGTCACGTGATCAGTACATGATCAGACACGTGAACAGTGCATGATCATTTACATGATCTGTGCATGATCAGTCACGTGACCAGTATATGGTAGCTTCGTGATCATTCCATGAAGAACCACGGGAGCAGTGCATGATAGCCACGTGATGTGTGCATGATGAGTTACATGAGCAGAGTATGATCAGCCACGTGATCAGTGCGAGAGTGCCACGTGATCAGTGCATGATATGTCACGTGACAGGTGTGTGATCAGCCACGTGAACAGTGCATGTTCAGCCACGTATTCAGTGCATGATAGCCACGTGATCAGTGCATGATCAGTTACGTGAGCAGTGTATGATCAGCCACGTGAGCAGTGCATGGTCAGACACGTGAACAGTGTATGATCAGCCACGTGATCAGTGCATGATATCCAAGTGATCAGTGCATGATCAATCACGTGATCAGTGTATGATCAGCCACGTGAACAGTGCATGCTCAGTCACGTGATCTGGGCCTGCTGAGCTGCGTGATTACTATCTGCTCATCTGCTTGACAATTGCCAGCTGAGCTGCACGATTGCTGCCTGTCATCTGCTTGACAATTGCCAGCTGTGCTGCGTAATTCCTGCCTGCTCATCTACTTGATTATTGCCAGCTGAGCAGCATGATTTCTCAGAGCTGAGTTCCATGATTATAGCCTGCTGACTGATTCCTGCCTACTCAGCTCTATGTTCATTGCCTCCAGAGGCACATGATCAGTGTGTGACACCAAACATGATCAGCACATGATCAGTCACATGATCAATGCATGATAAGCCAGGTGATCAGTGCATGATCAATTATGTGATCAGTGCATGATCAGTCACGTGACCAGTACATGGTAGCTACGTGATCATTGCGTGATCAGCCACGTGATCAGTGCATGATAGCCACGTGATCAGTGCATGATAGCCACGTGATCAGTGCATGAGAGCCACATGATCAGTGCATGATCTGTCACGTGATACATGTGTGATCAGCCACGAGATCAGTGCATGATGAGCCACGGGATCAGTGCAGGATCAATTACGTGATCAGTGCATGATCAGTCACGTGACCAGTACATGGTAGCTGCGTGATCATCGCATGATCAGCCACGTGAGCAGTGCATGATAGCCACGTGATCACTGCATGATCAGTCACGTGATCAGTGCATGATCAGTCATGTGACCAGTACATGGTAGCTATGTGATCATTCCATGACGAGCCACGTCAGCAGTGCATGATAGAAAGGTGATGTGTGCATGATGAGTTACGAGAGCAGAGTATGATCAGCCACGTGATCAGTGCATGAGTGCCACGGGATCAGTACATGATATGTCACGTGACAGGTGTGTGATCAGCCACGTGAACAGTGCATGTTCAGCCACGTGATCAGTGCATGATAGCCACGAGATGAGTGCATGATCAGTTACGTGAGCAGTGTATGATCAGCCACGTGAGCAGTGCATGTTCAGCCACGTGATCAGTGCATGATAGCCACGAGATGAGTGCATGATCAGTTACGTGAGCAGTGTATGATCAGCCACGTGATCTGGGCCTGCTGAGCTGCGTGATTACTGTCTGCTCATCTGCTTGACAATTGCCAGCTGAGCTGCACGATTCCTGCCTGTCATCTGCTTGACAATTGCCAGCTGTGCTGCGTAATTCCTGCCTGCTCAGCTGCTTGATTATTGCCAGCTGAGCAGCATGATTCCTCACAGCTGAGTTCCATGATTATTGCCTGCTGACTGATTCGTGCCTACTCAGCTCTTTGTTTATTGCCTCCAGAGGCACATGATCAGTGTATGATAGCAAACATGATCAGTGCATGATCAGTCACATGATCAGCGCCATTAAGTCACGTGATCACTACACGATAGTCATGTGATCAGTCCATGCTCAGTCACAGTATCAGTGCATGATCAGCCACGTGATCAGTGCATGATCTGTCACATGATTAGTGTATGATCATCCACGTGACCAGTGCATGGGCAGTCATGTGATCAGTGCATGATATAGACGTGATCAGTGCATGATCAGTCTAGTGATCAGTGCATGATAGCCACGTGATCAGTGCATGATCAGTCACCTGATGGGTGTATGATCATTCACGTGACCTGTACATGGTAGCTACATGATCATTGCATGATCAGCCACGTGAGTAGTGCATGACAGCCACGTGATCACTGCATGATCAGTCACGTGATCAGTGCATGATCAGTCATGTGACCAGTACATGGTAGTTGCGTGATCATCGCATGATCAGCCACGTGAGCAGTGCATGATAGCCACGTGATCAGTGCATGATCAGTCAGGTGATACGTGTGTGATCAGCCACGTGATCAGTGCATGATATCCACGTGATCAGTGCAGGATAGCCACGTGATCACTTCATGATTAGTCACGGGATCTGCACATGACCAGTCACGTGATACGTGTGTGATCAGCCACCGGATCAGTGCGTGATGAGCCACGTGATCAGTGCAGGATCAATTACATGATCAGTGCATGATCAGTCACGAGACCACTACATGGTTGCTACGTGATCGTTGCATGATCAGCCACGTGAGCAGAGCATGATAGCCACGTGATCAGTGCATTATCAGTCACGTGATCAGTACATGATCAGTCACGTGAACAGTGCATGATCATTTACGTGATCTGTGCATGATCAGTCACGTGACCAGTATATGGTAGCTTCGTGATCATTCCATGACGAACCACGTGAGCAGTGCATGATAGCCACGTGATGTGTGCATGATGAGTTTCGTGAGCAGAGTATGATCAGCCACGTGATCAGTGCATGAGTTCCAGGTGATCAGTGCATGATATGTCACGTGACAGGTGTGTGATCAGCCACGTGAACAGTGCATGTTCAGCCACGTATTCAGTGCATGATAGCCACGTGATAAGTGCATTATCAGTTACGTGAGCAGTGTATGATCAGCCACGTGATCAGTGCATGGTCAGACACGTGAACAGTGTATGATCAGCCACGTGATCAGTGCATGATATCCAAGTGATCAGTGCATGATCAATCACGTGATCAGTGTATGATCAGCCACGTGAACAGTGCATGCTCAGTCACGTGATCTGGGCCTGCTGAGCTGCGTGATTACTGTCTGCTCATCTGCTTGACAATTGCCAGCTGAGCTGCACGATTCCTGCCTGTCATCTGCTTGACAATTGTCAGCTGTGCTGCGTAATTCCTGCCTGCTCAGCTGCTTGATTATTGCCAGCTGAGCAGCATGATTCCTCAGAACTGAGTTCCATGATTATTGCCTGCTGACTGATTCGTGCCTACTCAGCTCTTTGTTTATTGCCTCCAGAGGCACATGATCAGTGTATGATAGCAAACATGATCAGTGCATGATCAGTCACATGATCAGCGCCATTAAGTCACGTGATCACTACACGATAGTCATGTGATCAGTCCATGCTCAGTCACAGTGTCAGTGCATGATCAGCCACGTGATCAGTGCATGATCTGTCACATGATTAGTGTATGATCATCCACGTGACCAGTGCATGGGCAGTCATGTGATCAGTGCATGATAGCCACATGATCATGCATGATCAGTCACGTGATCAGTGCATGATCAATCATGTGACCAGTACATGGTAGCTGCGTGATCATCGCATGATCAGCCACGTGAGCAGTGCATGATAGCCACGTGATCAGTGCATGATCAGACACGAGATCAGTGCATGATCAGTCAGGTGACCAGTATATGGTAGCTGCGTGAACATCGCATGATCAGCCACGTGAGCAGTGCATGATAGCCACGTGATCACTGCATGATCAGTCACGTGATCAGAGCATGATAAGTCATGTGACCAGTACATGGTAGCTGCGTGATCATCACATGATCACCACGTGAGCAGTGCATGATAGCCACGTGATCAGTGCATGATCAGACACGAGATCAGTGCATGACCAGTCACGTGATCAGTGCATGATGAGCCACGTGATAAGTGCATGATCAGTCACGTGATCAATGTATGATCAGCCACGTGATCAGTGCATGAGCAGCCACATGATCAGTGCATGATCAATTACGTGATCAGTGCATGATCAGTCACGTGACCAGGGCCTGCTGAGCTGCGTGATTACTGTCTGCTCATCTGCTTGACAATTGCCAGCTGAGCTGCACGATTCCTGCCTGCCATCTCCTTGACAATTGCCACCTGTGCTGCGTAATTCCTGCCTGCTCATCTATTTAATTATTGCCAGCTGAGCAGCATGATTTCTCAGAGCTGAGTTCAATGATTATAGCCTGCTGACTGTTTCCTGCCTACTCAGCTCTATTTTCTTTGCCTCCAGAGGCACATGATCAGTGTGTGACACCAAACATGATCAGCACATAATCAGTCACATGAACAATGCATGATAAGCCAGGTGATCAGTGCATGATCAATTACGTGATCAGTGCATGATCAGTCATGTGACCAGTACATGGTAGCTGCATGATCATTGCATGATCAGCCACGTGATCATTGCATGATAGCCACGTGATCAGTGCATGATCAGCCAGGTGATCAGTGAATGATTGCTACGTGATCAGTTCATGATTAGTCACGTGATCTGTGCATGATCAGGCAGGTGATCAGTGTATGATCAGCCACGTGATCAGTGCATGATAGCCACGTGATCAGTGCATGATCAGTCACCTGATGGGTGTATGATCATTCACGTGACCTGTACATGGTAGCTACATGATCATTGCATGATCAGCCACGTGAGTAGTGCATGACAGCCACGTGATCACTGCATGATCAGTCACGTGATCAGTGCATGATCAGTCATGTGACCAGTACATGGTAGTTGCGTGATCATCGCATGATCAGCCACGTGAGCAGTGCATGATAGCCACGTGATCAGTGCATGATCAGTCAGGTGATACGTGTGTGATCAGCCACGTGATCAGTGCATGATATCCACGTGATCAGTGCAGGATAGCCACGTGATCACTTCATGATTAGTCACGGGATCTGCACATGACCAGTCACGTGATACGTGTGTGATCAGCCACCGGATCAGTGCGTGATGAGCCACGTGATCAGTGCAGGATCAATTACATGATCAGTGCATGATCAGTCACGAGACCACTACATGGTTGCTACGTGATCGTTGCATGATCAGCCACGTGAGCAGAGCATGATAGCCACGTGATCAGTGCATTATCAGTCACGTGATCAGTACATGATCAGTCACGTGAACAGTGCATGATCATTTACGTGATCTGTGCATGATCAGTCACGTGACCAGTATATGGTAGCTTCGTGATCATTCCATGACGAACCACGTGAGCAGTGCATGATAGCCACGTGATGTGTGCATGATGAGTTTCGTGAGCAGAGTATGATCAGCCACGTGATCAGTGCATGAGTTCCAGGTGATCAGTGCATGATATGTCACGTGACAGGTGTGTGATCAGCCACGTGAACAGTGCATGTTCAGCCACGTATTCAGTGCATGATAGCCACGTGATAAGTGCATTATCAGTTACGTGAGCAGTGTATGATCAGCCACGTGATCAGTGCATGGTCAGACACGTGAACAGTGTATGATCAGCCACGTGATCAGTGCATGATATCCAAGTGATCAGTGCATGATCAATCACGTGATCAGTGTATGATCAGCCACGTGAACAGTGCATGCTCAGTCACGTGATCTGGGCCTGCTGAGCTGCGTGATTACTGTCTGCTCATCTGCTTGACAATTGCCAGCTGAGCTGCACGATTCCTGCCTGTCATCTGCTTGACAATTGTCAGCTGTGCTGAGTAATTCCTGCCTGCTCAGCTGCTTGATTATTGCCAGCTGAGCAGCATGATTCCTCAGAGCTGAGTTCCATGATTATTGCCTGCTGACTGATTCGTGCCTACTCAGCTCTTTGTTTATTGCCTCCAGAGGCACATGATCAGTGTATGATAGCAAACATGATCAGTGCATGATCAGTCACATGATCAGCGCCATTAAGTCACGTGATCACTACACGATAGTCATGTGATCAGTCCATGCTCAGTCACAGTGTCAGTGCATGATCAGCCACGTGATCAGTGCATGATCTGTCACATGATTAGTGTATGATCATCCACGTGACCAGTGCATGGGCAGTCATGTGATCAGTGCATGATAGCCACATGATCATGCATGATCAGTCACGTGATCAGTGCATGATCAATCATGTGACCAGTACAGGGTAGCTGCGTGATCATCGCATGATCAGCCACGTGAGCAGTGCATGATAGCCACGTGATCAGTGCATGATCAGACACGAGATCAGTGCATGATCAGTCAGGTGACCAGTATATGGTAGCTGCGTGAACATCGCATGATCAGCCACGTGAGCAGTGCATGATAGCCACGTGATCACTGCATGATCAGTCACGTGATCAGAGCATGATAAGTCATGTGACCAGTACATGGTAGCTGCGTGATCATCACATGATCACCACGTGAGCAGTGCATGATAGCCACGTGATCAGTGCATGATCAGACACGAGATCAGTGCATGACCAGTCACGTGATCAGTGCATGATGAGCCACGTGATAAGTGCATGATCAGTCACGTGATCAATGTATGATCAGCCACGTGATCAGTGCATGAGCAGCCACATGATCAGTGCATGATCAATTACGTGATCAGTGCATGATCAGTCACGTGACCAGGGCCTGCTGAGCTGCGTGATTACTGTCTGCTCATCTGCTTGACAATTGCCAGCTGAGCTGCACGATTCCTGCCTGCCATCTCCTTGACAATTGCCACCTGTGCTGCGTAATTCCTGCCTGCTCATCTATTTAATTATTGCCAGCTGAGCAGCATGATTTCTCAGAGCTGAGTTCAATGATTATAGCCTGCTGACTGTTTCCTGCCTACTCAGCTCTATTTTCTTTGCCTCCAGAGGCACATGATCAGTGTGTGACACCAAACATGATCAGCACATAATCAGTCACATGAACAATGCATGATAAGCCAGGTGATCAGTGCATGATCAATTACGTGATCAGTGCATGATCAGTCATGTGACCAGTACATGGTAGCTGCATGATCATTGCATGATCAGCCACGTGATCATTGCATGATAGCCACGTGATCAGTGCATGATCAGCCAGGTGATCAGTGAATGATTGCTACGTGATCAGTTCATGATTAGTCACGTGATCTGTGCATGATCAGGCAGGTGATCAGTGTATGATCAGCCACGTGATCAGTGCATGATAGCCACGTGATCAGTGCATGATCAGTCACCTGATGGGTGTATGATCATTCACGTGACCTGTACATGGTAGCTACATGATCATTGCATGATCAGAGACGTGAGTAGTGCATGATAGCCACATGATCACTGCATGATCAGTCACGTGATCAGTGCATGATCAGTCATGTGACCAGTACATGGTAGCTCCGTGATCATCGCATGATCAGCCACGTGAGCAGTGCATGATAGCCACGTGATCAGTGCATGATCAGACCCGAGATCAGTGCATGATCAGTCAGGTGACCAGTACATGGTAGCTGCGTGAACATCGCATGATCAGCCACGAGAGCAGTGCATGATAGCCACGTGATCAGTGCATGAACAGTCACGTGATCAGTGCATGATCAGCCACGTGATCAGTGCATGACCAGGCACGTGATCAGTGTATGTCCAGCCAAGTGATCAGTGCATGATAGCCACGTGATCAGTGCATGATCAGTCACGGGATCAGTGAATGATCAGTCACGTGATCTGTGCATGATAGCCAGGTGATCAGTGCATGATAGCCACGAGATCAGTGCATGATCAGTCACGTGATCAGTGCATGATCAGCCACGTGATCAGTGCATGTTCATCCACGTGATCAGTGCATGTGGAGTCATGTAATCAATGCATGATAGCGCCTTGATCAGTGCACAATCAGTCCCGTGATGAGTGTATGATCAGCCAAGTGATCAGTGCAAGATAGCTACGTGATCAGTGCATGATCAGTCATATGATCAGTGCATGATCAGCCACGTCATCAGTGCATGATAGCCACGTGATCAGTGCATACTATTACGTGAACAATGCATGCGCAATCACGTGATCAGTGCATGAGAGCCACGTGATCAGTGCATGATCAGTCACGTGATAGGTGTGTGATCAGCCATGTGAACAGTGCATGCTCAGTCACATGATCAGGGCCTGCTGAGCTGCGTGATTACTGTCTGCTCATCTGCTTGACAATTGCCAGCTGAGCTGCACGATTCCTGCCTGCCATCTCCTTGACAATTGCCACCTGTGATGCGTAATTCCTGCCGGCTCATCTATTTAATTATTGCCAGCTGAGCAGCATGATTTCTCAGAGCTGAGTTCCATGATTATAGCCTGCTGAATGTTTCCTGCCTACTCAGCTCTATTTTCTTTGCCTCCAGAGGCACATGATCAGTGTGTGACACCAAACATGATCAGCACATGATCAGTCACATGATCAATGCATGATAAGCCAGGTGATCAGTGCATGATCAATTACGTGATCAGTATATGATCAGTCATGTGACCAGTACATGGTAGCTGCGTGAACATTGCATGATCAGCCACGTGAGCAGTGCATGATATCCACGTGATCATTGCATGATCAACCACGTGATCAGTGCATGATCAGTCACGTGATCAGTGCATGGTAGCTATGTGATCATTGCATGATCAGCCACGTGATCAGTGCATGGTAGCTACGTGATCATTGCATGATCAGCCACGTGAGCAGTGCATGATCAGTTACCTGAGCAGTGTATGATCAGCCACGTGATCAGTGCATGGTAGCTATGTGATCATTCCATGACGAGCCACGTCAGCAGTGCATGATAGAAACTTGATGTGTGCATGATGAGTTACGAGAGCAGAGTATGATCAGCCACGTGATCAGTGCATGAGTGCCACGGGATCAGTGCATGATATGTCACGTGACAGGTGTGTGATCAGCCACGTGAACAGTGCATGTTCAGCCACGTGATCAGTGCATGATAGCCACGAGATGAGTGCATGATCAGTTACGTGAGCAGTGTATGATCAGCCACGTGAGCAGTGCATGGTCAGACACGTGAACAGTGTATGATCAGCCACGTGATCAGTGCATGATATCCAAGTGATCAGTGCATGATCAATCACGTGATCAGTGTATGATCAGCCACGTGAACAGTGCATGCTCAATCACGGGATTTGGGCCTGCTGAGCTGCGTGATTACTGTCTGCTCATCTGCTTGACAATTGCCAGCTGTGCTGCGTAATTCCTGCCTGCTCAGCTGCTTGATTATTGCCAGCTGAGCAGCATGATTCCTCACCGCTGAGTTCCATGATTATTGCCTGCTGACTGTTTGATTCGTGCCTACTCAGCTCTTTGTTTATTGCCTCCAGAGGCACATGATCAGTGTATGATAGCAAACATGATCAGCGCATGATCAGTCACATGATCAGCGCCATTAAGTCACGTGATCACTACATGATAGTCATGTGATCAGTCCATGCTCTGTCACGGTATCAGTGCATGATCATCCACGTGATCAGTGCATTGGCAGTCATGTGATCAGTGCATGATATAGACGTGATCAGTGCATGATCAGTATCGTGATCAGTGCCTGATAGCCACGTGATCAGTGCATGATCAGTCACCGGATGTGTGTATGATCATTCACGTGACCTGTACATGGTAGCTACATGATCATTGCATGATCAGCCACGTGAGTAATGCATGATAGCCACGTGATCACTGCATGATCAGTCACGTGATCAGTGCATGATCAGTCATGTGACCAGTACATGGTAGCTGCGTGATCATCGCATATTCAGCCACGTGAGCAGTGCATGATAGCCACGTGATCAGTGCATGATCAGACACGAGATCAGTGCATGATCAGTCACGTGATCAGTGCATGATTAGCCACGTGATCAGTGCATTACCAGGCACGTGATCAGTGTATGTCCAGCAAAGTGATCAGTGCATGATAGCCACGTGATCAGTGCATGATCAGTCACGTGATCAGTGCATGATCATTCACGTGATCTGTGCATGATATCCAGGTGATCAGTGCATGATAGCCACGTGATCAGTGCATGATCAGTCACGTGATCAGTGCATGATCAGCCACGTGATCAGTGCATGACCAGGCACGTGATCAGTGTATGTCCAGCCAAGTGATCAGTGCATGATAGACACGTGATCAGTGCATGATCAGTCACGTGATCAGTGCATGATCAGTCACGTGATCTGTGCATGAGAGCCAGGTGATCAGTGCATGATAGCCACGTGATCAGTGCATGATCAGTCACGTGATCAGTGCATGGTCAGTCACGTGATCAGTGCATGATCATCCACGTGATCAGTGCATGTGGAGTCATGTAATCAATGCATGATAGCGCCTTGATCAGTGCACGATCAGTCCCGTGATGAGTGTATGATCAGCCAAGTTATCAGTGCAAGATAGCTACGTGATCAGTGCATGATCAGTCATATGATCAGTGCAGGATCAGCCACGTCATCAGTGCATGATAGCCACGTGATCAGTGCATACTATTACGTGAACAATGCATGTGCAATCACGTGATCAGTGCATGAGAGCCACGTGATCAGTGCATGATCAGTCCCGTGATAGGTGTGTGATCAGCCATGTGAACAGTGCATGCTCAGTCACATGATCAGGGCCTGCTGAGCTGCGTGATTACTGTCTGCTCATCTGCTTGACAATTGCCAGCTGAGCTGCACGATTCCTGCCTGCCATCTCCTTGACAATTGCCACCTGTGATGCGTAATTCCTGCTGGCTCATCTATTTAATTATTGCCAGCTGAGCAGCATGATTTCTCAGAGCTGAGTTCCATGATTATAGCCTGCTGACTGTTTCCTGCCTACTCAGCTCTATTTTCTTTGCCTCCAGAGGCACATGATCAGTGTGTGACACCAAACATGATCAGCATATGATCAGTCACATGATCAATGCATGATAAGCCAGGTGATCAGTGCATGATCAATTACGTGATCAGTGCATGATCAGTCATGTGACCAGTACATGGTAGCTGCATGAACATTGCATGATCAGCCACGTGAGCAGTGCATGATATCCACGTGGTCAGTGCATGATCAGTCACGTGACCAGTGCATGGTAGCTACGTGATCATTGCATGATCAGCCACGTGATCAGTGCATGATCAGTCACGTGATCAGTGCATGGTAGCTATGTGATCATTGCATGATCAGCCACGTGATCAGTGCATGATAGCCACGTGATCAGTGCATGATCAGTCACGTGACCTGTGCATGATCAGTCACGTGATCAGTGCATGATCATCACGTGATCAGTGCATGATATCCACGTGATCAGTGCAGGATAGCCACGTGATCACTTCATGATTAGTCACGGGATCTGTACATGACCAGTCACGTGATACGTGTGTGATTAGCCACCGGATCAGTGCGTGATGAGCCACGTGATCAGTGCAGGATCAATTACATGATCAGTGCATGATCAGTCACGAGACCACTACATGGTTGCTACGTGATTGTTGCATGATCAGCCACGTGAGCAGAGCATGGTAGCCACGTGATCAGTGCATTATCAGTCACGTGATAAGTACATGATCAGTCACGTGAACAGTGCATGATCATTTCCGTGATCTGTGCATGATCAGTCACGTGACCAGTATATGGTAGCTTCGTGATCATTCAATGACGAACCACGTGAGCAGTGCATGATAGCCACGTGATGTGTGCATGATGAGTTTCGTGAGCAGAGTATGATCAGCCACGTGATCAGTGCATGAATGCCACGTGATCAGTGCATGATATGTACGTGACAGGTGTGTGATCAGCCACGTGAACAGTGCATGTTCAGCCACGTATTCAGTGCAGGACAGCCACGTGATCAGTGCATGATCAGTTACGTGAGCAGTGTATGATCAGCCACGTGATCAGTGCATGGTCAGACACGTGAACAGTGTATGATCAGCCACGTGATCAGTGCATGATATCCAATTGATCAGTGCATGATCAATCACGTGATCAGTGTATGATCAGCCACGTGAACAGTGCATGCTCAGTCACGTGATCTGGGCCTGCTGAGCTGCACGATTCCTGCCTGTCATCTGCTTGACAATTGCCAGCTGTGCTTCGTAATTCCTGCCTGCTCAGCTGCTTGATTATTGCCAGCTGAGCAGCATGATTCCTCACAGCTGAGTTCCATGATTATTGCCTGCTGACTGTTTCATTCGTGCCTACTCAGCTCTTTGTTTATTGCCTCCAGAGGCACATGATCAGTGTATGATAGAAAACATGATCAGCGCATGATCAGTCACATGATCAGCGCCATTAAGTCACGTGATCACTACATGATAGTCATGTGATCAGTCCATGCTCTTTCACGGTATCAGTGCATGATCATCCACGTGATCAGTGCATGGGCAGTCATGTGATCAGTGCATGATATAGACGTGATCAGTGCATGGGCAGTCATGTGATCAGTGCATGATAGCCACGTGATCAGTGCATGATCAGTCACCTGCTGTGTGTATGATCATTCACGTGACCTGTACATGGTAGCTACATGATCATTGCATGATCAGCCACGTGAGTAGTGCATGATAGCCACGTGATCACTGCATGATCAGTCACGTGATCAGTGCATGATCAGTCATGTGACCAGTACATGGTAGCTGCGTGATCATCACATGATAAGCCACGTGAGCAGTGCATGATAGCCACGTGATCAGTGCATGATCAGACACGAGATCAGTGCATGATCAGTCACGTGATCAGTGCATGATCAGCCACGTGATGAGTGCATGACCAGGCACGTGATCAGTGTATGTCCAGCCAAGTGATCAGTGCATGATAGCCACGTGATCAGTGCATGATCAGTCACGTGATCAGTGCATGATCAGTCACGTGATCAGTGCATGATCAGCCACGTGATCAGTGCATGACCAGGCACGTGATCAGTGTATGTCCAGCCAAGTGATCAGTACATGATAGCCACATGATCAGTGCATGATCAGTCACGTGATCAGGGCATGATCAGTCACGTGATCTGTGCATGATAGTCAGGTGATCAGTGCATGATAGCCACGTGATCAGTGCATGATCTGTCACGTGATCAGTGCATGAACAGCCACGTGATCAGTGCATGACCAGGCACGTGATCAGTGTATGTCCAGCCAAGTGATCAGTGCATGATAGCCACGTGATCAGTGCATGATCAGTCACGTGATCAGTGCATGATAAGCCAGGTGATCAGTGCATGATCAATTACGTGATCAGTGCATGATCAGTCATGTGACCAGTACATGGTAGCTGCATGAACATTGCATGATCAGCCACGTGAGCAGTGCATGATCAGTCACATGATCAATGCATGATAAGCCAGGTGATCAGTGCATGATAGCCACGTGATCAGTGCATGATCAGTCACATGATCAATGCATGATAAGCCAGGTGATCAGTGCATGATCAATTACGTGATCAGTGCATGATCAGTCATGTGACCAGTACATGGTAGCTGCATGAACATTGCATGATCAGCCACGTGAGCAGTGCATGATATCCACGTGATCAGTGCATTATCAGTCACGTGATCAGTGCATGGTAGCTATGTGATCATTGCATGATCAGCCACGTGATCAGTGCATGGTAGCTACGTGATCATTGCATGACCAGCCACGTGATCAGTGCATGATAGCCACGTGATCAGTGCATGATCAGTCACGTGATCTGTGCATGATCAGTCACGTGATCTGTGCATGATCAGGCAAGTGATCAGTGCATGATATCCACGTGATCAGTGCAGGATAGCCACGTGATCACTTCATGATTAGTCACGGGATCTGTACATGACCAGTCACGTGATACGTGTGTGATCAGCCACCGGATCACTGCGTGATGAGCCACGTGATCAGTGCAGGATCAATTACATGATCAGTGCATGATCAGTCACGAGACCAATACATGGTTGCTACGTGAACGTTGCATGATCAGCCACGTGAGCAGAGCATGATAGCCACGTGATCAGTGCATTATCAGTCACGTGATAAGTACATGATCAGTCACGTGAACAGTGCATGATATCCACGTGATCAGTGCAGGATAGCCACGTGATCACTTCATGATTAGTCACGTGATCAGTACATGATCAGACACGTGAACAGTGCATGATCATTTACATGATCTGTGCATGATCAGTCACGTGACCAGTATATGGTAGCTTCGTGATCATTCCATGAAGAACCACGGGAGCAGTGCATGATAGCCACGTGATGTGTGCATGATGAGTTACATGAGCAGAGTATGATCAGCCACGTGATCAGTGCGAGAGTGCCACGTGATCAGTGCATGATATGTCACGTGACAGGTGTGTGATCAGCCACGTGAACAGTGCATGTTCAGCCACGTATTCAGTGCATGATAGCCACGTGATCAGTGCATGATCAGTTACGTGAGCAGTGTATGATCAGCCACGTGAGCAGTGCATGGTCAGACACGTGAACAGTGTATGATCAGCCACGTGATCAGTGCATGATATCCAAGTGATCAGTGCATGATCAATCACGTGATCAGTGTATGATCAGCCACGTGAACAGTGCATGCTCAGTCACGTGATCTGGGCCTGCTGAGCTGCGTGATTACTATCTGCTCATCTGCTTGACAATTGCCAGCTGAGCTGCACGATTGCTGCCTGTCATCTGCTTGACAATTGCCAGCTGTGCTGCGTAATTCCTGCCTGCTCATCTACTTGATTATTGCCAGCTGAGCAGCATGATTTCTCAGAGCTGAGTTCCATGATTATAGCCTGCTGACTGATTCCTGCCTACTCAGCTCTATGTTCATTGCCTCCAGAGGCACATGATCAGTGTGTGACACCAAACATGATCAGCGCATGATCAGTCACATGATCAATGCATGATAAGCCAGGTGATCAGTGCATGATCAATTATGTGATCAGTGCATGATCAGTCACGTGACCAGTACATGGTAGCCACGTGATCATTGCGTGATCAGCCACGTGATCAGTGCATGAGGGCCACGTGATCAGTGCATGATAGCCACGTGATCAGTGCATGATAGCCACATGATCAGTGCATGATCTGTCACGTGATACATGTGTGATCAGCCACGAGATCAGTGCATGATGAGCCACGGGATCAGTGCAGGATCAGTTACGTGATCAGTGCATGATCAGTCACGTGACCAGTACATGGTAGCTGCGTGATCATGCATGATCAGCCACGTGAGCAGTGCATGATAGCCACGTGATCACTGCATGATCAGTCACGTGATCAGTGCATGATCAGTCATGTGACCAGTACATGGTAGCTATGTGATCATTCCATGACGAGCCACGTCAGCAGTGCATGATAGAAAGGTGATGTGTGCATGATGAGTTACGAGAGCAGAGTATGATCAGCCACGTGATCAGTGCATGAGTGCCACGGGATCAGTGCATGATATGTCACGTGACAGGTGTGTGATCAGCCACGTGAACAGTGCATGTTCAGCCACGTGATCAGTGCATGATAGCCACGAGATGAGTGCATGATCAGTTACGTGAGCAGTGTATGATCAGCCACGTGAGCAGTGCATGGTCAGGCACGTGAACAGTGTATGATCAGCCACGTGATCAGTGCATGATATTCAACTGATCAGTGCATGATCAATCACGTGATCAGTGTATGATCAGCCACGTGATCAGTGCATTGGCAGTCATGTGATCAGTGCATGATATAGACGTGATCAGTGCATGATCAGTACGTGATCAGTGCCTGATAGCCACGTGATCAGTGCATGATCAGTCACCTGCTGTGTGTATGATCATTCACGTGACCTGTACATGGTAGCTACATGATCATTGCATGATCAGCCACGTGAGTAATGCATGATAGCCACGTGATCACTCCATGATCAGTCACGTGATCAGTGCATGATCAGTCATGTGACCAGTACATGGTAGCTGCGTGATCATCGCATATTCAGCCACGTGAGCAGTGCATGATAGCCACGTGATCAGTGCATGATCAGACACGAGATCAGTGCATGATCAGTCACGTGATCAGTGCATGATTAGCCACGTGATCAGTGCATGACCAGTCACGTGATCAGTGTATGTCCAGCAAAGTGATCAGTGCATGATATGCCACGTGATCAGTGCATGATCAGTCACGTGATCAGTGCATGATCATTCACGTGATCTGTGCATGATATCCAGGTGATCAGTGCATGATAGCCACGTGATCAGTGCATGATCAGTCACGTGATCAGTGCATGATCAGCCACGTGATCAGTGCATGACCAGGCACGTGATCAGTGTATGTCCAGCCAAGTGATCAGTGCATGATAGACACGTGATCAGTGCATGATCAGTCACGTGATCAGTGCATGATCAGTCACGTGATCTGTGCATGAGAGCCAGGTGATCAGTGCATGATAGCCACGTGATCAGTGCATGATCAGTCACGTGATCAGTGCATGGTCAGTCACGTGATCAGTGCATGATCATCCACGTGATCAGTGCATGTGGAGTCATGTAATCAATGCATGATAGCGCCTTGATCAGTGCACGATCAGTCCCGTGATGAGTGTATGATCAGCCAAGTTATCAGTGCAAGATAGCTACGTGATCAGTGCATGATCAGTCATATGATCAGTGCAGGATCAGCCACGTCATCAGTGCATGATCAGCCACGTGATCAGTGCATACTATTATGTGAACAATGCATGTGCAATCACGTGATCAGTGCATGAGAGCCACGTGATCAGTGCATGATCAGTCACGTGATAGGTGTGTGATCAGCCGTGTGAACAGTGCATGCTCAGTCACATGATCAGGGCCTGCTGAGCTGCGTGATTACTGTCTGCTCATCTGCTTGACAATTGCCAGCTGAGCTGCACGATTCCTGCCTGCCATCTCCTTGACAATTGCCACCTGTGATGCGTAATTCCTGCCGGCTCATCTATTTAATTATTGCCAGCTGAGCAGCATGATTTCTCAGAGCTGAGTTCCATGATTATAGCCTGCTGAATGTTTCCTGCCTACTCAGCTCTATTTTCTTTGCCTCCAGAGGCACATGATCAGTGTGTGACACCAAACATGATCAGCATATGATCAGTCACATGATCAATGCATGATAAGCCAGGTGATCAGTGCATGATCAATTACGTGATCAGTGCATGATCAGTCATGTGACCAGTACATGGTAGCTGCATGAACATTGCTTGATCAGCCACGTGAGCAGTGCATGATATCCACGTGATCAGTTCATGATCAGCCACGTGATCAGTGCATGATCAGTCACGTGATCAGTGCATGGTAGCTATGTGATCATTGCATGATCAGCCACGTGATCAGTGCATGATAGCCACGTGATCAGTGCATGATCAGTCACGTGACCTGTGCATGATCAGTCACGTGATCTGTGCATGATCAGTCACGTGATCAGTGCATGATATCCACGTGATCAGTGCAGGATAGCCACGTGATCACTTCATGATTAGTCACGTGATCTGTACATGACCAGTCACGTGATACGTGTGTGATTAGCCAACGGATCAGTGCGTGATGAGCCACGTGATCAGTGCAGGATCAATTACATGATCAGTGCATGATCAGTCACGAGACCACTACATGGTTGCTACGTGATTGTTGCATGATCAGCCACGTGAGCAGAGCATGGTAGCCACGTGATCAGTGCATTATCAGTCACGTGATAAGTACATGATCAGTCACGTGAACAGTGCATGATCATTTACGTGATCTGTGCATGATCAGTCACGTGACCAGTATATGGTAGCTTCGTGATCATTCCATGACGAACCACGTGAGCAGTGCATGATAGCCACGTGATGTGTGCATGATGAGTTTCGTGAGCAGAGTATGATCAGCCACGTGATCAGTGCATGAGTGCCACGTGATCAGTGCATGATATGTCACGTGACAGGTGTGTGATCAGCCACGTGAACAGTGCATGTTCAGCCTCGTATTCAGTGCAGGACAGCCACGTGATCAGTGCATGATCAGTTACGTGAGCAGTGTATGATCAGCCACGTGATCAGTGCATGGTCAGACACGTGAACAGTGTATGATCAGCCACGTGATCAGTGCATGATATCCAATTGATCAGTGCATGATCAATCACGTGATCAGTGTATGATCAGCCACGTGAACAGTGCATGCTCAGTCACGTGATCTGGGCCTTCTGAGCTGCATGATTACTGTCTGCTCATCTGCTTGACAATTGCCAGCTGAGCTGCACGATTCCTGCCTGTCATCTGCTTGACAATTGCCAGCTGTGCTGCGTAATTCCTGCCTGCTCAGCTGCTTGATTATTGCCAGCTGAGCAGCATGATTCCTCACAGCTGAGTTCCATGATTATTGCCTGCTGACTGTTTCATTCGTGCCTACTCAGCTCTTTGTTTATTGCCTCCAGAGGCACATGATCAGTGTATGATAGAAAACATGATCAGCGCATGATCAGTCACATGATCAGCGCCATTAAGTCACGTGATCACTACATGATAGTCATGTGATCAGTCCATGCTCTTTCACGGTATCAGTGCATGATCATCCACGTGATCAGTGCATGGGCAGTCATGTGATCAGTGCATGATATAGACGTGATCAGTGCATGGGCAGTCATGTGGTCAGTGCATGATAGCCACGTGATCAGTGCATGATCAGTCACCTGCTGTGTGTATGATCATTCACGTGACCAGTACATGGTAGCTACATGATCATTGCATGATCAACCACGTGAGTAGTGCATGATAGCCACGTGATCACTGCATGATCAGTCACGTGATCAGTGCATGATCAGTCATGTGACCAGTACATGGTAGCTGCGTGATCATCACATGATAAGCCACGTGAGCAGTGCATGATAGCCACGTGATCAGTGCATGATCAGACACGAGATCAGTGCATGATCAGTCACGTGATCAGTGCATGATCAGCCACGTGATGAGTGCATGACCAGGCACGTGATCAGTGTATGTCCAGCCAAGTGATCAGTGCATGATAGCCACGTGATCAGTGCATGATCAGTCACGTGATCAGTGCATGATCAGTCACGTGATCAGTGCATGATCAGCCACGTGATCAGTGCATGACAAGGCACGTGATCAGTGTATGTCCATCCAAGTGATCAGTGCATGAGAGCCACGTGATCAGTGCATGATCAGTCACGTGATAGGTGTGTGATCAGCCATGTGAACAGTGCATGCTCAGTCACATGATCAGGGCCTGCTGAGCTGCGTGATAACTGTCTGCTCATCTGCTTGACAATTGCCAGCTGAGCTGCACGATTCCTGCCTGCCATCTCCTTGACAATTGCCACCTGTGATGCGTAATTCCTGCCTGCTCATCTATTTAATTATTGCCAGCTGAGCAGCATGATTTCTCAGAGCTGAGTTCCATGATTATAGCCTGTTGACTGTTTCCTGCCTACTCAGCTCTATTTTCTTTGCCTCCAGAGGCACATGATCAGTGTGTGACACCAAACATGATCAGCACATGATCAGTCACATGATCAATGCATGATAAGCCAGGTGATCAGTGCATGATCAATTACGTGATCAGTGCATGATCAGTCATGTGACCAGTACATGGTAGCTGCATGAACATTGCATGATCAGCCACGTGAGCAGTGCATGATATCCACGTGATCAGTGCATTATCAGTCACGTGACCAGTGCATGGTAGCTACGTGATCATTCCATGATCAGCCACGTGATCAGTGCATGATCAGTCACGTGTTCAGTGCATGGTAGCTATGTGATCATTGCATGATCAGCCACGTGATCAGTGCATGGTAGCTACGTGATCATTGCATGATCAGCCACGTGATCAGTGCATGATAGCCACGTGATCAGTGCATGATCAGTCACGTGATCTGTGCATGATCAGTCACGTGATCTGTGCATGATCAGTCAAGTGATCAGTGCATGATATCCACGTGATCAGTGCAGGATAGCCACGTGATCACTTCATGATTAGTCACGGTATCTGTACATGACCAGTCACGTGATACGTGTGTGATCAGCCACCGGATCACTGCGTGATGAGCCACGTGATCAGTGCAGGATCAATTACATGATCAGTGCATGATCAGTCACGAGACCAATACATGGTTGCTACGTGAACGTTGCATGATCAGCCACGTGAGCAGAGCATGATAGCCACGTGATCAGTGCATTATCAGTCACGTGATAAGTACATGATCAGTCACGTGAACAGTGCATGATATCCACGTGATCAGTGCAGGATAGCCACGTGATCACTTCATGATTAGTCACGTGATCAGTACATGATCAGACACGTGAACAGTGCATGATCATTTAGGTGATCTGTGCATGATCAGTCACGTGACCAGTATATGGTAGCTTCGTGATCATTCCATGAAGAACCACGGGAGCAGTGCATGATAGCCACGTGATGTGTGCATGATGAGTTACGTGAGCAGCGTATGATCAGCCACGTGATCAGTGCATGATATGTCACGTGACAGGTGTGTGATCAGCCACGTGAACAGTGCATGTTCAGCCACGTATTCAGTGCATGATAGCCACGTGATCAGTGCATGATCAGTTACGTGAGCAGTGTATGATCAGCCACGTGAGCAGTGCATGGTCAGACACGTGAACAGTGTATGATCAGCCACGTGAGCAGTGCATGGTCAGACACGTGAACAGTGCATGCTCAGTCACGTGATCTGGGCCTGCTGAGCTGCGTGATTACTGTCTGCTCATCTGCTTGACAATTGCCAGCTGAGCTGCACGATTCCTGCCTGTCATCTGCTTGACAATTGTCAGCTGTGCTGCGTAATTCCTGCCTGCTCAGCTGCTTGATTATTGCCAGCTGAGCAGCATGATTCCTCACAGCTGAGTTCCATGATTATTGCCTGCTGACTGATTCGTGCCTACTCAGCTCTTTGTTTATGGCCTCCAGAGGCACATGATCAGTGTATGATAGCAAACATGATCAGCGCATGATCAGTCACATGATCAGCGCCATTAAGTCACGTGATCACTACATGATAGTCATGTGATCAGTCCATGCTCAGTCACGGTATCAGTGCAGGATCATCCACGTGATCAGTGCATGGGCAGTCATGTGATCAGTGCATGATATAGACGTGATCAGTGCATGATCAATATCGTGATCAGTGCATGATAGCCACGTGATCAGTGCATGATCAGTCACCTGATGTATGTATGATCATTCACGTGATCTGTACATGGTAGCTACATGATCATTGCATGATCAGCCACGTGAGTAGTGTATGATAGCCACGTGATCACTGCATGATCAGTCACGTGATCAGTGCATGATCAATCATGTGACCAGTACATGGTAGCTGCGTGATCATCGCATGATCAGCCACGTGAGCAGTGCATGATAGCCACGTGATCAGTGCATGATCAGTCACGTGATCAGTGCATGATCAGCCACGTGATCAGTGAATGACCAGGCACGTGATCAGTGTATGTCCAGCCAAGTGATCAGTGCATGATAGCCACGTGATCAGTGCATGATCAGTCACGTGATCAGTGCATGATCAGTCACGTGATCTGTGCATGATAGCCAGGTGATCAGTGCATGATAGCCACGTGATCAGTGCATGATCAGTCACGTGATCAGTGCATGGTCAGTCACGTGATCAGTGCATGATCATCCACGTGATCAGTGCATGTGGAGTCATGTAATCAATGCATGATAGCGCCTTGATCAGTGCACGATCAGTCCCGTGATGAGTGTATGATCACCCAAGTGATCAGTGCAAGATAGCTACGTGATCAGTGCATGATCAGTCATTTGATCAGTGCATGATTAGCCACGTCATCAGTGCATGATAGCCACGTGATCAGTGCATACTATTACGTGAACAATGCATGCGCAATCACGTGATCAGTGCATGAGAGCCACGTGATCAGTGCATGATCAGTCACGTGATAGGTGTGTGATCAGCCATGTGAACAGTGCATGCTCAGTCACATGATCAGGGCCTGCTGAGCTGCGTGATTACTGTCTGCTCATCTGCTTGACAATTGCCAGCTGAGCTGCACGATTCCTGCCTGCCATCTCCTTGACAATTTCCACCTGTGCTGCGTAATTCCTGCCTGCTCATCTATTTAATTATTGCCAGCTGAGCAGCATGATTTCTCAGAGCTGAGTTCCATGATTATAGCCTGCTGACTGTTTCCTGCCTACTCAGCTCTATTTTCTTTGCCTCCAGAGGCACATGATCAGTGTGTGACACCAAACATGATCAGCACGTGATCAGCCACGTGATCAGTGCATGATCAGTCACGTGATCAGTGCATGGTAGCTACGTGATCATTGCATGATCAGCCACGTGATCAGTGCATGGTAGCTACGTGATCATTGCATGATCAGCCACGTGATCAGTGCATGATCAGCCACGTGATCAGTGCATGACCAGGCACGTGATCAGTGTATGTCCAGCCAAGTGATCAGTGCATGATAGCCACGTGATCAGTGCATGATCAGTCACGTGATCAGTGCATGAACAGTCACGTGATCTGTGCATGATAGCCAGGTGATCAGTGCATGATAGCCACGTGATCAGTGCATGATCAGTCACGTGATCAGTGCATGAACAGCCACGTGATCAGTGCATGACCAGGCACGTGATCAGTGTATGTCCAGCCAAGTGATCAGTGCATGATAGCCACGTGATCAGTGCATGATCAGTCACGTGATCAGTGCATGATCAGTCACGTGATCTGTGCATGATAGCCAGGTGATCAGTGCATGATAGCCACGTGATCAGTGCATGATCAATCACGTGATCAGTGCATGGTCAGTCACGTGATCAGTGCATGATCATCCACGTGATCAGTGCATGTGGAGTCATGTAATCAATGCATGATAGCTCCTTGATCAGTGCACGATCAGTCCCGTGATGAGTGTATGATCAGCCAAGTGATCAGTGCAAGATAGCTACGTGATCAGTGCATGATCAGTCATATGATCAGTGCATGATCAGCCACGTGATCAGTGCATGAGAGCCACGTGATCAGTGCATGATCAGTCACGTGATAGGTGTGTGATCAGCCATGTGAACAGTGCATGCTCAGTCACATGATCAGGGCCTGCTGAGCTGCGTGATTACTGTCTGCTCATCTGCTTGACAATTGCCAGCTGAGCTGCACGATTCCTGCCTGCCATCTCCTTGACAATTTCCACCTGTGCTGCGTAATTCCTGCCTGCTCATCTATTTAATTATTGCCAGCTGAGCAGCATGATTTCTCAGAGCTGAGTTCCATGATTATAGCCTGCTGACTGTTTCCTGCCTACTCAGCTCTATTTTCTTTGCCTCCAGAGGCACATGATCAGTGTGTGACACCAAACATGATCAGCACATGATCAGTCACATGATCAATGCATGATAAGCCAGGTGATCAGTGCATGATCAATTACGTGATCAGTGCATGATCAGTCATGTGACCAGTACATGGTAGCTGCATGAACATTGCATGATCAGCCACGTGAGCAGTGCATGATATCCACGTGATCAGTGCATTATCAGTCACGTGACCAGTGCATGGTAGCTACGTGATCATTCCATGATCAGCCACGTGATCAGTGCATGATCAGTCACGTGATCAGTGCATGGTAGCTATGTGATCATTGCATGATCAGCCACGTAATCAGTGCATGGTAGCTACGTGATCATTGCATGACCAGCCACGTGATCAGTGCATGATAGCCACGTGATCAGTGCATGATCAGTCACGTGATCTGTACATGATCAGTCACGTGATCTGTGCATGATCAGTCAAGTGATCAGTGCATGATATCCACGTGATCAGTGCAGGATAGCCACGTGATCACTTCATGATTAGTCACGGGATCTGTACATGACCAGTCACGTGATACGTGTGTGATCAGCCACCGGATCACTGCGTGATGAGCCACGTGATCAGTGCAGGATCAATTACATGATCAGTGCATGATCAGTCACGAGTACAATACATGGTTGCTACGTGAACGTTGCATGATCAGCCACGTGAGCAGAGCATGATAGCCACGTGATCAGTGCATTATCAGTCACGTGAAAAGTACATGATCAGTCACGTGAACAGTGCATGATATCCACGTGATCAGTGCAGGATAGCCACGTGATCACTTCATGATTAGTCACGTGATCAGTACATGATCAGACACGTGAACAGTATATGGTAGCTTCGTGATCATTCCATGAAGAACCACGGGAGCAGTGCATGATAGCCACGTGATGTGTGCATGATGAGTTACGTGAGCAGAGTATGATCAGCCACGTGATCAGTGCGTGAGTGCCACGTGATCAGTGCATGATATGTCACGTGACAGGTTTGTGATCAGCCACTTGAACAGTGCATGTTCAGCCACGTATTCAGTGCATGATAGCCACGTGATCAGTGCATGATCAGTTACGTGAGCAGTGTATGATCAGCCACGTGAGCAGTGCATGGTCAGACACGTGAACAGTGTATGATAAGCCACGTGAGCAGTGCATGGTCAGACACGTGAACAGTGCATGCTCAGTCACGTGATCTGGGCCTGCTGAGCTGCGTGATTACTGTCTGCTCATCTGCTTGACAATTGCCAGCTGAGCTGCACGATTCCTGCCTGTCATCTGCTTGACAATTGTCAGCTGTGCTGCGTAATTCCTGCCTGCTCAGCTGCTTGATTATTGCCAGCTGAGCAGCATGATTCCTCACAGCTGAGTTCCATGATTATTGCCTGCTGACTGATTCGTGCCTACTCAGCTCTTTGTTTATTGCCTCCAGAGGCACATGATCAGTGTATGATAGCAAACATGATCAGCGCATGATCAGTCACATGATCAGCGCCATTAAGTCACGTGATCACTACACGATAGTCATGTGATCAGTCCATGCTCAGTCACAGTGTCAGTGCATGATCAGCCACGTGATCAGTGCATGATCTGTCACATGATTAGTGTATGATCATCCACGTGACCAGTGCATGGGCAGTCATGTGATCAGTGCATGATATAGACGTGATCAGTGCATGATCAGTCTAGTGATCAGTGCATGATAGCCACGTGATCAGTGCATGATCAGTCACCTGATGGGTGTATGATCATTCACGTGACCTGTACATGGTAGCTACATGATCATTGCATGATCAGCCACGTGAGTAGTGCATGACAGCCACGTGATCACTGCATGATCAGTCACGTGATCAGTGCATGATCAGTCATGTGACCAGTACATGGTAGTTGCGTGATCATCGCATGATCAGCCACGTGAGCAGTGCATGATAGCCACGTGATCAGTGCATGATCAGTCAGGTGATACGTGTGTGATCAGCCACGTGATCAGTGCATGATATCCACGTGATCAGTGCAGGATAGCCACGTGATCACTTCATGATTAGTCACGGGATCTGTACATGACCAGTCACGTGATACGTGTGTGATCAGCCACCGGATCAGTGCGTGATGAGCCACGTGATCAGTGCAGGATCAATTACATGATCAGTGCATGATCAGTCACGAGACCACTACATGGTTGCTACGTGATCGTTGCATGATCAGCCACGTGAGCAGAGCATGATAGCCACGTGATCAGTGCATTATCAGTCACGTGATCAGTACATGATCAGTCACGTGAACAGTGCATGATCATTTACGTGATCTGTGCATGATCAGTCACGTGACCAGTATATGGTAGCTTCGTGATCATTCCATGACGAACCACGTGAGCAGTGCATGATAGCCACGTGATGTGTGCATGATGAGTTTCGTGAGCAGAGTATGATCAGCCACGTGATCAGTGCATGAGTTCCAGGTGATCAGTGCATGATATGTCACGTGACAGGTGTGTGATCAGCCACGTGAACAGTGCATGTTCAGCCACGTATTCAGTGCATGATAGCCACGTGATAAGTGCATTATCAGTTACGTGAGCAGTGTATGATCAGCCACGTGATCAGTGCATGGTCAGACACGTGAACAGTGTATGATCAGCCACGTGATCAGTGCATGATATCCAAGTGATCAGTGCATGATCAATCACGTGATCAGTGTATGATCAGCCCCGTGAACAGTGCATGCTCAGTCACGTGATCTGGGCCTGCTGAGCTGCGTGATTACTGTCTGCTCATCTGCTTGACAATTGCCAGCTGAGCTGCACGATTCCTGCCTGTCATCTGCTTGACAATTGTCAGCTGTGCTGCGTAATTCCTGCCTGCTCAGCTGCTTGATTATTGCCAGCTGAGCAGCATGATTCCTCACAGCTGAGTTCCATGATTATTGCCTGCTGACTGATTCGTGCCTACTCAGCTCTTTGTTTATTGCCTCCAGAGGCACATGATCAGTGTATGATAGCAAACATGATCAGTGCATGATCAGTCACATGATCAGCGCCATTAAGTCACGTGATCACTACACGATAGTCATGTGATCAGTCCATGCTCAGTCACAGTGTCAGTGCATGATCAGCCACGTGATCAGTGCATGATCTGTCACATGATTAGTGTATGATCATCCACGTGACCAGTGCATGGGCAGTCATGTGATCAGTGCATGATATAGACGTGATCAGTGCATGATCAGTCTAGTGATCAGTGCATGATAGCCACGTGATCAGTGCATGATCAGTCACCTGATGGGTGTATGATCATTCACGTGACCTGTACATGGTAGCTACATGATCATTGCATGATCAGCCACGTGAGTAGTGCATGACAGCCACGTGATCACTGCATGATCAGTCACGTGATCAGTGCATGATCAGTCATGTGACCAGTACATGGTAGTTGCGTGATCATCGCATGATCAGCCACGTGAGCAGTGCATGATAGCCACGTGATCAGTGCATGATCAGTCAGGTGATACGTGTGTGATCAGCCACGTGATCAGTGCATGATATCCACGTGATCAGTGCAGGATAGCCACGTGATCACTTCATGATTAGTCACGGGATCTGTACATGACCAGTCACGTGATACGTGTGTGATCAGCCACTGATCAGTGCGTGATGAGCCACGTGATCAGTGCAGGATCAATTACATGATCAGTGCATGATCAGTCACGAGACCACTACATGGTTGCTACGTGATCATTGCGTGATCAGCCACGTGAGCAGAGCATGATAGCCACGTGATCAGTGCATTATCAGTCACGTGATCAGTACATGATCAGTCACGTGAACAGTGCATGATCATTTACGTGATCTGTGCATGATCAGTCACGTGACCAGTATATGGTAGCTTCGTGATCATTCCATGACGAACCACGTGAGCAGTGCATGATAGCCACGTGATGTGTGCATGATGAGTTTCGTGAGCAGAGTATGATCAGCCACGTGATCAGTGCATGAGTTCCAGGTGATCAGTGCATGATATGTCACGTGACAGGTGTGTGATCAGCCACGTGAACAGTGCATGTACAGCCACGTGATCAGTGCATGATAGCCACGTGATAAGTGCATTATCAGTTACGTGAGCAGTGTATGATCAGCCACGTGATCAGTGCATGGTCAGACACGTGAACAGTGTATGATCAGCCACGTGATCAGTGCATGATATCCAAGTGATCAGTGCATGATCAATCACGTGATCAGTGTATGATCAGCCACGTGAACAGTGCATGCTCAGTCACGTGATCTGGGCCTGCTGAGCTGCGTGATTACTGTCTGCTCATCTGCTTGACAATTGCCAGCTGAGCTGCACGATTCCTGCCTGTCATCTGCTTGACAATTGTCAGCTGTGCTGCGTAATTCCTGCCTGCTCAGCTGCTTGATTATTGCCAGCTGAGCAGCATGATTCCTCACAGCTGAGTTCCATGATTATTGCCTGCTGACTGATTCGTGCCTACTCAGCTCTTTGTTTATTGCCTCCAGAGGCACATGATCAGTGTATGATAGCAAACATGATCAGTGCATGATCAGTCACATGATCAGCGCCATTAAGTCACGTGATCACTACACGATAGTCATGTGATCAGTCCATGCTCAGTCACAGTGTCAGTGCATGATCAGCCACGTGATCAGTGCATGATCTGTCACATGATTAGTGTATGATCATCCACGTGACCAGTGCATGGGCAGTCATGTGATCAGTGCATGATATAGACGTGATCAGTGCATGATCAGTCTAGTGATCAGTGCATGATAGCCACGTGATCAGTGCATGATCAGTCACCTGATGGGTGTATGATCATTCACGTGACCTGTACATGGTAGCTACATGATCATTGCATGATCAGCCACGTGAGTAGTGCATGACAGCCACGTGATCACTGCATGATCAGTCACGTGATCAGTGCATGATCAGTCATGTGACCAGTACATGGTAGTTGCGTGATCATCGCATGATCAGCCACGTGAGCAGTGCATGATAGCCACGTGATCAGTGCATGATCAGTCAGGTGATACGTGTGTGATCAGCCACGTGATCAGTGCATGATATCCACGTGATCAGTGCATGATAGCCACGTGATCACTTCATGATTAGTCACGGGATCTGTACATGACCAGTCACGTGATACGTGTGTGATCAGCCACCGGATCAGTGCGTGATGAGCCACGTGATCAGTGCAGGATCAATTACATGATCAGTGCATGATCAGTCACGAGACCACTACATGGTTGCTACGTGATCGTTGCATGATCAGCCACGTGAGCAGAGCATGATAGCCACGTGATCAGTGCATGATCAGTCACGTGATCAGTACATGATCAGTCACGTGAACAGTGCATGATCATTTACGTGATCTGTGCATGATCAGTCACGTGACCAGTATATGGTAGCTTCGTGATCATTCCATGACGAACCACGTGAGCAGTGCATGATAGCCACGTGATGTGTGCATGATGAGTTTCGTGAGCAGAGTATGATCAGCCACGTGATCAGTGCATGAGTTCCAGGTGATCAGTGCATGATATGTCACGTGACAGGTGTGTGATCAGCCACGTGAACAGTGCATGTTCAGCCACGTATCAGTGCATGATAGCCACGTGATAAGTGCATTATCAGTTACGTGAGCAGTGTATGATCAGCCACGTGATCAGTGCATGGTCAGACACGTGAACAGTGTATGATCAGCCACGTGATCAGTGCATGATATCCAAGTGATCAGTGCATGATCAATCAGGTGATCAGTGTATGATCAGCCACGTGAACAGTGCATGCTCAGTCACGTGATCTGGGCCTGCTGAGCTGCGTGATTACTGTCTGCTCATCTGCTTGACAATTGCCAGCTGAGCTGCACGATTCCTGCCTGTCATCTGCTTGACAATTGTCAGCTGTGCTGCGTAATTCCTGCCTGCTCAGCTGCTTGATTATTGCCAGCTGAGCAGCATGATTCCTCACAGCTGAGTTCCATGATTATTGCCTGCTGACTGATTCGTGCCTACTCAGCTCTTTGTTTATTGCCTCCAGAGGCACATGATCAGTGTATGATAGCAAACATGATCAGTGCATGATCAGTCACATGATCAGCGCCATTAAGTCACGTGATCACTACACGATAGTCATGTGATCAGTCCATGCTCTAGTCACAGTGTCAGTGCATGATCAGCCACGTGATCAGTGCATGATCTGTCACATGATTAGTGTATGATCATCCACGTGACCAGTGCATGGGCAGTCATGTGATCAGTGCATGATATAGACGTGATCAGTGCATGATCAGTCTAGTGATCAGTGCATGATAGCCACGTGATCAGTGCATGATCAGTCACCTGATGGGTGTATGATCATTCACGTGACCTGTACATGGTAGCTACATGATCATTGCATGATCAGCCACGTGAGTAGTGCATGACAGCCACGTGATCACTGCATGATCAGTCACGTGATCAGTGCATGATCAGTCATGTGACCAGTACATGGTAGTTGCGTGATCATCGCATGATCAGCCACGTGAGCAGTGCATGATAGCCACGTGATCAGTGCATGATCAGCCACGTGATCAGTGCATGATCAGTCACGTGATCAGTGCATGATCAGTCAGGTGATACGTGTGTGATCAGCCACCGGATCAGTGCGTGATGAGCCACGTGATCAGTGCATGATCAATTACATGATCAGTGCATGATCAGTCACGAGACCACTACATGGTTGCTACGTGATCATTGCATGATCAGCCACGTGAGCAGTGCATGATAGCCACGTGATCAGTGCATTATCAGTCACGTGATCAGTACATGATCAGTCACGTGAACAGTGCATGATCATTTACGTGATCAGTGCATGATCAGTCACGTGACCAGTACATGGTTGCTACGTGATCAGTGCATGATCAGCCACGTGATCAGTGCATGATAGCCACGTGATCAGTGCATGATCAGTCACGTGATCAGTGCATGATCAGCCACGTGATCAGTGCATGATCAGCCACGTGATCAGTGCATGATCAGCCACGTGATCAGTGCATGATCAGCCACGTGATCAGTGCATGATAGCCACGTGATCAGTGCATGATCAGTCACGTGATCAGTGCATGATCAGTCACGTGATCAGTGCATGATAGCCACGTGATCAGTGCATGATCAGCCACGTGATCAGTGCATGATCAGTCACGTGATCAGTGCATGATCAGTCACGTGATCAGTGCATGATCAGCCACGTGATCAGTGCATGTGGAGTCATGTGATCAGTGCATGATAGCGCCGTGATCAGTGCATGATCAGTCCCGTGATCAGTGCATGATCAGCCACGTGATCAGTGCATGATAACTACGTGATCAGTGCATGATCAGTCACGTGATCAGTGCATGATCAGCCACGTGATCAGTGCATGATCAGCCACGTGATCAGTGCATGATATTACGTGATCAGTGCATGATCAGTCACGTGATCAGTGCATGGTAGCCACGTGATCAGTGCATGATCAGCCACGTGATCAGTGCATGATCAGCACGTGATCAGTGCATGATCAGCCACGTGATCAGTGCATGATCAGCCACGTGATCAGTGCATGATCAGTCACGTGATCAGTGCATGATCAGTCACGTGATCAGTGCATGATCAGCCACGTGAGCAGTGCATGATAGCCACGTGATCAGTGCATGATCAGTCAGGTGATACGTCTGTGATCAGCCACGTGATCAGTGCATGATATCCACGTGATCAGTGCAGGATAGCCACGTGATCACTTCCTGATTAGTCACGGGATCTGTACATGACCAGTCACGTGATACGTGTGTGATCAGCCACCGGATCAGTGCGTGATGAGCCACGTGATCAGTGCAGGATCAATTACATGATCAGTGCATGATCAGTCAGGAGACCACTACATGGTTGCTACGTGATTGTTGCATGATCAGCCACGTGAGCAGAGCATGATAGCCACGTGATCAGTGCATGATCAGTCACGTGATCAGTACATGATCAGTCACGTGAACAGTGCATGATCATTTACGTGATCTGTGCATGATCAGTCACGTGACCAGTATATGGTAGCTTCGTGATCATTCCATGACGAACCACGTGAGCAGTGCATGATAGCCACGTGATGTGTGCATGATGAGTTTCGTGAGCAGAGTATGATCAGCCACGTGATCAGTGCATGAGTTCCAGGTTATCAGTGCATGATATGTCACGTGACAGGTGTGTGATCAGCCACGTGAACAGTGCATGTTCAGCCACGTGATCAGTGCATGATAGCCACGTGATAAGTGCATGATCAGTTACGTGAGCAGTGTATGATCAGCCACGTGATCAGTGCATGGTCAGACACGTGAACAGTGTATGATCAGCCACGTGATCAGTGCATGATATCCAAGTGATCAGTGCATGATCAATCACGTGATCAGTGTATGATCAGCCACGTGAACAGTGCATGCTCAGTCACGTGATCTGGGCCTGCTGAGCTGCGTGATTACTGTCTGCTCATCTGCTTGACAATTGCCAGCTGAGCTGCACGATTCCTGCCTGTCATCTGCTTGACAATTGTCAGCTGTGCTGCGTAATTCCTGCCTGCTCAGCTGCTTGATTATTGCCAGCTGAGCAGCATGATTCCTCACAGCTGAGTTCCATGATTATTGCCTGCTGACTGATTCGTGCCTACTCAGCTCTTTGTTTATTGCCTCCAGAGGCACATGATCAGTGTATGATAGCAAACATGATCAGTGCATGATCAGTCACATGATCAGCGCCATTAAGGCACGTGATCACTACACGATAGTCATGTGATCAGTCCATGCTCAGTCACAGTTTCAGTGCATGATCAGCCACGTGATCAGTGCATGATCTGTCACATGATTAGTGTATGATCATCCACGTGACCAGTGCATGGGCAGTCATGTGATCAGTGCATGATATAGACGTGATCAGTGCATGATCAGTCTAGTGATCAGTGCATGATAGCCACGTGATCAGTGCATGATCAGTCACCTGATGGGTGTATGATCATTCACGTGACCTGTACATGGTAGCTACATGATCATTGCATGATCAGCCACGTGAGTAGTGCATGACAGCCACGTGATCACTGCATGATCAGTCACGTGATCAGTGCATGATCAGTCATGTGACCAGTACATGGTAGTTGCGTGATCATCGCATGATCAGCCACGTGAGCAGTGCATGATAGCCACGTGATCAGTGCATGATCAGTCAGGTGATACGTGTGTCATCAGCCACGTGATCAGTGCATGATATCCACGTGATCAGTGCAGGATAGCCACGTGATCAGTTCATGATTAGTCACGTGATCTGTACATGACCAGTCATGTGATACGTGTGATCAGCCACCGGATCAGTGCGTGATGAGCCACGTGATCAGTGCAGGATCAATTACATGATCAGTGCATGATCAGTCACGAGACCACTACATGGTTGCTACGTGATCGTTGCATGATCAGCCACGTGAGCAGAGCATGATAGCCACGTGATCAGTGCATGATCAGTCACGTGATCAGTGCATGATCAGTCACGTGATCAGTGCATGATCAGCCACGTGATCAGTGCATGATCAGTCACGTGATCAGTATATGTCCAGCCACGTGATCAGTGCATGATAGCCACGTGATCAGTGCATGATCAGCCACGTGATCAGTGCATGATCAGTTACGTGATCAGTGCATGATCAGCCACGTGATCAGTGCATGATAGCCACGTGATCAGTGCATGATCAGTCACGTGATCAGTGCATGATCAGCCACGTGATCAGTGCATGTTGAGCCACGTGATCAGTGCATGATAGCCACGTGATCAGTGCATGATCAGTTACGTGATCAGTGTATGATCAGCCACGTGATCAGTGCATGATCAGACACGTGATCAGTGCATGATCAGCCACGTGATCAGTGCATGATAGCCACGTGATCAGTGCATGATCAGCCACGTGATCAGTGCATGATCAGCCACGTGAACAGTGCATGCTCAGTCACGTGATCAGTGCATGATGAGCCACGTGATCAGTGCATGATCAGTCACGTGACAGGTGTGTGATCAGCCACGTGAACAGTGCATGCTCAGTCACGTGATCAGGGCCTGCTGAGCTGCGTGATTACTGTCTGCTCATCTGCTTGACAATTGCCAGCTGAGCTGCATGATTCCTGCCTGCCATCTCCTTGACAATTGCCACCTGTGCTGCGTAATTCCTGCCTGCTCATCTGCTTAATTATTGCCAGCTGAGCAGCATGATTTCTCAGAGCTGAGTTCCATGATTATAGCCTGCTGACTGTTTCGTGCCTACTCAGCTCTATTTTCATTGCCTCCAGAGGCACATGATCAGTGTATGATACCAAACATGATCAGTGCATGATCAGTCACGTGATCAGTGCATGATAGCCACGTGATCAGTGCATGATCAGCCACGTGATCAGTGCATGATCAGTCACGTGATCAGTGCATGGTAGCTACGTGATCATTGCATGATCAGCCACGTGAGCAGTGCATGATAGCCACGTGATCAGTGCATGATCAGTCACGTGATCAGTGCATGATCAGTCACGTGATCAGTGCATGATCAGCCACGTGAGCAGTGCATGATAGCCACGTGATCAGTGCATGATCAGTCAGGTGATACGTGTGTGATCAGCCACGTGATCAGTGCATGATATCCACGTGATCAGTGCAGGATAGCCACGTGATCACTTCATGATTAGTCACGGGATCTGCACATGACCAGTCACGTGATACGTGTGTGATCAGCCACCGGATCAGTGCGTGATGAGCCACGTGATCAGTGCAGGATCAATTACATGATCAGTGCATGATCAGTCACGAGACCACTACATGGTTGCTACGTGATCGTTGCATGATCAGCCACGTGAGCAGAGCATGATAGCCACGTGATCAGTGCATTATCAGTCACGTGATCAGTACATGATCAGTCACGTGAACAGTGCATGATCATTTACGTGATCTGTGCATGATCAGTCACGTGACCAGTATATGGTAGCTTCGTGATCATTCCATGACGAACCACGTGAGCAGTGCATGATAGCCACGTGATGTGTGCATGATGAGTTTCGTGAGCAGAGTATGATCAGCCACGTGATCAGTGCATGAGTTCCAGGTGATCAGTGCATGATATGTCACGTGACAGGTGTGTGATCAGCCACGTGAACAGTGCATGTTCAGCCACGTATCAGTGCATGATAGCCACGTGATAAGTGCATTATCAGTTACGTGAGCAGTGTATGATCAGCCACGTGATCAGTGCATGGTCAGACACGTGAACAGTGTATGATCAGCCACGTGATCAGTGCATGATATCCAAGTGATCAGTGCATGATCAATCACGTGATCAGTGTATGATCAGCCACGTGAACAGTGCATGCTCAGTCACGTGATCTGGGCCTGCTGAGCTGCGTGATTACTGTCTGCTCATCTGCTTGACAATTGCCAGCTGAGCTGCACGATTCCTGCCTGTCATCTGCTTGACAATTGTCAGCTGTGCTGCGTAATTCCTGCCTGCTCAGCTGCTTGATTATTGCCAGCTGAGCAGCATGATTCCTCACAGCTGAGTTCCATGATTATTGCCTGCTGACTGATTCGTGCCTACTCAGCTCTTTGTTTATTGCCTCCAGAGGCACATGATCAGTGTATGATAGCAAACATGATCAGTGCATGATCAGTCACATGATCAGCGCCATTAAGTCACGTGATCACTACACGATAGTCATGTGATCAGTCCATGCTCAGTCACAGTGTAAGTGCATGATCAGCCACGTGATCAGTGCATGATCTGTCACATGATTAGTGTATGATCATCCACGTGACCAGTGCATGGGCAGTCATGTGATCAGTGCATGATATAGACGTGATCAGTGCATGATCAGTCTAGTGATCAGTGCATGATAGCCACGTGACCAGTGCATGGTCAGTCACCTGATGGGTGTATGATCATTCACGTGACCTGTACATGGTAGCTACATGATCATTGCATGATCAGCCACGTGAGTAGTGCATGACAGCCACGTGATCACTGCATGATCAGTCACGTGATCAGTGCATGATCAGTCATGTGACCAGTACATGGTAGTTGCGTGATCATCGCATGATCAGCCACGTGAGCAGTGCATGATAGCCACGTGATCAGTGCATGATCAGTCAGGTGATACGTGTGTGATCAGCCACGTGATCAGTGCATGATATCCACGTGATCAGTGCATGATAGCCACGTGATCAGTTCATGATTAGTCACGGGATCTGCACATGACCAGTCACGTGATACGTGTGTGATCAGCCACCGGATCAGTGCGTGATGAGCCACGTGATCAGTGCAGGATCAATTACATGATCAGTGCATGATCAGTCACGAGACCACTACATGGTTGCTACGTGATCGTTGCATGATCAGCCACGTGAGCAGAGCATGATAGCCACGTGATCAGTGCATGATCAGTCACGTGATCAGTACATGATCAGTCACGTGAACAGTGCATGATCATTTACGTGATCTGTGCATGATCAGTCACGTGACCAGTATATGGTAGCTTCGTGATCATTCCATGACGAACCACGTGAGCAGTGCATGATAGCCACGTGATGTGTGCATGATGAGTTTCGTGAGCAGAGTATGATCAGCCACGTGATCAGTGCATGAGTTCCAGGTGATCAGTGCATGATATGTCACGTGACAGGTGTGTGATCAGCCACGTGAACAGTGCATGTTCAGCCACGTATCAGTGCATGATAGCCACGTGATAAGTGCATTATCAGTTACGTGAGCAGTGTATGATCAGCCACGTGATCAGTGCATGGTCAGACACGTGAACAGTGTATGATCAGCCACGTGATCAGTGCATGATATCCAAGTGATCAGTGCATGATCAATCACGTGATCAGTGTATGATCAGCCACGTGAACAGTGCATGCTCAGTCACGTGATCTGGGCCTGCTGAGCTGCGTGATTACTGTCTGCTCATCTGCTTGACAATTGCCAGCTGAGCTGCACGATTCCTGCCTGTCATCTGCTTGACAATTGTCAGCTGTGCTGCGTAATTCCTGCCTGCTCAGCTGCTTGATTATTGCCAGCTGAGCAGCATGATTCCTCACAGCTGAGTTCCATGATTATTGCCTGCTGACTGATTCGTGCCTACTCAGCTCTTTGTTTATTGCCTCCAGAGGCACATGATCAGTGTATGATAGCAAACATGATCAGTGCATGATCAGTCACATGATCAGCGCCATTAAGTCACGTGATCACTACACGATAGTCATGTGATCAGTCCATGCTCAGTCACAGTGTCAGTGCATGATCAGCCACGTGATCAGTGCATGATCTGTCACATGATTAGTGTATGATCATCCACGTGACCAGTGCATGGGCAGTCATGTGATCAGTGCATGATATAGACGTGATCAGTGCATGATCAGTCTAGTGATCAGTGCATGATAGCCACGTGACCAGTGCATGGTCAGTCACCTGATGGGTGTATGATCATTCACGTGACCTGTACATGGTAGCTACATGATCATTGCATGATCAGCCACGTGAGTAGTGCATGACAGCCACGTGATCACTGCATGATCAGTCACGTGATCAGTGCATGATCAGTCATGTGACCAGTACATGGTAGTTGCGTGATCATCGCATGATCAGCCACGTGAGCAGTGCATGATAGCCACGTGATCAGTGCATGATCAGTCAGGTGATACGTGTGTGATCAGCCACGTGATCAGTGCATGATATCCACGTGATCAGTGCAGGATAGCCACGTGATCACTTCATGATTAGTCACGGGATCTGCACATGACCAGTCACGTGATACGTGTGTGATCAGCCACCGGATCAGTGCGTGATGAGCCACGTGATCAGTGCAGGATCAATTACATGATCAGTGCATGATCAGTCACGAGACCACTACATGGTTGCTACGTGATCGTTGCATGATCAGCCACGTGAGCAGAGCATGATAGCCACGTGATCAGTGCATGATCAGTCACGTGATCAGTACATGATCAGTCACGTGAACAGTGCATGATCATTTACGTGATCTGTGCATGATCAGTCACGTGACCAGTATATGGTAGCTTCGTGATCATTCCATGACGAACCACGTGAGCAGTGCATGATAGCCACGTGATGTGTGCATGATGAGTTTCGTGAGCAGAGTATGATCAGCCACGTGATCAGTGCATGAGTTCCAGGTGATCAGTGCATGATATGTCACGTGACAGGTGTGTGATCAGCCACGTGAACAGTGCATGTTCAGCCACGTATCAGTGCATGATAGCCACGTGATAAGTGCATTATCAGTTACGTGAGCAGTGTATGATCAGCCACGTGATCAGTGCATGGTCAGACACGTGAACAGTGTATGATCAGCCACGTGATCAGTGCATGATATCCAAGTGATCAGTGCATGATCAATCACGTGATCAGTGTATGATCAGCCACGTGAACAGTGCATGCTCAGTCACGTGATCTGGGCCTGCTGAGCTGCGTGATTACTGTCTGCTCATCTGCTTGACAATTGCCAGCTGAGCTGCACGATTCCTGCCTGTCATCTGCTTGACAATTGTCAGCTGTGCTGCGTAATTCCTGCCTGCTCAGCTGCTTGATTATTGCCAGCTGAGCAGCATGATTCCTCACAGCTGAGTTCCATGATTATTGCCTGCTGACTGATTCGTGCCTACTCAGCTCTTTGTTTATTGCCTCCAGAGGCACATGATCAGTGTATGATAGCAAACATGATCAGTGCATGATCAGTCACATGATCAGCGCCATTAAGTCACGTGATCACTACACGATAGTCATGTGATCAGTCCATGCTCAGTCACAGTGTCAGTGCATGATCAGCCACGTGATCAGTGCATGATCTGTCACATGATTAGTGTATGATCATCCACGTGACCAGTGCATGGGCAGTCATGTGATCAGTGCATGATATAGACGTGATCAGTGCATGATCAGTCTAGTGATCAGTGCATGATAGCCACGTGACCAGTGCATGGTCAGTCACCTGATGGGTGTATGATCATTCACGTGACCTGTACATGGTAGCTACATGATCATTGCATGATCAGCCACGTGAGTAGTGCATGACAGCCACGTGATCACTGCATGATCAGTCACGTGATCAGTGCATGATCAGTCATGTGACCAGTACATGGTAGTTGCGTGATCATCACATGATCAGCCACGTGAGCAGTGCATGATAGCCACGTGATCAGTGCATGATCAGTCAGGTGATACGTGTGTGATCAGCCACGTGATCAGTGCATGATATCCACGTGATCAGTGCATGGTAGCCACGTGATCACTTCATGATTAGTCACGGGATCTGCACATGACCAGTCACGTGATACGTGTGTGATCAGCCACCGGATCAGTGCGTGATGAGCCACGTGATCAGTGCAGGATCAATTACATGATCAGTGCATGATCAGTCACGAGACCACTACATGGTTGCTACGTGATCGTTGCATGATCAGCCACGTGAGCAGAGCATGATAGCCACGTGATCAGTGCATGATCAGTCACGTGATCAGTACATGATCAGTCACGTGAACAGTGCATGATCATTTACGTGATCTGTGCATGATCAGTCACGTGACCAGTATATGGTAGCTTCGTGATCATTCCATGACGAACCACGTGAGCAGTGCATGACAGCCACGTGATGTGTGCATGATGAGTTTCGTGAGCAGAGTATGATCAGCCACGTGATCAGTGCATGAGTTCCAGGTGATCAGTGCATGATATGTCACGTGACAGGTGTGTGATCAGCCACGTGAACAGTGCATGTTCAGCCACGTATCAGTGCATGATAGCCACGTGATAAGTGCATTATCAGTTACGTGAGCAGTGTATGATCAGCCACGTGATCAGTGCATGGTCAGACACGTGAACAGTGTATGATCAGCCACGTGATCAGTGCATGATATCCAAGTGATCAGTGCATGATCAATCACGTGATCAGTGTATGATCAGCCACGTGAACAGTGCATGCTCAGTCACGTGATCTGGGCCTGCTGAGCTGCGTGATTACTGTCTGCTCATCTGCTTGACAATTGCCAGCTGAGCTGCACGATTCCTGCCTGTCATCTGCTTGACAATTGTCAGCTGTGCTGCGTAATTCCTGCCTGCTCAGCTGCTTGATTATTGCCAGCTGAGCAGCATGATTCCTCACAGCTGAGTTCCATGATTATTGCCTGCTGACTGATTCGTGCCTACTCAGCTCTTTGTTTATTGCCTCCAGAGGCACATGATCAGTGTATGATAGCAAACATGATCAGTGCATGATCAGTCACATGATCAGCGCCATTAAGTCACGTGATCACTACACGATAGTCATGTGATCAGTCCATGCTCAGTCACAGTGTCAGTGCATGATCAGCCACGTGATCAGTGCATGATCTGTCACATGATTAGTGTATGATCATCCACGTGACCAGTGCATGGGCAGTCATGTGATCAGTGCATGATATAGACGTGATCAGTGCATGATCAGTCTAGTGATCAGTGCATGATAGCCACGTGATCAGTGCATGGTCAGTCACCTGATGGGTGTATGATCATTCACGTGACCTGTACATGGTAGCTACATGATCATTGCATGATCAGCCACGTGAGTAGTGCATGACAGCCACGTGATCACTGCATGATCAGTCACGTGATCAGTGCATGATCAGTCATGTGACCAGTACATGGTAGTTGCGTGATCATCGCATGATCAGCCACGTGAGCAGTGCATGATAGCCACGTGATCAGTGCATGATCAGTCAGGTGATACGTGTGTGATCAGCCACGTGATCAGTGCATGATATCCACGTGATCAGTGCATGATAGCCACGTGATCACTTCATGATTAGTCACGGGATCTGCACATGACCAGTCACGTGATACGTGTGTGATCAGCCACCGGATCAGTGCATGTTGAGCCACGTGATCAGTGCAGGATCAATTACATGATCAGTGCATGATCAGTCACGAGACCACTACATGGTTGCTACGTGATCGTTGCATGATCAGCCACGTGAGCAGAGCATGATAGCCACGTGATCAGTGCATGATCAGTCACGTGATCAGTACATGATCAGTCACGTGAACAGTGCATGATCATTTACGTGATCTGTGCATGATCAGTCACGTGACCAGTATATGGTAGCTTCGTGATCATTCCATGACGAACCACGTGAGCAGTGCATGATAGCCACGTGATGTGTGCATGATGAGTTTCGTGAGCAGAGTATGATCAGCCACGTGATCAGTGCATGAGTTCCAGGTGATCAGTGCATGATATGTCACGTGACAGGTGTGTGATCAGCCACGTGAACAGTGCATGTTCAGCCACGTATCAGTGCATGATAGCCACGTGATAAGTGCATTATCAGTTACGTGAGCAGTGTATGATCAGCCACGTGATCAGTGCATGGTCAGACACGTGAACAGTGTATGATCAGCCACGTGATCAGTGCATGATATCCAAGTGATCAGTGCATGATCAATCACGTGATCAGTGTATGATCAGCCACGTGAACAGTGCATGCTCAGTCACGTGATCTGGGCCTGCTGAGCTGCGTGATTACTGTCTGCTCATCTGCTTGACAATTGCCAGCTGAGCTGCACGATTCCTGCCTGTCATCTGCTTGACAATTGTCAGCTGTGCTGCGTAATTCCTGCCTGCTCAGCTGCTTGATTATTGCCAGCTGAGCAGCATGATTCCTCACAGCTGAGTTCCATGATTATTGCCTGCTGACTGATTCGTGCCTACTCAGCTCTTTGTTTATTGCCTCCAGAGGCACATGATCAGTGTATGATAGCAAACATGATCAGTGCATGATCAGTCACATGATCAGCGCCATTAAGTCACGTGATCACTACACGATAGTCATGTGATCAGTCCATGCTCAGTCACAGTGTCAGTGCATGATCAGCCACGTGATCAGTGCATGATCTGTCACATGATTAGTGTATGATCATCCACGTGACCAGTGCATGGGCAGTCATGTGATCAGTGCATGATATAGACGTGATCAGTGCATGATCAGTCTAGTGATCAGTGCATGATAGCCACGTGATCAGTGCATGGTCAGTCACCTGATGGGTGTATGATCATTCACGTGACCTGTACATGGTAGCTACATGATCATTGCATGATCAGCCACGTGAGTAGTGCATGACAGCCACGTGATCACTGCATGATCAGTCACGTGATCAGTGCATGATCAGTCATGTGACCAGTACATGGTAGTTGCGTGATCATCGCATGATCAGCCACGTGAGCAGTGCATGATAGCCACGTGATCAGTGCATGATCAGTCAGGTGATACGTGTGTGATCAGCCACGTGATCAGTGCATGATATCCACGTGATCAGTGCATGATAGCCACGTGATCAGTTCATGATTAGTCACGGGATCTGCACATGACCAGTCACGTGATACGTGTGTGATCAGCCACCGGATCAGTGCGTGATGAGCCACGTGATCAGTGCAGGATCAATTACATGATCAGTGCATGATCAGTCACGAGACCACTACATGGTTGCTACGTGATCGTTGCATGATCAGCCACGTGAGCAGAGCATGATAGCCACGTGATCAGTGCATGATCAGTCACGTGATCAGTACATGATCAGTCACGTGAACAGTGCATGATCATTTACGTGATCTGTGCATGATCAGTCACGTGACCAGTATATGGTAGCTTCGTGATCATTCCATGACGAACCACGTGAGCAGTGCATGATAGCCACGTGATGTGTGCATGATGAGTTTCGTGAGCAGAGTATGATCAGCCACGTGATCAGTGCATGAGTTCCAGGTGATCAGTGCATGATATGTCACGTGACAGGTGTGTGATCAGCCACGTGAACAGTGCATGTTCAGCCACGTATCAGTGCATGATAGCCACGTGATAAGTGCATTATCAGTTACGTGAGCAGTGTATGATCAGCCACGTGATCAGTGCATGGTCAGACACGTGAACAGTGTATGATCAGCCACGTGATCAGTGCATGATATCCAAGTGATCAGTGCATGATCAATCACGTGATCAGTGTATGATCAGCCACGTGAACAGTGCATGCTCAGTCACGTGATCTGGGCCTGCTGAGCTGCGTGATTACTGTCTGCTCATCTGCTTGACAATTGCCAGCTGAGCTGCACGATTCCTGCCTGTCATCTGCTTGACAATTGTCAGCTGTGCTGCGTAATTCCTGCCTGCTCAGCTGCTTGATTATTGCCAGCTGAGCAGCATGATTCCTCACAGCTGAGTTCCATGATTATTGCCTGCTGACTGATTCGTGCCTACTCAGCTCTTTGTTTATTGCCTCCAGAGGCACATGATCAGTGTATGATAGCAAACATGATCAGTGCATGATCAGTCACATGATCAGCGCCATTAAGTCACGTGATCACTACACGATAGTCATGTGATCAGTCCATGCTCAGTCACAGTGTCAGTGCATGATCAGCCACGTGATCAGTGCATGATCTGTCACATGATTAGTGTATGATCATCCACGTGACCAGTGCATGGGCAGTCATGTGATCAGTGCATGATATAGACGTGATCAGTGCATGATCAGTCTAGTGATCAGTGCATGATAGCCACGTGATCAGTGCATGGTCAGTCACCTGATGGGTGTATGATCATTCACGTGACCTGTACATGGTAGCTACATGATCATTGCATGATCAGCCACGTGAGTAGTGCATGACAGCCACGTGATCACTGCATGATCAGTCACGTGATCAGTGCATGATCAGTCATGTGACCAGTACATGGTAGTTGCGTGATCATCGCATGATCAGCCACGTGAGCAGTGCATGATAGCCACGTGATCAGTGCATGATCAGTCAGGTGATACGTGTGTGATCAGCCACGTGATCAGTGCATGATATCCACGTGATCAGTGCATGATAGCCACGTGATCAGTTCATGATTAGTCACGGGATCTGCACATGACCAGTCACGTGATACGTGTGTGATCAGCCACCGGATCAGTGCGTGATGAGCCACGTGATCAGTGCAGGATCAATTACATGATCAGTGCATGATCAGTCACGAGACCACTACATGGTTGCTACGTGATCGTTGCATGATCAGCCACGTGAGCAGAGCATGATAGCCACGTGATCAGTGCATGATCAGTCACGTGATCAGTACATGATCAGTCACGTGAACAGTGCATGATCATTTACGTGATCTGTGCATGATCAGTCACGTGACCAGTATATGGTAGCTTCGTGATCATTCCATGACGAACCACGTGAGCAGTGCATGATAGCCACGTGATGTGTGCATGATGAGTTTCGTGAGCAGAGTATGATCAGCCACGTGATCAGTGCATGAGTTCCAGGTGATCAGTGCATGATATGTCACGTGACAGGTGTGTGATCAGCCACGTGAACAGTGCATGTTCAGCCACGTGATCAGTGCATGATAGCCACGTGATAAGTGCATTATCAGTTACGTGAGCAGTGTATGATCAGCCACGTGATCAGTGCATGGTCAGACACGTGAACAGTGTATGATCAGCCACGTGATCAGTGCATGATATCCAAGTGATCAGTGCATGATCAATCACGTGATCAGTGTATGATCAGCCACGTGAACAGTGCATGCTCAGTCACGTGATCTGGGCCTGCTGAGCTGCGTGATTACTGTCTGCTCATCTGCTTGACAATTGCCAGCTGAGCTGCACGATTCCTGCCTGTCATCTGCTTGACAATTGTCAGCTGTGCTGCGTAATTCCTGCCTGCTCAGCTGCTTGATTATTGCCAGCTGAGCAGCATGATTCCTCACAGCTGAGTTCCATGATTATTGCCTGCTGACTGATTCGTGCCTACTCAGCTCTTTGTTTATTGCCTCCAGAGGCACATGATCAGTGTATGATAGCAAACATGATCAGTGCATGATCAGTCACATGATCAGCGCCATTAAGTCACGTGATCACTACACGATAGTCATGTGATCAGTCCATGCTCAGTCACAGTGTCAGTGCATGATCAGCCACGTGATCAGTGCATGATCTGTCACATGATTAGTGTATGATCATCCACGTGACCAGTGCATGGGCAGTCATGTGATCAGTGCATGATATAGACGTGATCAGTGCATGATCAGTCTAGTGATCAGTGCATGATAGCCACGTGATCAGTGCATGGTCAGTCACCTGATGGGTGTATGATCATTCACGTGACCTGTACATGGTAGCTACATGATCATTGCATGATCAGCCACGTGAGTAGTGCATGACAGCCACGTGATCACTGCATGATCAGTCACGTGATCAGTGCATGATCAGTCATGTGACCAGTACATGGTAGTTGCGTGATCATCGCATGATCAGCCACGTGAGCAGTGCATGATAGCCACGTGATCAGTGCATGATCAGTCAGGTGATACGTGTGTGATCAGCCACGTGATCAGTGCATGATATCCACGTGATCAGTGCATGATAGCCACGTGATCAGTTCATGATTAGTCACGGGATCTGCACATGACCAGTCACGTGATACGTGTGTGATCAGCCACCGGATCAGTGCATGATGAGCCACGTGATCAGTGCAGGATCAATTACATGATCAGTGCATGATCAGTCACGAGACCACTACATGGTTGCTACGTGATCGTTGCATGATCAGCCACGTGAGCAGAGCATGATAGCCACGTGATCAGTGCATGATCAGTCACGTGATCAGTACATGATCAGTCACGTGAACAGTGCATGATCATTTACGTGATCTGTGCATGATCAGTCACGTGACCAGTATATGGTAGCTTCGTGATCATTCCATGACGAACCACGTGAGCAGTGCATGATAGCCACGTGATGTGTGCATGATGAGTTTCGTGAGCAGAGTATGATCAGCCACGTGATCAGTGCATGAGTTCCAGGTGATCAGTGCATGATATGTCACGTGACAGGTGTGTGATCAGCCACGTGAACAGTGCATGTTCAGCCACGTATCAGTGCATGATAGCCACGTGATAAGTGCATTATCAGTTACGTGAGCAGTGTATGATCAGCCACGTGATCAGTGCATGGTCAGACACGTGAACAGTGTATGATCAGCCACGTGATCAGTGCATGATATCCAAGTGATCAGTGCATGATCAATCACGTGATCAGTGTATGATCAGCCACGTGAACAGTGCATGCTCAGTCACGTGATCTGGGCCTGCTGAGCTGCGTGATTACTGTCTGCTCATCTGCTTGACAATTGCCAGCTGAGCTGCACGATTCCTGCCTGTCATCTGCTTGACAATTGTCAGCTGTGCTGCGTAATTCCTGCCTGCTCAGCTGCTTGATTATTGCCAGCTGAGCAGCATGATTCCTCACAGCTGAGTTCCATGATTATTGCCTGCTGACTGATTCGTGCCTACTCAGCTCTTTGTTTATTGCCTCCAGAGGCACATGATCAGTGTATGATAGCAAACATGATCAGTGCATGATCAGTCACATGATCAGCGCCATTAAGTCACGTGATCACTACACGATAGTCATGTGATCAGTCCATGCTCAGTCACAGTGTCAGTGCATGATCAGCCACGTGATCAGTGCATGATCTGTCACATGATTAGTGTATGATCATCCACGTGACCAGTGCATGGGCAGTCATGTGATCAGTGCATGATATAGACGTGATCAGTGCATGATCAGTCTAGTGATCAGTGCATGATAGCCACGTGATCAGTGCATGGTCAGTCACCTGATGGGTGTATGATCATTCACGTGACCTGTACATGGTAGCTACATGATCATTGCATGATCAGCCACGTGAGTAGTGCATGACAGCCACGTGATCACTGCATGATCAGTCACGTGATCAGTGCATGATCAGTCATGTGACCAGTACATGGTAGTTGCGTGATCATCGCATGATCAGCCACGTGAGCAGTGCATGATAGCCACGTGATCAGTGCATGATCAGTCAGGTGATACGTGTGTGATCAGCCACGTGATCAGTGCATGATATCCACGTGTTCAGTGCATGATAGCCACGTGATCACTTCATGATTAGTCACGGGATCTGCACATGACCAGTCACGTGATACGTGTGTGATCAGCCACCGGATCAGTGCGTGATGAGCCACGTGATCAGTGCAGGATCAATTACATGATCAGTGCATGATCAGTCACGAGACCACTACATGGTTGCTACGTGATCGTTGCATGATCAGCCACGTGAGCAGAGCATGATAGCCACGTGATCAGTGCATGATCAGTCACGTGATCAGTACATGATCAGTCACGTGAACAGTGCATGATCATTTACGTGATCTGTGCATGATCAGTCACGTGACCAGTATATGGTAGCTTCGTGATCATTCCATGACGAACCACGTGAGCAGTGCATGATAGCCACGTGATGTGTGCATGATGAGTTTCGTGAGCAGAGTATGATCAGCCACGTGATCAGTGCATGAGTTCCAGGTGATCAGTGCATGATATGTCACGTGACAGGTGTGTGATCAGCCACGTGAACAGTGCATGTTCAGCCACGTATCAGTGCATGATAGCCACGTGATAAGTGCATTATCAGTTACGTGAGCAGTGTATGATCAGCCACGTGATCAGTGCATGGTCAGACACGTGAACAGTGTATGATCAGCCACGTGATCAGTGCATGATATCCAAGTGATCAGTGCATGATCAATCACGTGATCAGTGTATGATCAGCCACGTGAACAGTGCATGCTCAGTCACGTGATCTGGGCCTGCTGAGCTGCGTGATTACTGTCTGCTCATCTGCTTGACAATTGCCAGCTGAGCTGCACGATTCCTGCCTGTCATCTGCTTGACAATTGTCAGCTGTGCTGCGTAATTCCTGCCTGCTCAGCTGCTTGATTATTGCCAGCTGAGCAGCATGATTCCTCACAGCTGAGTTCCATGATTATTGCCTGCTGACTGATTCGTGCCTACTCAGCTCTTTGTTTATTGCCTCCAGAGGCACATGATCAGTGTATGATAGCAAACATGATCAGTGCATGATCAGTCACATGATCAGCGCCATTAAGTCACGTGATCACTACACGATAGTCATGTGATCAGTCCATGCTCAGTCACAGTGTCAGTGCATGATCAGCCACGTGATCAGTGCATGATCTGTCACATGATTAGTGTATGATCATCCACGTGACCAGTGCATGGGCAGTCATGTGATCAGTGCATGATATAGACGTGATCAGTGCATGATCAGTCTAGTGATCAGTGCATGATAGCCACGTGATCAGTGCATGGTCAGTCACCTGATGGGTGTATGATCATTCACGTGACCTGTACATGGTAGCTACATGATCATTGCATGATCAGCCACGTGAGTAGTGCATGACAGCCACGTGATCACTGCATGATCAGTCACGTGATCAGTGCATGATCAGTCATGTGACCAGTACATGGTAGTTGCGTGATCATCGCATGATCAGCCACGTGAGCAGTGCATGATAGCCACGTGATCAGTGCATGATCAGTCAGGTGATACGTGTGTGATCAGCCACGTGATCAGTGCATGATATCCACGTGATCAGTGCATGATAGCCACGTGATCAGTGCATGATTAGTCACGGGATCTGCACATGACCAGTCACGTGATACGTGTGTGATCAGCCACCGGATCAGTGCGTGATGAGCCACGTGATCAGTGCAGGATCAATTACATGATCAGTGCATGATCAGTCACGAGACCACTACATGGTTGCTACGTGATCGTTGCATGATCAGCCACGTGAGCAGAGCATGATAGCCACGTGATCAGTGCATGATCAGTCACGTGATCAGTACATGATCAGTCACGTGAACAGTGCATGATCATTTACGTGATCTGTGCATGATCAGTCACGTGACCAGTATATGGTAGCTTCGTGATCATTCCATGACGAACCACGTGAGCAGTGCATGATAGCCACGTGATGTGTGCATGATGAGTTTCGTGAGCAGAGTATGATCAGCCACGTGATCAGTGCATGAGTTCCAGGTGATCAGTGCATGATATGTCACGTGACAGGTGTGTGATCAGCCACGTGAACAGTGCATGTTCAGCCACGTATCAGTGCATGATAGCCACGTGATAAGTGCATTATCAGTTACGTGAGCAGTGTATGATCAGCCACGTGATCAGTGCATGGTCAGACACGTGAACAGTGTATGATCAGCCACGTGATCAGTGCATGATATCCAAGTGATCAGTGCATGATCAATCACGTGATCAGTGTATGATCAGCCACGTGAACAGTGCATGCTCAGTCACGTGATCTGGGCCTGCTGAGCTGCGTGATTACTGTCTGCTCATCTGCTTGACAATTGCCAGCTGAGCTGCACGATTCCTGCCTGTCATCTGCTTGACAATTGTCAGCTGTGCTGCGTAATTCCTGCCTGCTCAGCTGCTTGATTATTGCCAGCTGAGCAGCATGATTCCTCACAGCTGAGTTCCATGATTATTGCCTGCTGACTGATTCGTGCCTACTCAGCTCTTTGTTTATTGCCTCCAGAGGCACATGATCAGTGTATGATAGCAAACATGATCAGTGCATGATCAGTCACATGATCAGCGCCATTAAGTCACGTGATCACTACACGATAGTCATGTGATCAGTCCATGCTCAGTCACAGTGTCAGTGCATGATCAGCCACGTGATCAGTGCATGATCTGTCACATGATTAGTGTATGATCATCCACGTGACCAGTGCATGGGCAGTCATGTGATCAGTGCATGATATAGACGTGATCAGTGCATGATCAGTCTAGTGATCAGTGCATGATAGCCACGTGACCAGTGCATGGTCAGTCACCTGATGGGTGTATGATCATTCACGTGACCTGTACATGGTAGCTACATGATCATTGCATGATCAGCCACGTGAGTAGTGCATGACAGCCACGTGATCACTGCATGATCAGTCACGTGATCAGTGCATGATCAGTCATGTGACCAGTACATGGTAGTTGCGTGATCATCGCATGATCAGCCACGTGAGCAGTGCATGATAGCCACGTGATCAGTGCATGATCAGTCAGGTGATACGTGTGTGATCAGCCACGTGATCAGTGCATGATATCCACGTGATCAGTGCATGATAGCCACGTGATCAGTTCATGATTAGTCACGGGATCTGCACATGACCAGTCACGTGATACGTGTGTGATCAGCCACCGGATCAGTGCGTGATGAGCCACGTGATCAGTGCAGGATCAATTACATGATCAGTGCATGATCAGTCACGAGACCACTACATGGTTGCTACGTGATCGTTGCATGATCAGCCACGTGAGCAGAGCATGATAGCCACGTGATCAGTGCATGATCAGTCACGTGATCAGTACATGATCAGTCACGTGAACAGTGCATGATCATTTACGTGATCTGTGCATGATCAGTCACGTGACCAGTATATGGTAGCTTCGTGATCATTCCATGACGAACCACGTGAGCAGTGCATGATAGCCACGTGATGTGTGCATGATGAGTTTCGTGAGCAGAGTATGATCAGCCACGTGATCAGTGCATGAGTTCCAGGTGATCAGTGCATGATATGTCACGTGACAGGTGTGTGATCAGCCACGTGAACAGTGCATGTTCAGCCACGTATCAGTGCATGATAGCCACGTGATAAGTGCATTATCAGTTACGTGAGCAGTGTATGATCAGCCACGTGATCAGTGCATGGTCAGACACGTGAACAGTGTATGATCAGCCACGTGATCAGTGCATGATATCCAAGTGATCAGTGCATGATCAATCACGTGATCAGTGTATGATCAGCCACGTGAACAGTGCATGCTCAGTCACGTGATCTGGGCCTGCTGAGCTGCGTGATTACTGTCTGCTCATCTGCTTGACAATTGCCAGCTGAGCTGCACGATTCCTGCCTGTCATCTGCTTGACAATTGTCAGCTGTGCTGCGTAATTCCTGCCTGCTCAGCTGCTTGATTATTGCCAGCTGAGCAGCATGATTCCTCACAGCTGAGTTCCATGATTATTGCCTGCTGACTGATTCGTGCCTACTCAGCTCTTTGTTTATTGCCTCCAGAGGCACATGATCAGTGTATGATAGCAAACATGATCAGTGCATGATCAGTCACATGATCAGCGCCATTAAGTCACGTGATCACTACACGATAGTCATGTGATCAGTCCATGCTCAGTCACAGTGTCAGTGCATGATCAGCCACGTGATCAGTGCATGATCTGTCACATGATTAGTGTATGATCATCCACGTGACCAGTGCATGGGCAGTCATGTGATCAGTGCATGATATAGACGTGATCAGTGCATGATCAGTCTAGTGATCAGTGCATGATAGCCACGTGACCAGTGCATGGTCAGTCACCTGATGGGTGTATGATCATTCACGTGACCTGTACATGGTAGCTACATGATCATTGCATGATCAGCCACGTGAGTAGTGCATGACAGCCACGTGATCACTGCATGATCAGTCACGTGATCAGTGCATGATCAGTCATGTGACCAGTACATGGTAGTTGCGTGATCATCGCATGATCAGCCACGTGAGCAGTGCATGATAGCCACGTGATCAGTGCATGATCAGTCAGGTGATACGTGTGTGATCAGCCACGTGATCAGTGCATGATATCCACGTGATCAGTGCATGATAGCCACGTGATCAGTTCATGATTAGTCACGGGATCTGCACATGACCAGTCACGTGATACGTGTGTGATCAGCCACGGATCAGTGCGTGATGAGCCACGTGATCAGTGCAGGATCAATTACATGATCAGTGCATGATCAGTCACGAGACCACTACATGGTTGCTACGTGATCGTTGCATGATCAGCCACGTGAGCAGAGCATGATAGCCACGTGATCAGTGCATGATCAGTCACGTGATCAGTACATGATCAGTCACGTGAACAGTGCATGATCATTTACGTGATCTGTGCATGATCAGTCACGTGACCAGTATATGGTAGCTTCGTGATCATTCCATGACGAACCACGTGAGCAGTGCATGATAGCCACGTGATGTGTGCATGATGAGTTTCGTGAGCAGAGTATGATCAGCCACGTGATCAGTGCATGAGTTCCAGGTGATCAGTGCATGATATGTCACGTGACAGGTGTGTGATCAGCCACGTGAACAGTGCATGTTCAGCCACGTGATCAGTGCATGATAGCCACGTGATAAGTGCATTATCAGTTACGTGAGCAGTGTATGATCAGCCACGTGATCAGTGCATGGTCAGACACGTGAACAGTGTATGATCAGCCACGTGATCAGTGCATGATATCCAAGTGATCAGTGCATGATCAATCACGTGATCAGTGTATGATCAGCCACGTGAACAGTGCATGCTCAGTCACGTGATCTGGGCCTGCTGAGCTGCGTGATTACTGTCTGCTCATCTGCTTGACAATTGCCAGCTGAGCTGCACGATTCCTGCCTGTCATCTGCTTGACAATTGTCAGCTGTGCTGCGTAATTCCTGCCTGCTCAGCTGCTTGATTATTGCCAGCTGAGCAGCATGATTCCTCACAGCTGAGTTCCATGATTATTGCCTGCTGACTGATTCGTGCCTACTCAGCTCTTTGTTTATTGCCTCCAGAGGCACATGATCAGTGTATGATAGCAAACATGATCAGTGCATGATCAGTCACATGATCAGCGCCATTAAGTCACGTGATCACTACACGATAGTCATGTGATCAGTCCATGCTCAGTCACAGTGTCAGTGCATGATCAGCCACGTGATCAGTGCATGATCTGTCACATGATTAGTGTATGATCATCCACGTGACCAGTGCATGGGCAGTCATGTGATCAGTGCATGATATAGACGTGATCAGTGCATGATCAGTCTAGTGATCAGTGCATGATAGCCACGTGACCAGTGCATGGTCAGTCACCTGATGGGTGTATGATCATTCACGTGACCTGTACATGGTAGCTACATGATCATTGCATGATCAGCCACGTGAGTAGTGCATGACAGCCACGTGATCACTGCATGATCAGTCACGTGATCAGTGCATGATCAGTCATGTGACCAGTACATGGTAGTTGCGTGATCATCGCATGATCAGCCACGTGAGCAGTGCATGATAGCCACGTGATCAGTGCATGATCAGTCAGGTGATACGTGTGTGATCAGCCACGTGATCAGTGCATGATATCCACGTGATCAGTGCATGATAGCCACGTGATCAGTTCATGATTAGTCACGGGATCTGCACATGACCAGTCACGTGATACGTGTGTGATCAGCCACCGGATCAGTGCGTGATGAGCCACGTGATCAGTGCAGGATCAATTACATGATCAGTGCATGATCAGTCACGAGACCACTACATGGTTGCTACGTGATCGTTGCATGATCAGCCACGTGAGCAGAGCATGATAGCCACGTGATCAGTGCATGATCAGTCACGTGATCAGTACATGATCAGTCACGTGAACAGTGCATGATCATTTACGTGATCTGTGCATGATCAGTCACGTGACCAGTATATGGTAGCTTCGTGATCATTCCATGACGAACCACGTGAGCAGTGCATGATAGCCACGTGATGTGTGCATGATGAGTTTCGTGAGCAGAGTATGATCAGCCACGTGATCAGTGCATGAGTTCCAGGTGATCAGTGCATGATATGTCACGTGACAGGTGTGTGATCAGCCACGTGAACAGTGCATGTTCAGCCACGTATCAGTGCATGATAGCCACGTGATAAGTGCATTATCAGTTACGTGAGCAGTGTATGATCAGCCACGTGATCAGTGCATGGTCAGACACGTGAACAGTGTATGATCAGCCACGTGATCAGTGCATGATATCCAAGTGATCAGTGCATGATCAATCACGTGATCAGTGTATGATCAGCCACGTGAACAGTGCATGCTCAGTCACGTGATCTGGGCCTGCTGAGCTGCGTGATTACTGTCTGCTCATCTGCTTGACAATTGCCAGCTGAGCTGCACGATTCCTGCCTGTCATCTGCTTGACAATTGTCAGCTGTGCTGCGTAATTCCTGCCTGCTCAGCTGCTTGATTATTGCCAGCTGAGCAGCATGATTCCTCACAGCTGAGTTCCATGATTATTGCCTGCTGACTGATTCGTGCCTACTCAGCTCTTTGTTTATTGCCTCCAGAGGCACATGATCAGTGTATGATAGCAAACATGATCAGTGCATGATCAGTCACATGATCAGCGCCATTAAGTCACGTGATCACTACACGATAGTCATGTGATCAGTCCATGCTCAGTCACAGTGTCAGTGCATGATCAGCCACGTGATCAGTGCATGATCTGTCACATGATTAGTGTATGATCATCCACGTGACCAGTGCATGGGCAGTCATGTGATCAGTGCATGATATAGACGTGATCAGTGCATGATCAGTCTAGTGATCAGTGCATGATAGCCACGTGACCAGTGCATGGTCAGTCACCTGATGGGTGTATGATCATTCACGTGACCTGTACATGGTAGCTACATGATCATTGCATGATCAGCCACGTGAGTAGTGCATGACAGCCACGTGATCACTGCATGATCAGTCACGTGATCAGTGCATGATCAGTCATGTGACCAGTACATGGTAGTTGCGTGATCATCGCATGATCAGCCACGTGAGCAGTGCATGATAGCCACGTGATCAGTGCATGATCAGTCAGGTGATACGTGTGTGATCAGCCACGTGATCAGTGCATGATATCCACGTGATCAGTGCATGATAGCCACGTGATCAGTTCATGATTAGTCACGGGATCTGCACATGACCAGTCACGTGATACGTGTGTGATCAGCCACCGGATCAGTGCGTGATGAGCCACGTGATCAGTGCAGGATCAATTACATGATCAGTGCATGATCAGTCACGAGACCACTACATGGTTGCTACGTGATCGTTGCATGATCAGCCACGTGAGCAGAGCATGATAGCCACGTGATCAGTGCATGATCAGTCACGTGATCAGTACATGATCAGTCACGTGAACAGTGCATGATCATTTACGTGATCTGTGCATGATCAGTCACGTGACCAGTATATGGTAGCTTCGTGATCATTCCATGACGAACCACGTGAGCAGTGCATGATAGCCACGTGATGTGTGCATGATGAGTTTCGTGAGCAGAGTATGATCAGCCACGTGATCAGTGCATGAGTTCCAGGTGATCAGTGCATGATATGTCACGTGACAGGTGTGTGATCAGCCACGTGAACAGTGCATGTTCAGCCACGTATCAGTGCATGATAGCCACGTGATAAGTGCATTATCAGTTACGTGAGCAGTGTATGATCAGCCACGTGATCAGTGCATGGTCAGACACGTGAACAGTGTATGATCAGCCACGTGATCAGTGCATGATATCCAAGTGATCAGTGCATGATCAATCACGTGATCAGTGTATGATCAGCCACGTGAACAGTGCATGCTCAGTCACGTGATCTGGGCCTGCTGAGCTGCGTGATTACTGTCTGCTCATCTGCTTGACAATTGCCAGCTGAGCTGCACGATTCCTGCCTGTCATCTGCTTGACAATTGTCAGCTGTGCTGCGTAATTCCTGCCTGCTCAGCTGCTTGATTATTGCCAGCTGAGCAGCATGATTCCTCACAGCTGAGTTCCATGATTATTGCCTGCTGACTGATTCGTGCCTACTCAGCTCTTTGTTTATTGCCTCCAGAGGCACATGATCAGTGTATGATAGCAAACATGATCAGTGCATGATCAGTCACATGATCAGCGCCATTAAGTCACGTGATCACTACACGATAGTCATGTGATCAGTCCATGCTCAGTCACAGTGTCAGTGCATGATCAGCCACGTGATCAGTGCATGATCTGTCACATGATTAGTGTATGATCATCCACGTGACCAGTGCATGGGCAGTCATGTGATCAGTGCATGATATAGACGTGATCAGTGCATGATCAGTCTAGTGATCAGTGCATGATAGCCACGTGACCAGTGCATGGTCAGTCACCTGATGGGTGTATGATCATTCACGTGACCTGTACATGGTAGCTACATGATCATTGCATGATCAGCCACGTGAGTAGTGCATGACAGCCACGTGATCACTGCATGATCAGTCACGTGATCAGTGCATGATCAGTCATGTGACCAGTACATGGTAGTTGCGTGATCATCGCATGATCAGCCACGTGAGCAGTGCATGATAGCCACGTGATCAGTGCATGATCAGTCAGGTGATACGTGTGTGATCAGCCACGTGATCAGTGCATGATATCCACGTGATCAGTGCATGATAGCCACGTGATCAGTTCATGATTAGTCACGGGATCTGCACATGACCAGTCACGTGATACGTGTGTGATCAGCCACCGGATCAGTGCGTGATGAGCCACGTGATCAGTGCAGGATCAATTACATGATCAGTGCATGATCAGTCACGAGACCACTACATGGTTGCTACGTGATCGTTGCATGATCAGCCACGTGAGCAGAGCATGATAGCCACGTGATCAGTGCATGATCAGTCACGTGATCAGTACATGATCAGTCACGTGAACAGTGCATGATCATTTACGTGATCTGTGCATGATCAGTCACGTGACCAGTATATGGTAGCTTCGTGATCATTCCATGACGAACCACGTGAGCAGTGCATGATAGCCACGTGATGTGTGCATGATGAGTTTCGTGAGCAGAGTATGATCAGCCACGTGATCAGTGCATGAGTTCCAGGTGATCAGTGCATGATATGTCACGTGACAGGTGTGTGATCAGCCACGTGAACAGTGCATGTTCAGCCACGTATCAGTGCATGATAGCCACGTGATAAGTGCATTATCAGTTACGTGAGCAGTGTATGATCAGCCACGTGATCAGTGCATGGTCAGACACGTGAACAGTGTATGATCAGCCACGTGATCAGTGCATGATATCCAAGTGATCAGTGCATGATCAATCACGTGATCAGTGTATGATCAGCCACGTGAACAGTGCATGCTCAGTCACGTGATCTGGGCCTGCTGAGCTGCGTGATTACTGTCTGCTCATCTGCTTGACAATTGCCAGCTGAGCTGCACGATTCCTGCCTGTCATCTGCTTGACAATTGTCAGCTGTGCTGCGTAATTCCTGCCTGCTCAGCTGCTTGATTATTGCCAGCTGAGCAGCATGATTCCTCACAGCTGAGTTCCATGATTATTGCCTGCTGACTGATTCGTGCCTACTCAGCTCTTTGTTTATTGCCTCCAGAGGCACATGATCAGTGTATGATAGCAAACATGATCAGTGCATGATCAGTCACATGATCAGCGCCATTAAGTCACGTGATCACTACACGATAGTCATGTGATCAGTCCATGCTCAGTCACAGTGTCAGTGCATGATCAGCCACGTGATCAGTGCATGATCTGTCACATGATTAGTGTATGATCATCCACGTGACCAGTGCATGGGCAGTCATGTGATCAGTGCATGATATAGACGTGATCAGTGCATGATCAGTCTAGTGATCAGTGCATGATAGCCACGTGATCAGTGCATGGTCAGTCACCTGATGGGTGTATGATCATTCACGTGACCTGTACATGGTAGCTACATGATCATTGCATGATCAGCCACGTGAGTAGTGCATGACAGCCACGTGATCACTGCATGATCAGTCACGTGATCAGTGCATGATCAGTCATGTGACCAGTACATGGTAGTTGCGTGATCATCGCATGATCAGCCACGTGAGCAGTGCATGATAGCCACGTGATCAGTGCATGATCAGTCAGGTGATACGTGTGTGATCAGCCACGTGATCAGTGCATGATATCCACGTGATCAGTGCATGATAGCCACGTGATCAGTTCATGATTAGTCACGGGATCTGCACATGACCAGTCACGTGATACGTGTGTGATCAGCCACCGGATCAGTGCGTGATGAGCCACGTGATCAGTGCAGGATCAATTACATGATCAGTGCATGATCAGTCACGAGACCACTACATGGTTGCTACGTGATCGTTGCATGATCAGCCACGTGAGCAGAGCATGATAGCCACGTGATCAGTGCATGATCAGTCACGTGATCAGTACATGATCAGTCACGTGAACAGTGCATGATCATTTACGTGATCTGTGCATGATCAGTCACGTGACCAGTATATGGTAGCTTCGTGATCATTCCATGACGAACCACGTGAGCAGTGCATGATAGCCACGTGATGTGTGCATGATGAGTTTCGTGAGCAGAGTATGATCAGCCACGTGATCAGTGCATGAGTTCCAGGTGATCAGTGCATGATATGTCACGTGACAGGTGTGTGATCAGCCACGTGAACAGTGCATGTTCAGCCACGTGATCAGTGCATGATAGCCACGTGATAAGTGCATTATCAGTTACGTGAGCAGTGTATGATCAGCCACGTGATCAGTGCATGGTCAGACACGTGAACAGTGTATGATCAGCCACGTGATCAGTGCATGATATCCAAGTGATCAGTGCATGATCAATCACGTGATCAGTGTATGATCAGCCACGTGAACAGTGCATGCTCAGTCACGTGATCTGGGCCTGCTGAGCTGCGTGATTACTGTCTGCTCATCTGCTTGACAATTGCCAGCTGAGCTGCACGATTCCTGCCTGTCATCTGCTTGACAATTGTCAGCTGTGCTGCGTAATTCCTGCCTGCTCAGCTGCTTGATTATTGCCAGCTGAGCAGCATGATTCCTCACAGCTGAGTTCCATGATTATTGCCTGCTGACTGATTCGTGCCTACTCAGCTCTTTGTTTATTGCCTCCAGAGGCACATGATCAGTGTATGATAGCAAACATGATCAGTGCATGATCAGTCACATGATCAGCGCCATTAAGTCACGTGATCACTACACGATAGTCATGTGATCAGTCCATGCTCAGTCACAGTGTCAGTGCATGATCAGCCACGTGATCAGTGCATGATCTGTCACATGATTAGTGTATGATCATCCACGTGACCAGTGCATGGGCAGTCATGTGATCAGTGCATGATATAGACGTGATCAGTGCATGATCAGTCTAGTGATCAGTGCATGATAGCCACGTGATCAGTGCATGGTCAGTCACCTGATGGGTGTATGATCATTCACGTGACCTGTACATGGTAGCTACATGATCATTGCATGATCAGCCACGTGAGTAGTGCATGACAGCCACGTGATCACTGCATGATCAGTCACGTGATCAGTGCATGATCAGTCATGTGACCAGTACATGGTAGTTGCGTGATCATCGCATGATCAGCCACGTGAGCAGTGCATGATAGCCACGTGATCAGTGCATGATCAGTCAGGTGATACGTGTGTGATCAGCCACGTGATCAGTGCATGATATCCACGTGATCAGTGCAGGATAGCCACGTGATCACTTCATGATTAGTCACGGATCTGCACATGACCAGTCACGTGATACGTGTGTGATCAGCCACGGATCAGTGCGTGATGAGCCACGTGATCAGTGCAGGATCAATTACATGATCAGTGCATGATCAGTCACGAGACCACTACATGGTTGCTACGTGATCGTTGCATGATCAGCCACGTGAGCAGAGCATGATAGCCACGTGATCAGTGCATGATCAGTCACGTGATCAGTACATGATCAGTCACGTGAACAGTGCATGATCATTTACGTGATCTGTGCATGATCAGTCACGTGACCAGTATATGGTAGCTTCGTGATCATTCCATGACGAACCACGTGAGCAGTGCATGATAGCCACGTGATGTGTGCATGATGAGTTTCGTGAGCAGAGTATGATCAGCCACGTGATCAGTGCATGAGTTCCAGGTGATCAGTGCATGATATGTCACGTGACAGGTGTGTGATCAGCCACGTGAACAGTGCATGTTCAGCCACGTGATCAGTGCATGATAGCCACGTGATAAGTGCATTATCAGTTACGTGAGCAGTGTATGATCAGCCACGTGATCAGTGCATGGTCAGACACGTGAACAGTGTATGATCAGCCACGTGATCAGTGCATGATATCCAAGTGATCAGTGCATGATCAATCACGTGATCAGTGTATGATCAGCCACGTGAACAGTGCATGCTCAGTCACGTGATCTGGGCCTGCTGAGCTGCGTGATTACTGTCTGCTCATCTGCTTGACAATTGCCAGCTGAGCTGCACGATTCCTGCCTGTCATCTGCTTGACAATTGTCAGCTGTGCTGCGTAATTCCTGCCTGCTCAGCTGCTTGATTATTGCCAGCTGAGCAGCATGATTCCTCACAGCTGAGTTCCATGATTATTGCCTGCTGACTGATTCGTGCCTACTCAGCTCTTTGTTTATTGCCTCCAGAGGCACATGATCAGTGTATGATAGCAAACATGATCAGTGCATGATCAGTCACATGATCAGCGCCATTAAGTCACGTGATCACTACACGATAGTCATGTGATCAGTCCATGCTCAGTCACAGTGTCAGTGCATGATCAGCCACGTGATCAGTGCATGATCTGTCACATGATTAGTGTATGATCATCCACGTGACCAGTGCATGGGCAGTCATGTGATCAGTGCATGATATAGACGTGATCAGTGCATGATCAGTCTAGTGATCAGTGCATGATAGCCACGTGATCAGTGCATGGTCAGTCACCTGATGGGTGTATGATCATTCACGTGACCTGTACATGGTAGCTACATGATCATTGCATGATCAGCCACGTGAGTAGTGCATGACAGCCACGTGATCACTGCATGATCAGTCACGTGATCAGTGCATGATCAGTCATGTGACCAGTACATGGTAGTTGCGTGATCATCGCATGATCAGCCACGTGAGCAGTGCATGATAGCCACGTGATCAGTGAATGATCAGTCAGGTGATACGTGTGTGATCAGCACGTGATCAGTGCATGATATCCACGTGATCAGTGCATGATCCACGTGATCAGTGCATCATCAGTTCATGATTAGTCACGTGATCTGCCATGATCCATGTCACGTGATACGTGTGTGATCAGCCACCGGATCAGTGCGTGATGAGCCACGTGATCAGTGCAGGATCAATTACATGATCAGTGCATGATCAGTCACGACCAGTACATGGTTGCTACGTGATCGTTGCATGATCAGCCACGTGAGCAGAGCATGATAGCCACGTGATCAGTGCATGATCAGTCACGTGATCAGTACATGATCAGTCACGTGAACAGTGCATGATCATTTACGTGATCTGTGCATGATCAGTCACGTGACCAGTATATGGTAGCTTCGTGATCATTCCATGACGAACCACGTGAGCAGTGCATGATAGCCACGTGATGTGTGCATGATGAGTTTCGTGAGCAGAGTATGATCAGCCACGTGATCAGTGCATGAGTTCCAGGTGATCAGTGCATGATATGTCACGTGACAGGTGTGTGATCAGCCACGTGAACAGTGCATGTTCAGCCACGTATCAGTGCATGATAGCCACGTGATAAGTGCATTATCAGTTACGTGAGCAGTGTATGATCAGCCACGTGATCAGTGCATGGTCAGACACGTGAACAGTGTATGATCAGCCACGTGATCAGTGCATGATATCCAAGTGATCAGTGCATGATCAATCACGTGATCAGTGTATGATCAGCCACGTGAACAGTGCATGCTCAGTCACGTGATCTGGGCCTGCTGAGCTGCGTGATTACTGTCTGCTCATCTGCTTGACAATTGCCAGCTGAGCTGCACGATTCCTGCCTGTCATCTGCTTGACAATTGTCAGCTGTGCTGCGTAATTCCTGCCTGCTCAGCTGCTTGATTATTGCCAGCTGAGCAGCATGATTCCTCACAGCTGAGTTCCATGATTATTGCCTGCTGACTGATTCGTGCCTACTCAGCTCTTTGTTTATTGCCTCCAGAGGCACATGATCAGTGTATGATAGCAAACATGATCAGTGCATGATCAGTCACATGATCAGCGCCATTAAGTCACGTGATCACTACACGATAGTCATGTGATCAGTCCATGCTCAGTCACAGTGTCAGTGCATGATCAGCCACGTGATCAGTGCATGATCTGTCACATGATTAGTGTATGATCATCCACGTGACCAGTGCATGGGCAGTCATGTGATCAGTGCATGATATAGACGTGATCAGTGCATGATCAGTCTAGTGATCAGTGCATGATAGCCACGTGATCAGTGCATGGTCAGTCACCTGATGGGTGTATGATCATTCACGTGACCTGTACATGGTAGCTACATGATCATTGCATGATCAGCCACGTGAGTAGTGCATGACAGCCACGTGATCACTGCATGATCAGTCACGTGATCAGTGCATGATCAGTCATGTGACCAGTACATGGTAGTTGCGTGATCATCGCATGATCAGCCACGTGAGCAGTGCATGATAGCCACGTGATCAGTGCATGATCAGTCAGGTGATACGTGTGTGATCAGCCACGTGATCAGTGCATGATATCCACGTGATCAGTGCAGGATAGCCACGTGATCACTTCATGATTAGTCACGGATCTGCACATGACCAGTCACGTGATACGTGTGTGATCAGCCACCGGATCAGTGCGTGATGAGCCACGTGATCAGTGCAGGATCAATTACATGATCAGTGCATGATCAGTCACGAGACCACTACATGGTTGCTACGTGATCGTTGCATGATCAGCCACGTGAGCAGAGCATGATAGCCACGTGATCAGTGCATTTTCAGTCACGTGATCAGTACATGATCAGTCACGTGAACAGTGCATGATCATTTACGTGATCTGTGCATGATCAGTCACGTGACCAGTATATGGTAGCTTCGTGATCATTCCATGACGAACCACGTGAGCAGTGCATGATAGCCACGTGATGTGTGCATGATGAGTTTCGTGAGCAGAGTATGATCAGCCACGTGATCAGTGCATGAGTTCCAGGTGATCAGTGCATGATATGTCACGTGACAGGTGTGTGATCAGCCACGTGAACAGTGCATGTTCAGCCACGTTTTCAGTGCATGATAGCCACGTGATAAGTGCATTATCAGTTACGTGAGCAGTGTATGATCAGCCACGTGATCAGTGCATGGTCAGACACGTGAACAGTGTATGATCAGCCACGTGATCAGTGCATGATATCCAAGTGATCAGTGCATGATCAATCACGTGATCAGTGTATGATCAGCCACGTGAACAGTGCATGCTCAGTCACGTGATCTGGGCCTGCTGAGCTGCGTGATTACTGTCTGCTCATCTGCTTGACAATTGCCAGCTGAGCTGCACGATTCCTGCCTGTCATCTGCTTGACAATTGTCAGCTGTGCTGCGTAATTCCTGCCTGCTCAGCTGCTTGATTATTGCCAGCTGAGCAGCATGATTCCTCACAGCTGAGTTCCATGATTATTGCCTGCTGACTGATTCGTGCCTACTCAGCTCTTTGTTTATTGCCTCCAGAGGCACATGATCAGTGTATGATAGCAAACATGATCAGTGCATGATCAGTCACATGATCAGCGCCATTAAGTCACGTGATCACTACACGATAGTCATGTGATCAGTCCATGCTCAGTCACAGTGTCAGTGCATGATCAGCCACGTGATCAGTGCATGATCTGTCACATGATTAGTGTATGATCATCCACGTGACCAGTGCATGGGCAGTCATGTGATCAGTGCATGATATAGACGTGATCAGTGCATGATCAGTCTAGTGATCAGTGCATGATAGCCACGTGACCAGTGCATGGTCAGTCACCTGATGGGTGTATGATCATTCACGTGACCTGTACATGGTAGCTACATGATCATTGCATGATCAGCCACGTGAGTAGTGCATGACAGCCACGTGATCACTGCATGATCAGTCACGTGATCAGTGCATGATCAGTCATGTGACCAGTACATGGTAGTTGCGTGATCATCGCATGATCAGCCACGTGAGCAGTGCATGATAGCCACGTGATCAGTGCATGATCAGTCAGGTGATACGTGTGTGATCAGCCACGTGATCAGTGCATGATATCCACGTGATCAGTGCATGATAGCCACGTGATCAGTGCATGATTAGTCACGGGATCTGCACATGACCAGTCACGTGATACGTGTGTGATCAGCCACCGGATCAGTGCGTGATGAGCCACGTGATCAGTGCAGGATCAATTACATGATCAGTGCATGATCAGTCACGAGACCACTACATGGTTGCTACGTGATCGTTGCATGATCAGCCACGTGAGCAGAGCATGATAGCCACGTGATCAGTGCATGATCAGTCACGTGATCAGTACATGATCAGTCACGTGAACAGTGCATGATCATTTACGTGATCTGTGCATGATCAGTCACGTGACCAGTATATGGTAGCTTCGTGATCATTCCATGACGAACCACGTGAGCAGTGCATGATAGCCACGTGATGTGTGCATGATGAGTTTCGTGAGCAGAGTATGATCAGCCACGTGATCAGTGCATGAGTTCCAGGTGATCAGTGCATGATATGTCACGTGACAGGTGTGTGATCAGCCACGTGAACAGTGCATGTTCAGCCACGTGATCAGTGCATGATAGCCACGTGATAAGTGCATTATCAGTTACGTGAGCAGTGTATGATCAGCCACGTGATCAGTGCATGGTCAGACACGTGAACAGTGTATGATCAGCCACGTGATCAGTGCATGATATCCAAGTGATCAGTGCATGATCAATCACGTGATCAGTGTATGATCAGCCACGTGAACAGTGCATGCTCAGTCACGTGATCTGGGCCTGCTGAGCTGCGTGATTACTGTCTGCTCATCTGCTTGACAATTGCCAGCTGAGCTGCACGATTCCTGCCTGTCATCTGCTTGACAATTGTCAGCTGTGCTGCGTAATTCCTGCCTGCTCAGCTGCTTGATTATTGCCAGCTGAGCAGCATGATTCCTCACAGCTGAGTTCCATGATTATTGCCTGCTGACTGATTCGTGCCTACTCAGCTCTTTGTTTATTGCCTCCAGAGGCACATGATCAGTGTATGATAGCAAACATGATCAGTGCATGATCAGTCACATGATCAGCGCCATTAAGTCACGTGATCACTACACGATAGTCATGTGATCAGTCCATGCTCAGTCACAGTGTCAGTGCATGATCAGCCACGTGATCAGTGCATGATCTGTCACATGATTAGTGTATGATCATCCACGTGACCAGTGCATGGGCAGTCATGTGATCAGTGCATGATATAGACGTGATCAGTGCATGATCAGTCTAGTGATCAGTGCATGATAGCCACGTGACCAGTGCATGGTCAGTCACCTGATGGGTGTATGATCATACACGTGACCTGTACATGGTAGCTACATGATCATTGCATGATCAGCCACGTGAGTAGTGCATGACAGCCACGTGATCACTGCATGATCAGTCACGTGATCAGTGCATGATCAGTCATGTGACCAGTACATGGTAGTTGCGTGATCATCGCATGATCAGCCACGTGAGCAGTGCATGATAGCCACGTGATCAGTGCATGATCAGTCAGGTGATACGTGTGTGATCAGCCACGTGATCAGTGCATGATATCCACGTGATCAGTGCATGATAGCCACGTGATCACTTCATGATTAGTCACGGGATCTGCACATGACCAGTCACGTGATACGTGTGTGATCAGCCACCGATCAGTGCGTGATGAGCCACGTGATCAGTGCAGGATCAATTACATGATCAGTGCATGATCAGTCACGAGACCACTACATGGTTGCTACGTGATCGTTGCATGATCAGCCACGTGAGCAGAGCATGATAGCCACGTGATCAGTGCATGATCAGTCACGTGATCAGTACATGATCAGTCACGTGAACAGTGCATGATCATTTACGTGATCTGTGCATGATCAGTCACGTGACCAGTATATGGTAGCTTCGTGATCATTCCATGACGAACCACGTGAGCAGTGCATGATAGCCACGTGATGTGTGCATGATGAGTTTCGTGAGCAGAGTATGATCAGCCACGTGATCAGTGCATGAGTTCCAGGTGATCAGTGCATGATATGTCACGTGACAGGTGTGTGATCAGCCACGTGAACAGTGCATGTTCAGCCACGTATCAGTGCATGATAGCCACGTGATAAGTGCATTATCAGTTACGTGAGCAGTGTATGATCAGCCACGTGATCAGTGCATGGTCAGACACGTGAACAGTGTATGATCAGCCACGTGATCAGTGCATGATATCCAAGTGATCAGTGCATGATCAATCACGTGATCAGTGTATGATCAGCCACGTGAACAGTGCATGCTCAGTCACGTGATCTGGGCCTGCTGAGCTGCGTGATTACTGTCTGCTCATCTGCTTGACAATTGCCAGCTGAGCTGCACGATTCCTGCCTGTCATCTGCTTGACAATTGTCAGCTGTGCTGCGTAATTCCTGCCTGCTCAGCTGCTTGATTATTGCCAGCTGAGCAGCATGATTCCTCACAGCTGAGTTCCATGATTATTGCCTGCTGACTGATTCGTGCCTACTCAGCTCTTTGTTTATTGCCTCCAGAGGCACATGATCAGTGTATGATAGCAAACATGATCAGTGCATGATCAGTCACATGATCAGCGCCATTAAGTCACGTGATCACTACACGATAGTCATGTGATCAGTCCATGCTCAGTCACAGTGTCAGTGCATGATCAGCCACGTGATCAGTGCATGATCTGTCACATGATTAGTGTATGATCATCCACGTGACCAGTGCATGGGCAGTCATGTGATCAGTGCATGATATAGACGTGATCAGTGCATGATCAGTCTAGTGATCAGTGCATGATAGCCACGTGACCAGTGCATGGTCAGTCACCTGATGGGTGTATGATCATTCACGTGACCTGTACATGGTAGCTACATGATCATTGCATGATCAGCCACGTGAGTAGTGCATGACAGCCACGTGATCACTGCATGATCAGTCACGTGATCAGTGCATGATCAGTCATGTGACCAGTACATGGTAGTTGCGTGATCATCGCATGATCAGCCACGTGAGCAGTGCATGATAGCCACGTGATCAGTGCATGATCAGTCAGGTGATACGTGTGTGATCAGCCACGTGATCAGTGCATGATATCCACGTGATCAGTGCATGATAGCCACGTGATCAGTGCATGATTAGTCACGGGATCTGCACATGACCAGTCACGTGATACGTGTGTGATCAGCCACCGATCAGTGCGTGATGAGCCACGTGATCAGTGCAGGATCAATTACATGATCAGTGCATGATCAGTCACGAGACCACTACATGGTTGCTACGTGATCGTTGCATGATCAGCCACGTGAGCAGAGCATGATAGCCACGTGATCAGTGCATGATCAGTCACGTGATCAGTACATGATCAGTCACGTGAACAGTGCATGATCATTTACGTGATCTGTGCATGATCAGTCACGTGACCAGTATATGGTAGCTTCGTGATCATTCCATGACGAACCACGTGAGCAGTGCATGATAGCCACGTGATGTGTGCATGATGAGTTTCGTGAGCAGAGTATGATCAGCCACGTGATCAGTGCATGAGTTCCAGGTGATCAGTGCATGATATGTCACGTGACAGGTGTGTGATCAGCCACGTGAACAGTGCATGTTCAGCCACGTGATCAGTGCATGATAGCCACGTGATAAGTGCATTATCAGTTACGTGAGCAGTGTATGATCAGCCACGTGATCAGTGCATGGTCAGACACGTGAACAGTGTATGATCAGCCACGTGATCAGTGCATGATATCCAAGTGATCAGTGCATGATCAATCACGTGATCAGTGTATGATCAGCCACGTGAACAGTGCATGCTCAGTCACGTGATCTGGGCCTGCTGAGCTGCGTGATTACTGTCTGCTCATCTGCTTGACAATTGCCAGCTGAGCTGCACGATTCCTGCCTGTCATCTGCTTGACAATTGTCAGCTGTGCTGCGTAATTCCTGCCTGCTCAGCTGCTTGATTATTGCCAGCTGAGCAGCATGATTCCTCACAGCTGAGTTCCATGATTATTGCCTGCTGACTGATTCGTGCCTACTCAGCTCTTTGTTTATTGCCTCCAGAGGCACATGATCAGTGTATGATAGCAAACATGATCAGTGCATGATCAGTCACATGATCAGCGCCATTAAGTCACGTGATCACTACACGATAGTCATGTGATCAGTCCATGCTCAGTCACAGTGTCAGTGCATGATCAGCCACGTGATCAGTGCATGATCTGTCACATGATTAGTGTATGATCATCCACGTGACCAGTGCATGGGCAGTCATGTGATCAGTGCATGATATAGACGTGATCAGTGCATGATCAGTCTAGTGATCAGTGCATGATAGCCACGTGACCAGTGCATGGTCAGTCACCTGATGGGTGTATGATCATTCACGTGACCTGTACATGGTAGCTACATGATCATTGCATGATCAGCCACGTGAGTAGTGCATGACAGCCACGTGATCACTGCATGATCAGTCACGTGATCAGTGCATGATCAGTCATGTGACCAGTACATGGTAGTTGCGTGATCATCGCATGATCAGCCACGTGAGCAGTGCATGATAGCCACGTGATCAGTGCATGATCAGTCAGGTGATACGTGTGTGATCAGCCACGTGATCAGTGCATGATATCCACGTGATCAGTGCATGATAGCCACGTGATCAGTTCATGATTAGTCACGGGATCTGCACATGACCAGTCACGTGATACGTGTGTGATCAGCCACGGATCAGTGCGTGATGAGCCACGTGATCAGTGCAGGATCAATTACATGATCAGTGCATGATCAGTCACGAGACCACTACATGGTTGCTACGTGATCGTTGCATGATCAGCCACGTGAGCAGAGCATGATAGCCACGTGATCAGTGCATGATCAGTCACGTGATCAGTACATGATCAGTCACGTGAACAGTGCATGATCATTTACGTGATCTGTGCATGATCAGTCACGTGACCAGTATATGGTAGCTTCGTGATCATTCCATGACGAACCACGTGAGCAGTGCATGATAGCCACGTGATGTGTGCATGATGAGTTTCGTGAGCAGAGTATGATCAGCCACGTGATCAGTGCATGAGTTCCAGGTGATCAGTGCATGATATGTCACGTGACAGGTGTGTGATCAGCCACGTGAACAGTGCATGTTCAGCCACGTATCAGTGCATGATAGCCACGTGATAAGTGCATTATCAGTTACGTGAGCAGTGTATGATCAGCCACGTGATCAGTGCATGGTCAGACACGTGAACAGTGTATGATCAGCCACGTGATCAGTGCATGATATCCAAGTGATCAGTGCATGATCAATCACGTGATCAGTGTATGATCAGCCACGTGAACAGTGCATGCTCAGTCACGTGATCTGGGCCTGCTGAGCTGCGTGATTACTGTCTGCTCATCTGCTTGACAATTGCCAGCTGAGCTGCACGATTCCTGCCTGTCATCTGCTTGACAATTGTCAGCTGTGCTGCGAAATTCCTGCCTGCTCAGCTGCTTGATTATTGCCAGCTGAGCAGCATGATTCCTCACAGCTGAGTTCCATGATTATTGCCTGCTGACTGATTCGTGCCTACTCAGCTCTTTGTTTATTGCCTCCAGAGGCACATGATCAGTGTATGATAGCAAACATGATCAGTGCATGATCAGTCACATGATCAGCGCCATTAAGTCACGTGATCACTACACGATAGTCATGTGATCAGTCCATGCTCAGTCACAGTGTCAGTGCATGATCAGCCACGTGATCAGTGCATGATCTGTCACATGATTAGTGTATGATCATCCACGTGACCAGTGCATGGGCAGTCATGTGATCAGTGCATGATATAGACGTGATCAGTGCATGATCAGTCTAGTGATCAGTGCATGATAGCCACGTGATCAGTGCATGGTCAGTCACCTGATGGGTGTATGATCATTCACGTGACCTGTACATGGTAGCTACATGATCATTGCATGATCAGCCACGTGAGTAGTGCATGACAGCCACGTGATCACTGCATGATCAGTCACGTGATCAGTGCATGATCAGTCATGTGACCAGTACATGGTAGTTGCGTGACCATCGCATGATCAGCCACGTGAGCAGTGCATGATAGCCACGTGATCAGTGCATGATCAGTCAGGTGATACGTGTGTGATCAGCCACGTGATCAGTGCATGATATCCACGTGATCAGTGCAGGATAGCCACGTGATCACTTCATGATTAGTCACGGATCTGCACATGACCAGTCACGTGATACGTGTGTGATCAGCCACCGGATCAGTGCGTGATGAGCCACGTGATCAGTGCAGGATCAATTACATGATCAGTGCATGATCAGTCACGAGACCACTACATGGTTGCTACGTGATCGTTGCATGATCAGCCACGTGAGCAGAGCATGATAGCCACGTGATCAGTGCATTATCAGTCACGTGATCAGTACATGATCAGTCACGTGAACAGTGCATGATCATTTACGTGATCTGTGCATGATCAGTCACGTGACCAGTATATGGTAGCTTCGTGATCATTCCATGACGAACCACGTGAGCAGTGCATGATAGCCACGTGATGTGTGCATGATGAGTTTCGTGAGCAGAGTATGATCAGCCACGTGATCAGTGCATGAGTTCCAGGTGATCAGTGCATGATATGTCACGTGACAGGTGTGTGATCAGCCACGTGAACAGTGCATGTTCAGCCACGTATCAGTGCATGATAGCCACGTGATAAGTGCATTATCAGTTACGTGAGCAGTGTATGATCAGCCACGTGATCAGTGCATGGTCAGACACGTGAACAGTGTATGATCAGCCACGTGATCAGTGCATGATATCCAAGTGATCAGTGCATGATCAATCACGTGATCAGTGTATGATCAGCCACGTGAACAGTGCATGCTCAGTCACGTGATCTGGGCCTGCTGAGCTGCGTGATTACTGTCTGCTCATCTGCTTGACAATTGCCAGCTGAGCTGCACGATTCCTGCCTGTCATCTGCTTGACAATTGTCAGCTGTGCTGCGTAATTCCTGCCTGCTCAGCTGCTTGATTATTGCCAGCTGAGCAGCATGATTCCTCACAGCTGAGTTCCATGATTATTGCCTGCTGACTGATTCGTGCCTACTCAGCTCTTTGTTTATTGCCTCCAGAGGCACATGATCAGTGTATGATAGCAAACATGATCAGTGCATGATCAGTCACATGATCAGCGCCATTAAGTCACGTGATCACTACACGATAGTCATGTGATCAGTCCATGCTCAGTCACAGTGTCAGTGCATGATCAGCCACGTGATCAGTGCATGATCTGTCACATGATTAGTGTATGATCATCCACGTGACCAGTGCATGGGCAGTCATGTGATCAGTGCATGATATAGACGTGATCAGTGCATGATCAGTCTAGTGATCAGTGCATGATAGCCACGTGACCAGTGCATGGTCAGTCACCTGATGGGTGTATGATCATTCACGTGACCTGTACATGGTAGCTACATGATCATTGCATGATCAGCCACGTGAGTAGTGCATGACAGCCACGTGATCACTGCATGATCAGTCACGTGATCAGTGCATGATCAGTCATGTGACCAGTACATGGTAGTTGCGTGATCATCGCATGATCAGCCACGTGAGCAGTGCATGATAGCCACGTGATCAGTGCATGATCAGTCAGGTGATACGTGTGTGATCAGCCACGTGATCAGTGCATGATATCCACGTGATCAGTGCATGATAGCCACGTGATCAGTGCATGATTAGTCACGGGATCTGCACATGACCAGTCACGTGATACGTGTGTGATCAGCCACGGATCAGTGCGTGATGAGCCACGTGATCAGTGCAGGATCAATTACATGATCAGTGCATGATCAGTCACGAGACCACTACATGGTTGCTACGTGATCGTTGCATGATCAGCCACGTGAGCAGAGCATGATAGCCACGTGATCAGTGCATGATCAGTCACGTGATCAGTACATGATCAGTCACGTGAACAGTGCATGATCATTTACGTGATCTGTGCATGATCAGTCACGTGACCAGTATATGGTAGCTTCGTGATCATTCCATGACGAACCACGTGAGCAGTGCATGATAGCCACGTGATGTGTGCATGATGAGTTTCGTGAGCAGAGTATGATCAGCCACGTGATCAGTGCATGAGTTCCAGGTGATCAGTGCATGATATGTCACGTGACAGGTGTGTGATCAGCCACGTGAACAGTGCATGTTCAGCCACGTGATCAGTGCATGATAGCCACGTGATAAGTGCATTATCAGTTACGTGAGCAGTGTATGATCAGCCACGTGATCAGTGCATGGTCAGACACGTGAACAGTGTATGATCAGCCACGTGATCAGTGCATGATATCCAAGTGATCAGTGCATGATCAATCACGTGATCAGTGTATGATCAGCCACGTGAACAGTGCATGCTCAGTCACGTGATCTGGGCCTGCTGAGCTGCGTGATTACTGTCTGCTCATCTGCTTGACAATTGCCAGCTGAGCTGCACGATTCCTGCCTGTCATCTGCTTGACAATTGTCAGCTGTGCTGCGTAATTCCTGCCTGCTCAGCTGCTTGATTATTGCCAGCTGAGCAGCATGATTCCTCACAGCTGAGTTCCATGATTATTGCCTGCTGACTGATTCGTGCCTACTCAGCTCTTTGTTTATTGCCTCCAGAGGCACATGATCAGTGTATGATAGCAAACATGATCAGTGCATGATCAGTCACATGATCAGCGCCATTAAGTCACGTGATCACTACACGATAGTCATGTGATCAGTCCATGCTCAGTCACAGTGTCAGTGCATGATCAGCCACGTGATCAGTGCATGATCTGTCACATGATTAGTGTATGATCATCCACGTGACCAGTGCATGGGCAGTCATGTGATCAGTGCATGATATAGACGTGATCAGTGCATGATCAGTCTAGTGATCAGTGCATGATAGCCACGTGATCAGTGCATGGTCAGTCACCTGATGGGTGTATGATCATTCACGTGACCTGTACATGGTAGCTACATGATCATTGCATGATCAGCCACGTGAGTAGTGCATGACAGCCACGTGATCACTGCATGATCAGTCACGTGATCAGTGCATGATCAGTCATGTGACCAGTACATGGTAGTTGCGTGATCATCGCATGATCAGCCACGTGAGCAGTGCATGATAGCCACGTGATCAGTGCATGATCAGTCAGGTGATACGTGTGTGATCAGCCACGTGATCAGTGCATGATATCCACGTGATCAGTGCATGATAGCCACGTGATCAGTTCATGATTAGTCACGGGATCTGCACATGACCAGTCACGTGATACGTGTGTGATCAGCCACGGATCAGTGCGTGATGAGCCACGTGATCAGTGCAGGATCAATTACATGATCAGTGCATGATCAGTCACGAGACCACTACATGGTTGCTACGTGATCGTTGCATGATCAGCCACGTGAGCAGAGCATGATAGCCACGTGATCAGTGCATGATCAGTCACGTGATCAGTACATGATCAGTCACGTGAACAGTGCATGATCATTTACGTGATCTGTGCATGATCAGTCACGTGACCAGTATATGGTAGCTTCGTGATCATTCCATGACGAACCACGTGAGCAGTGCATGATAGCCACGTGATGTGTGCATGATGAGTTTCGTGAGCAGAGTATGATCAGCCACGTGATCAGTGCATGAGTTCCAGGTGATCAGTGCATGATATGTCACGTGACAGGTGTGTGATCAGCCACGTGAACAGTGCATGTTCAGCCACGTGATCAGTGCATGATAGCCACGTGATAAGTGCATTATCAGTTACGTGAGCAGTGTATGATCAGCCACGTGATCAGTGCATGGTCAGACACGTGAACAGTGTATGATCAGCCACGTGATCAGTGCATGATATCCAAGTGATCAGTGCATGATCAATCACGTGATCAGTGTATGATCAGCCACGTGAACAGTGCATGCTCAGTCACGTGATCTGGGCCTGCTGAGCTGCGTGATTACTGTCTGCTCATCTGCTTGACAATTGCCAGCTGAGCTGCACGATTCCTGCCTGTCATCTACTTGACAATTGTCAGCTGTGCTGCGTAATTCCTGCCTGCTCAGCTGCTTGATTATTGCCAGCTGAGCAGCATGATTCCTCACAGCTGAGTTCCATGATTATTGCCTGCTGACTGATTCGTGCCTACTCAGCTCTTTGTTTATTGCCTCCAGAGGCACATGATCAGTGTATGATAGCAAACATGATCAGTGCATGATCAGTCACATGATCAGCGCCATTAAGTCACGTGATCACTACACGATAGTCATGTGATCAGTCCATGCTCAGTCACAGTGTCAGTGCATGATCAGCCACGTGATCAGTGCATGATCTGTCACATGATTAGTGTATGATCATCCACGTGACCAGTGCATGGGCAGTCATGTGATCAGTGAATGATATAGACGTGATCAATGCATGATCAGTCTAGTGATCAGTGCATGATAGCCACGTGATCAGTGCATGGTCAGTCACCTGATGGGTGTATGATCATTCACGTGACCTGTACATGGTAGCTACATGATCATTGCATGATCAGCCACGTGAGTAGTGCATGACAGCCACGTGATCACTGCATGATCAGTCACGTGATCAGTGCATGATCAGTCATGTGACCAGTACATGGTAGTTGCGTGATCATCGCATGATCAGCCACGTGAGCAGTGCATGATAGCCACGTGATCAGTGAATGATCAGTCAGGTGATACGTGTGTGATCAGCCACGTGATCAGTGCATGATATCCACGTGATCAGTGCATGATAGCCACGTGATCAGTGCATGATTAGTCACGGGATCTGCACATGACCAGTCACGTGATACGTGTGTGATCAGCCACGGATCAGTGCGTGATGAGCCACGTGATCAGTGCAGGATCAATTACATGATCAGTGCATGATCAGTCACGAGACCACTACATGGTTGCTACGTGATCGTTGCATGATCAGCCACGTGAGCAGAGCATGATAGCCACGTGATCAGTGCATGATCAGTCACGTGATCAGTACATGATCAGTCACGTGAACAGTGCATGATCATTTACGTGATCTGTGCATGATCAGTCACGTGACCAGTATATGGTAGCTTCGTGATCATTCCATGACGAACCACGTGAGCAGTGCATGATAGCCACGTGATGTGTGCATGATGAGTTTCGTGAGCAGAGTATGATCAGCCACGTGATCAGTGCATGAGTTCCAGGTGATCAGTGCATGATATGTCACGTGACAGGTGTGTGATCAGCCACGTGAACAGTGCATGTTCAGCCACGTGATCAGTGCATGATAGCCACGTGATAAGTGCATTATCAGTTACGTGAGCAGTGTATGATCAGCCACGTGATCAGTGCATGGTCAGACACGTGAACAGTGTATGATCAGCCACGTGATCAGTGCATGATATCCAAGTGATCAGTGCATGATCAATCACGTGATCAGTGTATGATCAGCCACGTGAACAGTGCATGCTCAGTCACGTGATCTGGGCCTGCTGAGCTGCGTGATTACTGTCTGCTCATCTGCTTGACAATTGCCAGCTGAGCTGCACGATTCCTGCCTGTCATCTGCTTGACAATTGTCAGCTGTGCTGCGTAATTCCTGCCTGCTCAGCTGCTTGATTATTGCCAGCTGAGCAGCATGATTCCTCACAGCTGAGTTCCATGATTATTGCCTGCTGACTGATTCGTGCCTACTCAGCTCTTTGTTTATTGCCTCCAGAGGCACATGATCAGTGTATGATAGCAAACATGATCAGTGCATGATCAGTCACATGATCAGCGCCATTAAGTCACGTGATCACTACACGATAGTCATGTGATCAGTCCATGCTCAGTCACAGTGTCAGTGCATGATCAGCCACGTGATCAGTGCATGATCTGTCACATGATTAGTGTATGATCATCCACGTGACCAGTGCATGGGCAGTCATGTGATCAGTGCATGATATAGACGTGATCAGTGCATGATCAGTCTAGTGATCAGTGCATGATAGCCACGTGATCAGTGCATGGTCAGTCACCTGATGGGTGTATGATCATTCACGTGACCTGTACATGGTAGCTACATGATCATTGCATGATCAGCCACGTGAGTAGTGCATGACAGCCACGTGATCACTGCATGATCAGTCACGTGATCAGTGCATGATCAGTCATGTGACCAGTACATGGTAGTTGCGTGATCATCGCATGATCAGCCACGTGAGCAGTGCATGATAGCCACGTGATCAGTGCATGATCAGTCAGGTGATACGTGTGTGATCAGCCACGTGATCAGTGCATGATATCCACGTGATCAGTGCATGATAGCCACGTGATCACTGCATGATTAGTCACGGGATCTGCACATGACCAGTCACGTGATACGTGTGTGATCAGCCACGGATCAGTGCGTGATGAGCCACGTGATCAGTGCAGGATCAATTACATGATCAGTGCATGATCAGTCACGAGACCACTACATGGTTGCTACGTGATCGTTGCATGATCAGCCACGTGAGCAGAGCATGATAGCCACGTGATCAGTGCATGATCAGTCACGTGATCAGTACATGATCAGTCACGTGAACAGTGCATGATCATTTACGTGATCTGTGCATGATCAGTCACGTGACCAGTATATGGTAGCTTCGTGATCATTCCATGACGAACCACGTGAGCAGTGCATGATAGCCACGTGATGTGTGCATGATGAGTTTCGTGAGCAGAGTATGATCAGCCACGTGATCAGTGCATGAGTTCCAGGTGATCAGTGCATGATATGTCACGTGACAGGTGTGTGATCAGCCACGTGAACAGTGCATGTTCAGCCACGTATCAGTGCATGATAGCCACGTGATAAGTGCATTATCAGTTACGTGAGCAGTGTATGATCAGCCACGTGATCAGTGCATGGTCAGACACGTGAACAGTGTATGATCAGCCACGTGATCAGTGCATGATATCCAAGTGATCAGTGCATGATCAATCACGTGATCAGTGTATGATCAGCCACGTGAACAGTGCATGCTCAGTCACGTGATCTGGGCCTGCTGAGCTGCGTGATTACTGTCTGCTCATCTGCTTGACAATTGCCAGCTGAGCTGCACGATTCCTGCCTGTCATCTGCTTGACAATTGTCAGCTGTGCTGCGTAATTCCTGCCTGCTCAGCTGCTTGATTATTGCCAGCTGAGCAGCATGATTCCTCACAGCTGAGTTCCATGATTATTGCCTGCTGACTGATTCGTGCCTACTCAGCTCTTTGTTTATTGCCTCCAGAGGCACATGATCAGTGTATGATAGCAAACATGATCAGTGCATGATCAGTCACATGATCAGCGCCATTAAGTCACGTGATCACTACACGATAGTCATGTGATCAGTCCATGCTCAGTCACAGTGTCAGTGCATGATCAGCCACGTGATCAGTGCATGATCTGTCACATGATTAGTGTATGATCATCCACGTGACCAGTGCATGGGCAGTCATGTGATCAGTGCATGATATAGACGTGATCAGTGCATGATCAGTCTAGTGATCAGTGCATGATAGCCACGTGATCAGTGCATGGTCAGTCACCTGATGGGTGTATGATCATTCACGTGACCTGTACATGGTAGCTACATGATCATTGCATGATCAGCCACGTGAGTAGTGCATGACAGCCACGTGATCACTGCATGATCAGTCACGTGATCAGTGCATGATCAGTCATGTGACCAGTACATGGTAGTTGCGTGATCATCGCATGATCAGCCACGTGATCAGTGCATGATAGCCACGTGATCAGTGCAGGATAGCCACGTGATCAGTGCATGATTAGTCACGGGATCAGTGCATGATCAGTCACGTGATACGTGTGATCAGCCACGGATCAGTGCGTGATGAGCCACGTGATCAGTGCAGGATCAATTACATGATCAGTGCATGATCAGTCACGAGACCACTACATGGTTGCTACGTGATCGTTGCATGATCAGCCACGTGAGCAGAGCATGATAGCCACGTGATCAGTGCATTATCAGTCACGTGATCAGTACATGATCAGTCACGTGAACAGTGCATGATCATTTACGTGATCTGTGCATGATCAGTCACGTGACCAGTATATGGTAGCTTCGTGATCATTCCATGACGAACCACGTGAGCAGTGCATGATAGCCACGTGATGTGTGCATGATGAGTTTCGTGAGCAGAGTATGATCAGCCACGTGATCAGTGCATGAGTTCCAGGTGATCAGTGCATGATATGTCACGTGACAGGTGTGTGATCAGCCACGTGAACAGTGCATGTTCAGCCACGTGATCAGTGCATGATATCCACGTGATAAGTGCATTATCAGTTACGTGAGCAGTGTATGATCAGCCACGTGATCAGTGCATGGTCAGACACGTGAACAGTGTATGATCAGCCACGTGATCAGTGCATGATATCCAAGTGATCAGTGCATGATCAATCACGTGATCAGTGTATGATCAGCCACGTGAACAGTGCATGCTCAGTCACGTGATCTGGGCCTGCTGAGCTGCGTGATTACTGTCTGCTCATCTGCTTGACAATTGCCAGCTGAGCTGCACGATTCCTGCCTGTCATCTGCTTGACAATTGTCAGCTGTGCTGCGTAATTCCTGCCTGCTCAGCTGCTTGATTATTGCCAGCTGAGCAGCATGATTCCTCACAGCTGAGTTCCATGATTATTGCCTGCTGACTGATTCGTGCCTACTCAGCTCTTTGTTTATTGCCTCCAGAGGCACATGATCAGTGTATGATAGCAAACATGATCAGTGCATGATCAGTCACATGATCAGCGCCATTAAGTCACGTGATCACTACACGATAGTCATGTGATCAGTCCATGCTCAGTCACAGTGTCAGTGCATGATCAGCCACGTGATCAGTGCATGATCTGTCACATGATTAGTGTATGATCATCCACGTGACCAGTGCATGGGCAGTCATGTGATCAGTGCATGATATAGACGTGATCAGTGCATGATCAGTCTAGTGATCAGTGCATGATAGCCACGTGACCAGTGCATGGTCAGTCACCTGATGGGTGTATGATCATTCACGTGACCTGTACATGGTAGCTACATGATCATTGCATGATCAGCCACGTGAGTAGTGCATGACAGCCACGTGATCACTGCATGATCAGTCACGTGATCAGTGCATGATCAGTCAAGTGACCAGTACATGGTAGTTGCGTGATCATCGCATGATCAGCCACGTGAGCAGTGCATGATAGCCACGTGATCAGTGCATGATCAGTCAGGTGATACGTGTGTGATCAGCCACGTGATCAGTGCATGATATCCACGTGATCAGTGCATGATAGCCACGTGATCAGTGCATGATTAGTCACGGATCTGCATGACCAGTCACGTGATACGTGTGTGATCAGCCACGGATCAGTGCGTGATGAGCCACGTGATCAGTGCAGGATCAATTACATGATCAGTGCATGATCAGTCACGAGACCACTACATGGTTGCTACGTGATCGTTGCATGATCAGCCACGTGAGCAGAGCATGATAGCCACGTGATCAGTGCATTATCAGTCACGTGATCAGTACATGATCAGTCACGTGAACAGTGCATGATCATTTACGTGATCTGTGCATGATCAGTCACGTGACCTGTATATGGTAGCTTCTTGATCATTCCATGACGAGCCACGTGAGCAGTGCATGATAGCCACGTGATGTGTGCATGATGAGTTTCGTGAGCAGAGTATGATCAGCCACGTGATCAGTGCATGAGTTCCAGGTGATCAGTGCATGATATGTCACGTGACAGGTGTGTGATCAGCCACGTGAACAGTGCATGTTCAGCCACGTGATCAGTGCATGATAGCCACGTGATAAGTGCATTATCAGTTACGTGAGCAGTGTATGATCAGCCACGTGATCAGTGCATGGTCAGACACGTGAACAGTGTATGATCAGCCACGTGATCAGTGCATGATATCCAAGTGATCAGTGCATGATCAATCACGTGATCAGTGTATGATCAGCCACGTGAACAGTGCATGCTCAGTCACGTGATCTGGGCCTGCTGAGCTGCGTGATTACTGTCTGCTCATCTGCTTGACAATTGCCAGCTGAGCTGCACGATTCCTGCCTGTCATCTGCTTGACAATTGTCAGCTGTGCTGCGTAATTCCTGCCTGCTCAGCTGCTTGATTATTGCCAGCTGAGCAGCATGATTCCTCACAGCTGAGTTCCATGATTATTGCCTGCTGACTGATTCGTGCCTACTCAGCTCTTTGTTTATTGCCTCCAGAGGCACATGATCAGTGTATGATAGCAAACATGATCAGTGCATGATCAGTCACATGATCAGCGCCATTAAGTCACGTGATCACTACATGATAGTCATGTGATCAGTCCATGCTCAGTCACAGTGTCAGTGCATGATCAGCCACGTGATCAGTGCATGATCTGTCACATGATTAGTGTATGATCATCCACGTGACCAGTGCATGGGCAGTCATGTGATCAGTGCATGATATAGACGTGATCAGTGCATGATCAGTCTAGTGATCAGTGCATGATAGCCACGTGACCAGTGCATGGTCAGTCACCTGATGGGTGTATGATCATTCACGTGACCTGTACATGGTAGCTACATGATCATTGCATGATCAGCCACGTGAGTAGTGCATGACAGCCACGTGATCACTGCATGATCAGTCACGTGATCAGTGCATGATCAGTCATGTGACCAGTACATGGTAGTTGCGTGATCATCGCATGATCAGCCACGTGAGCAGTGCATGATAGCCACGTGATCAGTGCATGATCAGTCAGGTGATACGTGTGTGATCAGCCACGTGATCAGTGCATGATATCCACGTGATCAGTGCATGATAGCCACGTGATCAGTGCATGATTAGTCACGGATCTGCACATGACCAGTCACGTGATACGTGTGTGATCAGCCACGGATCAGTGCGTGATGAGCCACGTGATCAGTGCAGGATCAATTACATGATCAGTGCATGATCAGTCACGAGACCACTACATGGTTGCTACGTGATCGTTGCATGATCAGCCACGTGAGCAGAGCATGATAGCCACGTGATCAGTGCATGATCAGTCACGTGATCAGTACATGATCAGTCACGTGAACAGTGCATGATCATTTACGTGATCTGTGCATGATCAGTCACGTGACCAGTATATGGTAGCCGTGATCATTCCATGACGAACCACGTGAGCAGTGCATGATAGCCACGTGATGTGTGCATGATGAGTTTCGTGAGCAGAGTATGATCAGCCACGTGATCAGTGCATGAGTTCCAGTGATCAGTGCATGATCTGTCACGTGATAAGTGTGTGATCAGCCACGTGAACAGTGCATGTTCAGTCACGTGATCAGTGCATGATAGCCACGTGATCAGTGCATGATCAGTTACGTGAGCAGTGTATGATCAGCCACGTGATCAGTGCATGGTCAGACACGTGAACAGTGTATGATCAGCCACGTGATCAGTGCATGATATCCAAGTGATCAGTGCATGATCAATCACGTGATCAGTGTATGATCAGCCACGTGAACAGTGCATGCTCAGTCACGTGATCTGGGCCTGCTGAGCTGCGTGATTACTGTCTGCTCATCTGCTTGACAATTGCCAGCTGAGCTGCACGATTCCTGCCTGTCATCTGCTTGACAATTGTCAGCTGTGCTGCGTAATTCCTGCCTGCTCAGCTGCTTGATTATTGCCAGCTGAGCAGCATGATTCCTCACAGCTGAGTTCCATGATTATTGCCTGCTGACTGATTCGTGCCTACTCAGCTCTTTGTTTATTGCCTCCAGAGGCACATGATCAGTGTATGATAGCAAACATGATCAGTGCATGATCAGTCACATGATCAGCGCCATTAAGTCACGTGATCACTACACGATAGTCATGTGATCAGTCCATGCTCAGTCACAGTGTCAGTGCATGATCAGCCACGTGATCAGTGCATGATCTGTCACATGATTAGTGTATGATCATCCACGTGACCAGTGCATGGGCAGTCATGTGATCAGTGCATGATATAGACGTGATCAGTGCATGATCAGTCTAGTGATCAGTGCATGATAGCCACGTGATCAGTGCATGGTCAGTCACCTGATGGGTGTATGATCATTCACGTGACCTGTACATGGTAGCTACATGATCATTGCATGATCAGCCACGTGAGTAGTGCATGACAGCCACGTGATCACTGCATGATCAGTCACGTGATCAGTGCATGATCAGTCATGTGACCAGTACATGGTAGTTGCGTGATCATCGCATGATCAGCCACGTGAGCAGTGCATGATAGCCACGTGATCAGTGCATGATCAGTCAGGTGATACGTGTGTGATCAGCCACGTGATCAGTGCATGATATCCACGTGATCAGTGCATGATAGCCACGTGATCAGTGCATGATTAGTCACGGGATCAGCACATGACCAGTCACGTGATACGTGTGTGATCAGCCACGGATCAGTGCATGATGAGCCACGTGATCAGTGCAGGATCAATTACATGATCAGTGCATGATCAGTCACGAGACCACTACATGGTTGCTACGTGATCGTTGCATGATCAGCCACGTGAGCAGAGCATGATAGCCACGTGATCAGTGCATGATCAGTCACGTGATCAGTACATGATCAGTCACGTGAACAGTGCATGATCATTTACGTGATCTGTGCATGATCAGTCACGTGACCAGTATATGGTAGCTTCGTGATCATTCCATGACGAACCACGTGAGCAGTGCATGATAGCCACGTGATGTGTGCATGATGAGTTTCGTGAGCAGAGTATGATCAGCCACGTGATCAGTGCATGAGTTCCAGGTGATCAGTGCATGATATGTCACGTGACAGGTGTGTGATCAGCCACGTGAACAGTGCATGTTCAGCCACGTGATCAGTGCATGATAGCCACGTGATAAGTGCATTATCAGTTACGTGAGCAGTGTATGATCAGCCACGTGATCAGTGCATGGTCAGACACGTGAACAGTGTATGATCAGCCACGTGATCAGTGCATGATATCCAAGTGATCAGTGCATGATCAATCACGTGATCAGTGTATGATCAGCCACGTGAACAGTGCATGCTCAGTCACGTGATCTGGGCCTGCTGAGCTGCGTGATTACTGTCTGCTCATCTGCTTGACAATTGCCAGCTGAGCTGCACGATTCCTGCCTGTCATCTGCTTGACAATTGCCAGCTGTGCTGCGTAATTCCTGCCTGCTCAGCTGCTTGATTATTGCCAGCTGAGCAGCATGATTCCTCACAGCTGAGTTCCATGATTATTGCCTGCTGACTGATTCGTGCCTACTCAGCTCTTTGTTTATTGCCTCCAGAGGCACATGATCAGTGTATGATAGCAAACATGATCAGTGCATGATCAGTCACATGATCAGCGCCATTAAGTCACGTGATCACTACATGATAGTCATGTGATCAGTCCATGCTCAGTCACAGTGTCAGTGCATGATCAGCCACGTGATCAGTGCATGATCTGTCACATGATTAGTGTATGATCATCCACGTGATCAGTGCATGGGCAGTCATGTGATCAGTGCATGATATAGACGTGATCAGTGCATGATCAGTCTAGTGATCAGTGCATGATAGCCACGTGATCAGTGCATGATCAGTCACCTGATGGGTGTATGATCATTCACGTGACCTGTACATGGTAGCTACATGATCATTGCATGATCAGCCACGTGAGTAGTGCATGACAGCCACGTGATCACTGCATGATCAGTCACGTGATCAGTGCATGATCAGTCATGTGACCAGTACATGGTAGTTGCGTGATCATCGCATGATCAGCCACGTGAGCAGTGCATGATAGCCACGTGATCAGTGCATGATCAGTCAGGTGATACGTGTGTGATCAGCCACGTGATCAGTGCATGATATCCACGTGATCAGTGCATGATAGCCACGTGATCAGTGCATGATTAGTCACGTGATCTGTGCATGATCAGTCACGTGATACGTGTGTGATCAGCCACGGATCAGTGCATGATGAGCCACGTGATCAGTGCAGGATCAATTACATGATCAGTGCATGATCAGTCACGTGACCAGTACATGGTTGCTACGTGATCGTTGCATGATCAGCCACGTGAGCAGAGCATGATAGCCACGTGATCAGTGCATGATCAGTCACGTGATCAGTACATGATCAGTCACGTGAACAGTGCATGATCATTTACGTGATCTGTGCATGATCAGTCACGTGACCAGTATATGGTAGCTTCGTGATCATTCCATGACGAGCCACGTGAGCAGTGCATGATAGCCACGTGATGTGTGCATGATGAGTTTCGTGAGCAGAGTATGATCAGCCACGTGATCAGTGCATGAGTTCCACGTGATCAGTGCATGATATGTCACGTGACAGGTGTGTGATCAGCCACGTGAACAGTGCATGTTCAGCCACGTGATCAGTGCATGATAGCCACGTGATCAGTGCATGATCAGTTACGTGAGCAGTGTATGATCAGCCACGTGATCAGTGCATGGTCAGACACGTGAACAGTGTATGATCAGCCACGTGATCAGTGCATGATATCCAAGTGATCAGTGCATGATCAATCACGTGATCAGTGTATGATCAGCCACGTGAACAGTGCATGCTCAGTCACGTGATCTGGGCCTGCTGAGCTGCGTGATTACTGTCTGCTCATCTGCTTGACAATTGCCAGCTGAGCTGCACGATTCCTGCCTGTCATCTGCTTGACAATTGCCAGCTGTGCTGCGTAATTCCTGCCTGCTCAGCTGCTTGATTATTGCCAGCTGAGCAGCATGATTCCTCACAGCTGAGTTCCATGATTATTGCCTGCTGACTGATTCGTGCCTACTCAGCTCTTTGTTTATTGCCTCCAGAGGCACATGATCAGTGTATGATAGCAAACATGATCAGTGCATGATCAGTCACATGATCAGCGCCATTAAGTCACGTGATCACTACATGATAGTCATGTGATCAGTCCATGCTCAGTCACAGTGTCAGTGCATGATCAGCCACGTGATCAGTGCATGATCTGTCACATGATTAGTGTATGATCATCCACGTGATCAGTGCATGGGCAGTCATGTGATCAGTGCATGATATAGACGTGATCAGTGCATGATCAGTCTAGTGATCAGTGCATGATAGCCACGTGATCAGTGCATGATCAGTCACCTGATGGGTGTATGATCATTCACGTGACCTGTACATGGTAGCTACATGATCATTGCATGATCAGCCACGTGAGTAGTGCATGATAGCCACGTGATCACTGCATGATCAGTCACGTGATCAGTGCATGATCAGTCATGTGACCAGTACATGGTAGTTGCGTGATCATGCATGATCAGCCACGTGAGCAGTGCATGATAGCCACGTGATCAGTGCATGATCAGTCAGGTGATACGTGTGTGATCAGCCACGTGATCAGTGCATGATATCCACGTGATCAGTGCATGATAGCCACGTGATCAGTGCATGATTAGTCACGTGATCAGTGCATGATCAGTCACGTGATACGTGTGTGATCAGCCACGGATCAGTGCATGATGAGCCACGTGATCAGTGCAGGATCAATTACATGATCAGTGCATGATCAGTCACGTGACCAGTACATGGTTGCTACGTGATCGTTGCATGATCAGCCACGTGAGCAGAGCATGATAGCCACGTGATCAGTGCATGATCAGTCACGTGATCAGTACATGATCAGTCACGTGAACAGTGCATGATCATTTACGTGATCTGTGCATGATCAGTCACGTGACCAGTATATGGTAGCTTCGTGATCATTCCATGACGAGCCACGTGAGCAGTGCATGATAGCCACGTGATGTGTGCATGATGAGTTTCGTGAGCAGAGTATGATCAGCCACGTGATCAGTGCATGAGTTCCACGTGATCAGTGCATGATATGTCACGTGACAGGTGTGTGATCAGCCACGTGAACAGTGCATGTTCAGCCACGTGATCAGTGCATGATAGCCACGTGATCAGTGCATGATCAGTTACGTGAGCAGTGTATGATCAGCCACGTGATCAGTGCATGGTCAGACACGTGAACAGTGTATGATCAGCCACGTGATCAGTGCATGATATCCAAGTGATCAGTGCATGATCAATCACGTGATCAGTGTATGATCAGCCACGTGAACAGTGCATGCTCAGTCACGTGATCTGGGCCTGCTGAGCTGCGTGATTACTGTCTGCTCATCTGCTTGACAATTGCCAGCTGAGCTGCACGATTCCTGCCTGTCATCTGCTTGACAATTGCCAGCTGTGCTGCGTAATTCCTGCCTGCTCAGCTGCTTGATTATTGCCAGCTGAGCAGCATGATTCCTCACAGCTGAGTTCCATGATTATTGCCTGCTGACTGATTCGTGCCTACTCAGCTCTTTGTTTATTGCCTCCAGAGGCACATGATCAGTGTATGATAGCAAACATGATCAGTGCATGATCAGTCACATGATCAGCGCCATTAAGTCACGTGATCACTACATGATAGTCATGTGATCAGTCCATGCTCAGTCACAGTGTCAGTGCATGATCAGCCACGTGATCAGTGCATGATCTGTCACATGATTAGTGTATGATCATCCACGTGATCAGTGCATGGGCAGTCATGTGATCAGTGCATGATATAGACGTGATCAGTGCATGATCAGTCTAGTGATCAGTGCATGATAGCCACGTGATCAGTGCATGATCAGTCACCTGATGGGTGTATGATCATTCACGTGACCTGTACATGGTAGCTACATGATCATTGCATGATCAGCCACGTGAGTAGTGCATGATAGCCACGTGATCACTGCATGATCAGTCACGTGATCAGTGCATGATCAGTCATGTGACCAGTACATGGTAGTTGCGTGATCATCGCATGATCAGCCACGTGAGCAGTGCATGATAGCCACGTGATCAGTGCATGATCAGTCAGGTGATACGTGTGTGATCAGCCACGTGATCAGTGCATGATATCCACGTGATCAGTGCAGGATAGCCACGTGATCAGTGCATGATTAGTCACGGATCTGTACATGATCAGTCACGTGATACGTGTGTGATCAGCCACGGATCAGTGCATGATGAGCCACGTGATCAGTGCAGGATCAATTACATGATCAGTGCATGATCAGTCACGTGACCAGTACATGGTTGTTTCGTGATCTTTGCATGATCAGCCACGTGAGCAGAGCATGATAGCCACGTGATCAGTGCATGATCAGTCACGTGATCAGTACATGATCAGTCACGTGAACAGTGCATGATCATTTACGTGATCTGTGCATGATCAGTCACGTGACCAGTATATGGTAGCGTGATCATTCCATGACGAGCCACGTGAGCAGTGCATGATAGCCACGTGATGTGTGCATGATGAGTTACGTGAGCAGAGTATGATCAGCCACGTGATCAGTGCATGAGTTCCACGTGATCAGTGCATGATATGTCACGTGACAGGTGTGTGATCAGCCACGTGAACAGTGCATGTTCAGCCACGTGATCAGTGCATGATAGCCACGTGATCAGTGCATGATCAGTTACGTGAGCAGTGTATGATCAGCCACGTGATCAGTGCATGGTCAGACACGTGAACAGTGTATGATCAGCCACGTGATCAGTGCATGATATCCAAGTGATCAGTGCATGATCAATCACGTGATCAGTGTATGATCAGCCACGTGAACAGTGCATGCTCAGTCACGTGATCTGGGCCTGCTGAGCTGCGTGATTACTGTCTGCTCATCTGCTTGACAATTGCCAGCTGAGCTGCACGATTCCTGCCTGTCATCTGCTTGACAATTGCCAGCTGTGCTGCGTAATTCCTGCCTGCTCAGCTGCTTGATTATTGCCAGCTGAGCAGCATGATTCCTCACAGCTGAGTTCCATGATTATTGCCTGCTGACTGATTCGTGCCTACTCAGCTCTTTGTTTATTGCCTCCAGAGGCACATGATCAGTGTATGATAGCAAACATGATCAGTGCATGATCAGTCACATGATCAGCGCCATTAAGTCACGTGATCACTACATGATAGTCATGTGATCAGTCCATGCTCAGTCACAGTGTCAGTGCATGATCAGCCACGTGATCAGTGCATGATCTGTCACATGATTAGTGTATGATCATCCACGTGATCAGTGCATGGGCAGTCATGTGATCAGTGCATGATATAGACGTGATCAGTGCATGATCAGTCTAGTGATCAGTGCATGATAGCCACGTGATCAGTGCATGATCAGTCACCTGATGGGTGTATGATCATTCACGTGACCTGTACATGGTAGCTACATGATCATTGCATGATCAGCCACGTGAGTAGTGCATGACAGCCACGTGATCACTGCATGATCAGTCACGTGATCAGTGCATGATCAGTCATGTGACCAGTACATGGTAGTTGCGTGATCATCGCATGATCAGCCACGTGAGCAGTGCATGATAGCCACGTGATCAGTGCATGATCAGTCACGTGATACGTGTGTGATCAGCCACGTGATCAGTGCATGATATCCACGTGATCAGTGCAGGATAGCCACGTGATCAGTGCATGATTAGTCACGGGATCTGTGCATGATCAGTCACGTGATACGTGTGTGATCAGCCACGGATCAGTGCATGATGAGCCACGTGATCAGTGCATGATCAGTTACGTGATCAGTGCATGATCAGTCACGTGACCAGTACATGGTAGCTTCGTGATCTTTGCATGATCAGCCACGTGAGCAGAGCATGATAGCCACGTGATCAGTGCATGATCAGTCACGTGATCAGTACATGATCAGTCACGTGAACAGTGCATGATCATTTACGTGATCTGTGCATGATCAGTCACGTGACCAGTATATGGTAGCTTCGTGATCATTCCATGACGAGCCACGTGAGCAGTGCATGATAGCCACGTGATGTGTGCATGATGAGTTACGTGAGCAGAGTATGATCAGCCACGTGATCAGTGCATGAGTTCCACGTGATCAGTGCATGATATGTCACGTGACAGGTGTGTGATCAGCCACGTGAACAGTGCATGTTCAGCCACGTGATCAGTGCATGATAGCCACGTGATCAGTGCATGATCAGTTACGTGAGCAGTGTATGATCAGCCACGTGATCAGTGCATGGTCAGACACGTGAACAGTGTATGATCAGCCACGTGATCAGTGCATGATATCCAAGTGATCAGTGCATGATCAATCACGTGATCAGTGTATGATCAGCCACGTGAACAGTGCATGCTCAGTCACGTGATCTGGGCCTGCTGAGCTGCGTGATTACTGTCTGCTCATCTGCTTGACAATTGCCAGCTGAGCTGCACGATTCCTGCCTGTCATCTGCTTGACAATTGCCAGCTGTGCTGCGTAATTCCTGCCTGCTCAGCTGCTTGATTATTGCCAGCTGAGCAGCATGATTCCTCACAGCTGAGTTCCATGATTATTGCCTGCTGACTGATTCGTGCCTACTCAGCTCTTTGTTTATTGCCTCCAGAGGCACATGATCAGTGTATGATAGCAAACATGATCAGTGCATGATCAGTCACATGATCAGCGCCATTAAGTCACGTGATCACTACATGATAGTCATGTGATCAGTCCATGCTCAGTCACAGTGTCAGTGCATGATCAGCCACGTGATCAGTGCATGATCTGTCACATGATTAGTGTATGATCATCCACGTGATCAGTGCATGGGCAGTCATGTGATCAGTGCATGATATAGACGTGATCAGTGCATGATCAGTCTAGTGATCAGTGCATGATAGCCACGTGATCAGTGCATGATCAGTCACCTGATGGGTGTATGATCATTCACGTGACCTGTACATGGTAGCTACATGATCATTGCATGATCAGCCACGTGAGTAGTGCATGACAGCCACGTGATCACTGCATGATCAGTCACGTGATCAGTGCATGATCAGTCATGTGACCAGTACATGGTAGTTGCGTGATCATGCATGATCAGCCACGTGATCAGTGCATGATAGCCACGTGATCAGTGCATGATCAGTCAGGTGATACGTGTGATCAGCCACGTGATCAGTGCATGATATCCACGTGATCAGTGCATGATAGCCACGTGATCAGTGCATGATTAGTCACGTGATCAGTGCATGATCAGTCACGTGATACGTGTGTGATCAGCCACGTGATCAGTGCATGATGAGCCACGTGATCAGTGCAGGATCAATTACGTGATCAGTGCATGATCAGTCACGTGACCAGTACATGGTTGCTACGTGATCGTTGCATGATCAGCCACGTGAGCAGAGCATGATAGCCACGTGATCAGTGCATGATCAGTCACGTGATCAGTACATGATCAGTCACGTGAACAGTGCATGATCATTTACGTGATCTGTGCATGATCAGTCACGTGACCAGTATATGGTAGCTTCGTGATCATTCCATGACGAGCCACGTGAGCAGTGCATGATAGCCACGTGATGTGTGCAGGATGAGTTACGTGAGCAGAGTATGATCAGCCACGTGATCAGTGCATGAGTGCCACGTGATCAGTGCATGATATGTCACGTGACAGGTGTGTGATCAGCCACGTGAACAGTGCATGTTCAGCCACGTATCAGTGCATGATAGCCACGTGATCAGTGCATGATCAGTTACGTGAGCAGTGTATGATCAGCCACGTGATCAGTGCATGGTCAGACACGTGAACAGTGTATGATCAGCCACGTGATCAGTGCATGATATCCAAGTGATCAGTGCATGATCAATCACGTGATCAGTGTATGATCAGCCACGTGAACAGTGCATGCTCAGTCACGTGATCTGGGCCTGCTGAGCTGCGTGATTACTGTCTGCTCATCTGCTTGACAATTGCCAGCTGAGCTGCACGATTCCTGCCTGTCATCTGCTTGACAATTGCCAGCTGTGCTGCGTAATTCCTGCCTGCTCAGCTGCTTGATTATTGCCAGCTGAGCAGCATGATTCCTCACAGCTGAGTTCCATGATTATTGCCTGCTGACTGATTCGTGCCTACTCAGCTCTTTGTTTATTGCCTCCAGAGGCACATGATCAGTGTATGATAGCAAACATGATCAGTGCATGATCAGTCACATGATCAGCGCCATTAAGTCACGTGATCACTACATGATAGTCATGTGATCAGTCCATGCTCAGTCACAGTGTCAGTGCATGATCAGCCACGTGATCAGTGCATGATCTGTCACATGATTAGTGTATGATCATCCACGTGATCAGTGCATGGGCAGTCATGTGATCAGTGCATGATATAGACGTGATCAGTGCATGATCAGTCTAGTGATCAGTGCATGATAGCCACGTGATCAGTGCATGATCAGTCACCTGATGGGTGTATGATCATTCACGTGACCTGTACATGGTAGCTACATGATCATTGCATGATCAGCCACGTGAGTAGTGCATGATAGCCACGTGATCACTGCATGATCAGTCACGTGATCAGTGCATGATCAGTCATGTGACCAGTACATGGTAGTTGCGTGATCATGCATGATCAGCCACGTGAGCAGTGCATGATAGCCACGTGATCAGTGCATGATCAGTCACGTGATACGTGTGTGATCAGCCACGTGATCAGTGCATGATATCCACGTGATCAGTGCATGATAGCCACGTGATCAGTGCATGATTAGTCACGTGATCAGTGCATGATCAGTCACGTGATAGTGTGTGATCAGCCACGTGATCAGTGCATGATGAGCCACGTGATCAGTGCAGGATCAATTACGTGATCAGTGCATGATCAGTCACGTGACCAGTACATGGTTGCTACGTGATCGTTGCATGATCAGCCACGTGAGCAGAGCATGATAGCCACGTGATCAGTGCATGATCAGTCACGTGATCAGTACATGATCAGTCACGTGAACAGTGCATGATCATTTACGTGATCTGTGCATGATCAGTCACGTGACCAGTATATGGTAGCTTCGTGATCATTCCATGACGAGCCACGTGAGCAGTGCATGATAGCCACGTGATGTGTGCATGATGAGTTACGTGAGCAGAGTATGATCAGCCACGTGATCAGTGCATGAGTTCCACGTGATCAGTGCATGATATGTCACGTGACAGGTGTGTGATCAGCCACGTGAACAGTGCATGTTCAGCCACGTGATCAGTGCATGATAGCCACGTGATCAGTGCATGATCAGTTACGTGAGCAGTGTATGATCAGCCACGTGATCAGTGCATGGTCAGACACGTGAACAGTGTATGATCAGCCACGTGATCAGTGCATGATATCCAAGTGATCAGTGCATGATCAATCACGTGATCAGTGTATGATCAGCCACGTGAACAGTGCATGCTCAGTCACGTGATCTGGGCCTGCTGAGCTGCGTGATTACTGTCTGCTCATCTGCTTGACAATTGCCAGCTGAGCTGCACGATTCCTGCCTGTCATCTGCTTGACAATTGCCAGCTGTGCTGCGTAATTCCTGCCTGCTCAGCTGCTTGATTATTGCCAGCTGAGCAGCATGATTCCTCACAGCTGAGTTCCATGATTATTGCCTGCTGACTGATTCGTGCCTACTCAGCTCTTTGTTTATTGCCTCCAGAGGCACATGATCAGTGTATGATAGCAAACATGATCAGTGCATGATCAGTCACATGATCAGCGCCATTAAGTCACGTGATCACTACATGATAGTCATGTGATCAGTCCATGCTCAGTCACAGTGTCAGTGCATGATCAGCCACGTGATCAGTGCATGATCTGTCACATGATTAGTGTATGATCATCCACGTGATCAGTGCATGGGCAGTCATGTGATCAGTGCATGATATAGACGTGATCAGTGCATGATCAGTCTAGTGATCAGTGCATGATAGCCACGTGATCAGTGCATGATCAGTCACCTGATGGGTGTATGATCATTCACGTGACCTGTACATGGTAGCTACATGATCATTGCATGATCAGCCACGTGAGTAGTGCATGACAGCCACGTGATCAGTGCATGATCAGTCACGTGATCAGTGCATGATCAGTCATGTGACCAGTACATGGTAGTTGCGTGATCATGCATGATCAGCCACGTGATCAGTGCATGATAGCCACGTGATCAGTGCATGATCAGTCACGTGATAGTGTGATCAGCCACGTGATCAGTGCATGATATCCACGTGATCAGTGCATGATAGCCACGTGATCAGTGCATGATTAGTCACGTGATCAGTGCATGATCAGTCACGTGATACGTGTGTGATCAGCCACGTGATCAGTGCATGATGAGCCACGTGATCAGTGCATGATCAATTACGTGATCAGTGCATGATCAGTCACGTGACCAGTACATGGTTGCTACGTGATCGTTGCATGATCAGCCACGTGAGCAGAGCATGATAGCCACGTGATCAGTGCATGATCAGTCACGTGATCAGTACATGATCAGTCACGTGAACAGTGCATGATCATTTACGTGATCTGTGCATGATCAGTCACGTGACCAGTATATGGTAGCTCGTGATCATTCCATGACGAGCCACGTGAGCAGTGCATGATAGCCACGTGATGTGTGCATGATGAGTTACGTGAGCAGAGTATGATCAGCCACGTGATCAGTGCATGAGTTCCACGTGATCAGTGCATGATATGTCACGTGACAGGTGTGTGATCAGCCACGTGAACAGTGCATGTTCAGCCACGTGATCAGTGCATGATAGCCACGTGATCAGTGCATGATCAGTTACGTGAGCAGTGTATGATCAGCCACGTGATCAGTGCATGGTCAGACACGTGAACAGTGTATGATCAGCCACGTGATCAGTGCATGATATCCAAGTGATCAGTGCATGATCAATCACGTGATCAGTGTATGATCAGCCACGTGAACAGTGCATGCTCAGTCACGTGATCTGGGCCTGCTGAGCTGCGTGATTACTGTCTGCTCATCTGCTTGACAATTGCCAGCTGAGCTGCACGATTCCTGCCTGTCATCTGCTTGACAATTGCCAGCTGTGCTGCGTAATTCCTGCCTGCTCAGCTGCTTGATTATTGCCAGCTGAGCAGCATGATTCCTCACAGCTGAGTTCCATGATTATTGCCTGCTGACTGATTCGTGCCTACTCAGCTCTTTGTTTATTGCCTCCAGAGGCACATGATCAGTGTATGATAGCAAACATGATCAGTGCATGATCAGTCACATGATCAGCGCCATTAAGTCACGTGATCACTACATGATAGTCATGTGATCAGTCCATGCTCAGTCACAGTGTCAGTGCATGATCAGCCACGTGATCAGTGCATGATCTGTCACATGATTAGTGTATGATCATCCACGTGATCAGTGCATGGGCAGTCATGTGATCAGTGCATGATATAGACGTGATCAGTGCATGATCAGTCTAGTGATCAGTGCATGATAGCCACGTGATCAGTGCATGATCAGTCACCTGATGGGTGTATGATCATTCACGTGACCTGTACATGGTAGCTACATGATCATTGCATGATCAGCCACGTGAGTAGTGCATGATAGCCACGTGATCACTGCATGATCAGTCACGTGATCAGTGCATGATCAGTCATGTGACCAGTACATGGTAGTTGCGTGATCATGCATGATCAGCCACGTGAGCAGTGCATGATAGCCACGTGATCAGTGCATGATCAGTCAGGTGATACGTGTGTGATCAGCCACGTGATCAGTGCATGATATCCACGTGATCAGTGCATGATAGCCACGTGATCAGTGCATGATTAGTCACGTGATCAGTGCATGATCAGTCACGTGATACGTGTGTGATCAGCCACGGATCAGTGCATGATGAGCCACGTGATCAGTGCAGGATCAATTACGTGATCAGTGCATGATCAGTCACGTGACCAGTACATGGTTGCTACGTGATCGTTGCATGATCAGCCACGTGAGCAGTGCATGATAGCCACGTGATCAGTGCATGATCAGTCACGTGATCAGTACATGATCAGTCACGTGAACAGTGCATGATCATTTACGTGATCAGTGCATGATCAGTCACGTGACCAGTATATGGTAGCTTCGTGATCATTCCATGACGAGCCACGTGAGCAGTGCATGATAGCCACGTGATGTGTGCATGATGAGTTACGTGAGCAGAGTATGATCAGCCACGTGATCAGTGCATGAGTGCCACGTGATCAGTGCATGATATGTCACGTGACAGGTGTGTGATCAGCCACGTGAACAGTGCATGTTCAGCCACGTGATCAGTGCATGATAGCCACGTGATCAGTGCATGATCAGTTACGTGAGCAGTGTATGATCAGCCACGTGATCAGTGCATGGTCAGACACGTGAACAGTGTATGATCAGCCACGTGATCAGTGCATGATATCCAAGTGATCAGTGCATGATCAATCACGTGATCAGTGTATGATCAGCCACGTGAACAGTGCATGCTCAGTCACGTGATCTGGGCCTGCTGAGCTGCGTGATTACTGTCTGCTCATCTGCTTGACAATTGCCAGCTGAGCTGCACGATTCCTGCCTGTCATCTGCTTGACAATTGCCAGCTGTGCTGCGTAATTCCTGCCTGCTCAGCTGCTTGATTATTGCCAGCTGAGCAGCATGATTCCTCACAGCTGAGTTCCATGATTATTGCCTGCTGACTGATTCGTGCCTACTCAGCTCTTTGTTTATTGCCTCCAGAGGCACATGATCAGTGTATGATAGCAAACATGATCAGTGCATGATCAGTCACATGATCAGCGCCATTAAGTCACGTGATCACTACATGATAGTCATGTGATCAGTCCATGCTCAGTCACGGTGTCAGTGCATGATCAGCCACGTGATCAGTGCATGATCTGTCACATGATTAGTGTATGATCATCCACGTGATCAGTGCATGGGCAGTCATGTGATCAGTGCATGATATAGACGTGATCAGTGCATGATCAGTCTAGTGATCAGTGCATGATAGCCACGTGATCAGTGCATGATCAGTCACCTGATGGGTGTATGATCATTCACGTGACCTGTACATGGTAGCTACATGATCATTGCATGATCAGCCACGTGAGTAGTGCATGATAGCCACGTGATCAGTGCATGATCAGTCACGTGATCAGTGCATGATCAGTCATGTGACCAGTACATGGTAGTTGCGTGATCATCATGATCAGCCACGTGAGCAGTGCATGATAGCCACGTGATCAGTGCATGATCAGTCAGGTGATACGTGTGATCAGCCACGTGATCAGTGCATGATATCCACGTGATCAGTGCATGATAGCCACGTGATCAGTGCATGATTAGTCACGTGATCAGTGCATGATCAGTCACGTGATACGTGTGTGATCAGCCACGTGATCAGTGCATGATGAGCCACGTGATCAGTGCATGATCAATTACGTGATCAGTGCATGATCAGTCACGTGACCAGTACATGGTTGCTACGTGATCGTTGCATGATCAGCCACGTGAGCAGTGCATGATAGCCACGTGATCAGTGCATGATCAGTCACGTGATCAGTACATGATCAGTCACGTGAACAGTGCATGATCATTTACGTGATCTGTGCATGATCAGTCACGTGACCAGTATATGGTAGCTACGTGATCATTCCATGACGAGCCACGTGAGCAGTGCATGATAGCCACGTGATGTGTGCATGATCAGTTACGTGAGCAGAGTATGATCAGCCACGTGATCAGTGCATGAGTGCCACGTGATCAGTGCATGATATGTCACGTGACAGGTGTGTGATCAGCCACGTGAACAGTGCATGTTCAGCCACGTGATCAGTGCATGATAGCCACGTGATCAGTGCATGATCAGTTACGTGAGCAGTGTATGATCAGCCACGTGATCAGTGCATGGTCAGACACGTGAACAGTGTATGATCAGCCACGTGATCAGTGCATGATATCCAAGTGATCAGTGCATGATCAATCACGTGATCAGTGTATGATCAGCCACGTGAACAGTGCATGCTCAGTCACGTGATCTGGGCCTGCTGAGCTGCGTGATTACTGTCTGCTCATCTGCTTGACAATTGCCAGCTGAGCTGCACGATTCCTGCCTGTCATCTGCTTGACAATTGCCAGCTGTGCTGCGTAATTCCTGCCTGCTCAGCTGCTTGATTATTGCCAGCTGAGCAGCATGATTCCTCACAGCTGAGTTCCATGATTATTGCCTGCTGACTGATTCGTGCCTACTCAGCTCTTTGTTTATTGCCTCCAGAGGCACATGATCAGTGTATGATAGCAAACATGATCAGTGCATGATCAGTCACATGATCAGCGCCATTAAGTCACGTGATCACTACATGATAGTCATGTGATCAGTCCATGCTCAGTCACAGTGTCAGTGCATGATCAGCCACGTGATCAGTGCATGATCTGTCACATGATTAGTGTATGATCATCCACGTGATCAGTGCATGGGCAGTCATGTGATCAGTGCATGATATAGACGTGATCAGTGCATGATCAGTCTAGTGATCAGTGCATGATAGCCACGTGATCAGTGCATGATCAGTCACCTGATGGGTGTATGATCATTCACGTGACCTGTACATGGTAGCTACATGATCATTGCATGATCAGCCACGTGAGTAGTGCATGATAGCCACGTGATCAGTGCATGATCAGTCACGTGATCAGTGCATGATCAGTCATGTGACCAGTACATGGTAGTTGCGTGATCATGCATGATCAGCCACGTGATCAGTGCATGATAGCCACGTGATCAGTGCATGATCAGTCACGTGATAGTGTGTGATCAGCCACGTGATCAGTGCATGATATCCACGTGATCAGTGCATGATAGCCACGTGATCAGTGCATGATTAGTCACGTGATCAGTGCATGATCAGTCACGTGATACGTGTGTGATCAGCCACGGATCAGTGCATGATGAGCCACGTGATCAGTGCATGATCAATTACGTGATCAGTGCATGATCAGTCACGTGACCAGTACATGGTTGCTACGTGATCGTTGCATGATCAGCCACGTGAGCAGAGCATGATAGCCACGTGATCAGTGCATGATCAGTCACGTGATCAGTACATGATCAGTCACGTGAACAGTGCATGATCATTTACGTGATCTGTGCATGATCAGTCACGTGACCAGTATATGGTAGCTACGTGATCATTCCATGACGAACCACGTGAGCAGTGCATGATAGCCACGTGATGTGTGCATGATGAGTTACGTGAGCAGAGTATGATCAGCCACGTGATCAGTGCATGAGTGCCACGTGATCAGTGCATGATATGTCACGTGACAGGTGTGTGATCAGCCACGTGAACAGTGCATGTTCAGCCACGTGATCAGTGCATGATAGCCACGTGATCAGTGCATGATCAGTTACGTGAGCAGTGTATGATCAGCCACGTGATCAGTGCATGGTCAGACACGTGAACAGTGTATGATCAGCCACGTGATCAGTGCATGATATCCAAGTGATCAGTGCATGATCAATCACGTGATCAGTGTATGATCAGCCACGTGAACAGTGCATGCTCAGTCACGTGATCTGGGCCTGCTGAGCTGCGTGATTACTGTCTGCTCATCTGCTTGACAATTGCCAGCTGAGCTGCACGATTCCTGCCTGTCATCTGCTTGACAATTGCCAGCTGTGCTGCGTAATTCCTGCCTGCTCAGCTGCTTGATTATTGCCAGCTGAGCAGCATGATTCCTCACAGCTGAGTTCCATGATTATTGCCTGCTGACTGATTCGTGCCTACTCAGCTCTTTGTTTATTGCCTCCAGAGGCACATGATCAGTGTATGATAGCAAACATGATCAGTGCATGATCAGTCACATGATCAGCGCCATTAAGTCACGTGATCACTACATGATAGTCATGTGATCAGTCCATGCTCAGTCACGGTATCAGTGCATGATCAGCCACGTGATCAGTGCATGATCTGTCACATGATTAGTGTATGATCATCCACGTGATCAGTGCATGGGCAGTCATGTGATCAGTGCATGATATAGACGTGATCAGTGCATGATCAGTCTAGTGATCAGTGCATGATAGCCACGTGATCAGTGCATGATCAGTCACCTGATGGGTGTATGATCATTCACGTGACCTGTACATGGTAGCTACATGATCATTGCATGATCAGCCACGTGAGTAGTGCATGACAGCCACGTGATCACTGCATGATCAGTCACGTGATCAGTGCATGATCAGTCATGTGACCAGTACATGGTAGTTGCGTGATCATGCATGATCAGCCACGTGATCAGTGCATGATAGCCACGTGATCAGTGCATGATCAGTCAGGTGATACGTGTGTGATCAGCCACGTGATCAGTGCATGATATCCACGTGATCAGTGCATGATAGCCACGTGATCAGTGCATGATCAGTCACGTGATCTGTGCATGATCAGTCACGTGATACGTGTGTGATCAGCCACGTGATCAGTGCATGATGAGCCACGTGATCAGTGCATGATCAATTACGTGATCAGTGCATGATCAGTCACGTGACCAGTACATGGTTGCTACGTGATCGTTGCATGATCAGCCACGTGAGCAGAGCATGATAGCCACGTGATCAGTGCATGATCAGTCACGTGATCAGTACATGATCAGTCACGTGAACAGTGCATGATCATTTACGTGATCTGTGCATGATCAGTCACGTGACCAGTATATGGTAGCTACGTGATCATTCCATGACGAGCCACGTGAGCAGTGCATGATAGCCACGTGATGTGTGCATGATGAGTTACGTGAGCAGAGTATGATCAGCCACGTGATCAGTGCATGAGTGCCACGTGATCAGTGCATGATATGTCACGTGACAGGTGTGTGATCAGCCACGTGAACAGTGCATGTTCAGCCACGTGATCAGTGCATGATAGCCACGTGATCAGTGCATGATCAGTTACGTGAGCAGTGTATGATCAGCCACGTGATCAGTGCATGGTCAGACACGTGAACAGTGTATGATCAGCCACGTGATCAGTGCATGATATCCAAGTGATCAGTGCATGATCAATCACGTGATCAGTGTATGATCAGCCACGTGAACAGTGCATGCTCAGTCACGTGATCTGGGCCTGCTGAGCTGCGTGATTACTGTCTGCTCATCTGCTTGACAATTGCCAGCTGAGCTGCACGATTCCTGCCTGTCATCTGCTTGACAATTGCCAGCTGTGCTGCGTAATTCCTGCCTGCTCAGCTGCTTGATTATTGCCAGCTGAGCAGCATGATTCCTCACAGCTGAGTTCCATGATTATTGCCTGCTGACTGATTCGTGCCTACTCAGCTCTTTGTTTATTGCCTCCAGAGGCACATGATCAGTGTATGATAGCAAACATGATCAGTGCATGATCAGTCACATGATCAGCGCCATTAAGTCACGTGATCACTACATGATAGTCATGTGATCAGTCCATGCTCAGTCACGGTATCAGTGCATGATCAGCCACGTGATCAGTGCATGATCTGTCACATGATTAGTGTATGATCATCCACGTGATCAGTGCATGGGCAGTCATGTGATCAGTGCATGATATAGACGTGATCAGTGCATGATCAGTCTAGTGATCAGTGCATGATAGCCACGTGATCAGTGCATGATCAGTCACCTGATGGGTGTATGATCATTCACGTGACCTGTACATGGTAGCTACATGATCATTGCATGATCAGCCACGTGAGTAGTGCATGATAGCCACGTGATCACTGCATGATCAGTCACGTGATCAGTGCATGATCAGTCATGTGACCAGTACATGGTAGTTGCGTGATCATGCATGATCAGCCACGTGAGCAGTGCATGATAGCCACGTGATCAGTGCATGATCAGTCACGTGATAGTGTGTGATCAGCCACGTGATCAGTGCATGATATCCACGTGATCAGTGCATGATAGCCACGTGATCAGTGCATGATTAGTCACGTGATCAGTACATGATCAGTCACGATACGTGTGTGATCAGCCACGTGATCAGTGCATGATGAGCCACGTGATCAGTGCATGATCAATTACATGATCAGTGCATGATCAGTCACGTGACCAGTACATGGTTGCTACGTGATCGTGCATGATCAGCCACGTGAGCAGTGCATGATAGCCACGTGATCAGTGCATGATCAGTCACGTGATCAGTACATGATCAGTCACGTGAACAGTGCATGATCATTTACGTGATCAGTGCATGATCAGTCACGTGACCAGTATATGGTAGCTCGTGATCATTCCATGACGAGCCACGTGAGCAGTGCATGATAGCCACGTGATGTGTGCATGATGAGTTACGTGAGCAGAGTATGATCAGCCACGTGATCAGTGCATGAGTTCCACGTGATCAGTGCATGATATGTCACGTGACAGGTGTGTGATCAGCCACGTGAACAGTGCATGTTCAGCCACGTGATCAGTGCATGATAGCCACGTGATCAGTGCATGATCAGTTACGTGAGCAGTGTATGATCAGCCACGTGATCAGTGCATGGTCAGACACGTGAACAGTGTATGATCAGCCACGTGATCAGTGCATGATATCCAAGTGATCAGTGCATGATCAATCACGTGATCAGTGTATGATCAGCCACGTGAACAGTGCATGCTCAGTCACGTGATCTGGGCCTGCTGAGCTGCGTGATTACTGTCTGCTCATCTGCTTGACAATTGCCAGCTGAGCTGCACGATTCCTGCCTGTCATCTGCTTGACAATTGCCAGCTGTGCTGCGTAATTCCTGCCTGCTCAGCTGCTTGATTATTGCCAGCTGAGCAGCATGATTCCTCACAGCTGAGTTCCATGATTATTGCCTGCTGACTGATTCGTGCCTACTCAGCTCTTTGTTTATTGCCTCCAGAGGCACATGATCAGTGTATGATAGCAAACATGATCAGTGCATGATCAGTCACATGATCAGCGCCATTAAGTCACGTGATCACTACATGATAGTCATGTGATCAGTCCATGCTCAGTCACGTGTCAGTGCATGATCAGCCACGTGATCAGTGCATGATCTGTCACATGATTAGTGTATGATCATCCACGTGATCAGTGCATGGGCAGTCATGTGATCAGTGCATGATATAGACGTGATCAGTGCATGATCAGTCTCGTGATCAGTGCATGATAGCCACGTGATCAGTGCATGATCAGTCACCTGATGGGTGTATGATCATTCACGTGACCTGTACATGGTAGCTACATGATCATTGCATGATCAGCCACGTGAGTAGTGCATGATAGCCACGTGATCAGTGCATGATCAGTCACGTGATCAGTGCATGATCAGTCATGTGACCAGTACATGGTAGTTGCGTGATCATGCATCAGCCACGTGATCAGTGCATGATAGCCACGTGATCAGTGCATGATCAGTCACGTGATATGTGTGATCAGCCACGTGATCAGTGCATGATATCCACGTGATCAGTGCATGATAGCCACGTGATCAGTGCATGATCAGTCACGTGATCAGTGCATGATCAGTCACGTGATACGTGTGTGATCAGCCACGTGATCAGTGCATGATGAGCCACGTGATCAGTGCATGATCAATTACGTGATCAGTGCATGATCAGTCACGTGACCAGTACATGGTTGCTACGTGATCGTGCATGATCAGCCACGTGAGCAGAGCATGATAGCCACGTGATCAGTGCATGATCAGTCACGTGATCAGTACATGATCAGTCACGTGAACAGTGCATGATCATTTACGTGATCTGTGCATGATCAGTCACGTGACCAGTATATGGTAGCTACGTGATCATTCCATGACAGCCACGTGAGCAGTGCATGATAGCCACGTGATGTGTGCATGATCAGTTACGTGAGCAGAGTATGATCAGCCACGTGATCAGTGCATGAGTGCCACGTGATCAGTGCATGATATGTCACGTGACAGTGTGTGATCAGCCACGTGAACAGTGCATGTTCAGCCACGTGATCAGTGCATGATAGCCACGTGATCAGTGCATGATCAGTTACGTGAGCAGTGTATGATCAGCCACGTGATCAGTGCATGGTCAGACACGTGAACAGTGTATGATCAGCCACGTGATCAGTGCATGATATCCAAGTGATCAGTGCATGATCAATCACGTGATCAGTGTATGATCAGCCACGTGAACAGTGCATGCTCAGTCACGTGATCTGGGCCTGCTGAGCTGCGTGATTACTGTCTGCTCATCTGCTTGACAATTGCCAGCTGAGCTGCACGATTCCTGCCTGTCATCTGCTTGACAATTGCCAGCTGTGCTGCGTAATTCCTGCCTGCTCAGCTGCTTGATTATTGCCAGCTGAGCAGCATGATTCCTCACAGCTGAGTTCCATGATTATTGCCTGCTGACTGATTCGTGCCTACTCAGCTCTTTGTTTATTGCCTCCAGAGGCACATGATCAGTGTATGATAGCAAACATGATCAGTGCATGATCAGTCACATGATCAGCGCCATTAAGTCACGTGATCACTACATGATAGTCATGTGATCAGTCCATGCTCAGTCACAGTGTCAGTGCATGATCAGCCACGTGATCAGTGCATGATCTGTCACATGATTAGTGTATGATCATCCACGTGATCAGTGCATGGGCAGTCATGTGATCAGTGCATGATATAGACGTGATCAGTGCATGATCAGTCTAGTGATCAGTGCATGATAGCCACGTGATCAGTGCATGATCAGTCACCTGATGGGTGTATGATCATTCACGTGACCTGTACATGGTAGCTACATGATCATTGCATGATCAGCCACGTGAGTAGTGCATGATAGCCACGTGATCAGTGCATGATCAGTCACGTGATCAGTGCATGATCAGTCATGTGACCAGTACATGGTAGTTGCGTGATCATGCATGATCAGCCACGTGATCAGTGCATGATAGCCACGTGATCAGTGCATGATCAGTCACGTGATCAGTGTGATCAGCCACGTGATCAGTGCATGATCAGCCACGTGATCAGTGCATGATCAGCCACGTGATCAGTGCATGATTAGTCACGTGATCAGTGCATGATCAGTCACGTGATACGGTGTGATCAGCCACGTGATCAGTGCATGATGAGCCACGTGATCAGTGCAGGATCAATTACGTGATCAGTGCATGATCAGTCACGTGATCAGTACATGGTTGCTACGTGATCGTGCATGATCAGCCACGTGAGCAGAGCATGATAGCCACGTGATCAGTGCATGATCAGTCACGTGATCAGTGCATGATCAGTCACGTGAACAGTGCATGATCATTTACGTGATCAGTGCATGATCAGTCACGTGACCAGTATATGGTAGCCGTGATCATTCCATGACGAACCACGTGAGCAGTGCATGATAGCCACGTGATGTGTGCATGATGAGTCACGTGAGCAGAGTATGATCAGCCACGTGATCAGTGCATGAGTTCCGCGTGATCAGTGCATGATATGTCACGTGACAGTGTGTGATCAGCCACGTGATCAGTGCATGTTCAGCCAGGTGATCAGTGCATGATAGCCACGTGATCAGTGCATGATCAGTCACGTGAACAGTGCATGATCAGCCACGTGATCAGTGCATGATATCCAAGTGATCAGTGCATGATCAATCACGTGATCAGTGTATGATCAGCCACGTGAACAGTGCATGCTCAGTCACGTGATCTGGGCCTGCTGAGCTGCGTGATTACTGTCTGCTCATCTGCTTGACAATTGCCAGCTGAGCTGCACGATTCCTGCCTGTCATCTGCTTGACAATTGTCAGCTGTGCTGCGTAATTCCTGCCTGCTCAGCTGCTTGATTATTGCCAGCTGAGCAGCATGATTCCTCACAGCTGAGTTCCATGATTATTGCCTGCTGACTGATTCGTGCCTACTCAGCTCTTTGTTTATTGCCTCCAGAGGCACATGATCAGTGTATGATAGCAAACATGATCAGTGCATGATCAGTCACATGATCAGCGCCGTTAAGTCACGTGATCACTACACGATAGTCATGTGATCAGTCCATGCTCAGTCACGTATCAGTGCATGATCAGCCACGTGATCAGTGCATGATCTGTCACATGATTAGTGTATGATCATCCACGTGATCAGTGCATGGGCAGTCATGTGATCAGTGCATGATATAGACGTGATCAGTGCATGATCAGTCTAGTGATCAGTGCATGATAGCCACGTGATCAGTGCATGATCAGTCACCTGATGGGTGTATGATCATTCACGTGACCTGTACATGGTAGCTACATGATCATTGCATGATCAGCCACGTGAGTAGTGCATGATAGCCACGTGATCAGTGCATGATCAGTCACGTGATCAGTGCATGATCATGTGATCAGTGCATGATCAGTCACGTGATCAGTGCATGATCAGCCACGTGATCAGTGCATGATAGCCACGTGATCAGTGCATGATCAGTCATGTGACCAGTACATGGTCAGTCACGTGATCAGTGATGTGCATCCATGATCAGCCACGTGATCAGTGCATGATAGCCACGTGATCAGTGCATGATCAGTCACGTGATAGTGTGATCAGCCACGTGATCAGTGCATGATATCCACGTGATCAGTGCATGATAGCCACGTGATCAGTGCATGATCAGTCACGTGATCAGTGCATGATCAGTCACGTGATACGTGGATCAGCCACGTGATCAGTGCATGATGAGCCACGTGATCAGTGCAGGATCAATTACGCGATCAGTGCATGATCAGTCACGTGACCAGTACATGGTTGCTACGTGATCGTGCATGATCAGCCACGTGAGCAGAGCATGATAGCCACGTGATCAGTGCATGATCAGTCACGTGATCAGTACATGATCAGTCACGTGATCAGTGCATGATCATTTACGTGATCAGTGCATGATCAGTCACGTGACCAGTATATGGTAGCTACGTGATCATTCCATGACGAACCACGTGAGCAGTGCATGATAGCCACGTGATGTGTGCATGATCAGTTACGTGAGCAGAGTATGATCAGCCACGTGATCAGTGCATGAGATCCAGGTGATCAGTGCATGATATGTCACGTGACAGGTGTGTGATCAGCCACGTGGACAGTGCATGTTCAGCCACGTGATCAGTGCATGATAGCCACGTGATCAGTGCATGATCAGTTACGTGAGCAGTGGATGATCAGCCACGTGATCAGTGCATGGTCAGACACGTGAACAGTGTATGATCAGCCACGTGATCAGTGCATGATATCCAAGTGATCAGTGCATGATCAATCACGTGATCAGTGTATGATCAGCCACGTGAACAGTGCATGCTCAGTCACGTGATCTGGGCCTGCTGAGCTGCGTGATTACTGTCTGCTCATCTGCTTGACAATTGCCAGCTGAGCTGCACGCTTCCTGCCTGTCATCTGCTTGACAATTGTCAGCTGTGCTGCGTAATTCCTGCCTGCTCAGCTGCTTGATTATTGCCAGCTGAGCAGCATGATTCCTCACAGCTGAGTTCCATGATTATTGCCTGCTGACTGATTCGTGCCTACTCAGCTCTTTGTTTATTGCCTCCAGAGGCACATGATCAGTGTATGATAGCAAACATGATCAGTGCATGATCAGTCACATGATCAGCGCCATTAAGTCACGTGATCACTACATGATAGTCATGTGATCAGTCCATGCTCAGTCACGGTATCAGTGCATGATCAGCCACGTGATCAGTGCATGATCTGTCACATGATTAGTGTATGATCATCCACGTGATCGGTGCATGGGCAGTCATGTGATCAGTGCATGATATAGACGTGATCAGTGCATGATCAGCCTAGTGATCAGTGCATGATAGCCACGTGATCAGTGCATGATCAGTCACCTGATGGGTGTATGATCATTCACGTGACTGTACATGGTAGCTACATGATCATTGCATGATCAGCCACGTGAGTAGTGCATGATAGCCACGTGATCATGCATGATCAGTCACGTGATCAGTGCATGATCAGTCATGTGACCAGTACATGGTAGTTACGTGATCATGCATGATCAGCCACGTGAGCAGTGCATGATAGCCACGTGATCAGTGCATGATCAGTCACGTGATACGTGCATGATCAGCCACGTGATCAGTGCATGATATCCACGTGATCAGTGCATGATAGCCACGTGATCAGTGCATGATTAGTCACGGGATCAGTGCATGATCAGTCACGTGATAGTGTGATCAGCCACGGATCAGTGCATGATGAGCCACGTGATCAGTGCATGATCAATTACATGATCAGTGCATGATCAGTCACGTGACCAGTACATGGTAGCTACGTGATCGCATGATCAGCCACGTGAGCAGTGCATGATAGCCACGTGATCAGTGCATGATCAGTCACGTGATCAGTACATGATCAGTCACGTGAACAGTGCATGATCATTTACGTGATCAGTGCATGATCAGTCACGTGACAGTATATGGTAGCCACGTGATCATTGCATGACAGCCACGTGAGCAGTGCATGATAGCCACGTGATGTGTGCATGATCAGTCACGTGAGCAGTGTATGATCAGCCACGTGATCAGTGCATGAGTGCCACGTGATCAGTGCATGATATGTCACGTGACAGTGTGTGATCAGCCACGTGAACAGTGCATGTTCAGCCACGTGATCAGTGCATGATAGCCACGTGATCAGTGCATTATCAGTTACGTGAGCAGTGTATGATCAGCCACGTGATCAGTGCATGGTCAGACACGTGAACAGTGTATGATCAGCCACGTGATCAGTGCATGATATCCAAGTGATCAGTGCATGATCAGTCACGTGATCAGTGTATGATCAGCCACGTGAACAGTGCATGCTCAGTCACGTGATCTGGGCCTGCTGAGCTGCGTGATTACTGTCTGCTCATCTGCTTGACAATTGCCAGCTGAGCTGCACGATTCCTGCCTGTCATCTGCTTGACAATTGCCAGCTGTGCTGCGTAATTCCTGCCTGCTCAGCTGCTTGATTATTGCCAGCTGAGCAGCATGATTCCTCACAGCTGAGTTCCATGATTATTGCCTGCTGACTGATTCGTGCCTACTCAGCTCTTTGTTTATTGCCTCCAGAGGCACATGATCAGTGTATGATAGCAAACATGATCAGTGCATGATCAGTCACATGATCAGCGCCATTAAGTCACGTGATCACTACACGATAGTCATGTGATCAGTCCATGCTCAGTCACAGTATCAGTGCATGATCAGCCACGTGATCAGTGCATGATCTGTCACATGATTAGTGTATGATCATCCACGTGACCAGTGCATGGGCAGTCATGTGATCAGTGCATGATATAGACGTGATCAGTGCATGATCAGTCTAGTGATCAGTGCATGATAGCCACGTGATCAGTGCATGGTCAGTCACCTGATGGGTGTATGATCATTCACGTGACCTGTACATGGTAGCTACATGATCATTGCATGATCAGCCACGTGAGTAGTGCATGACAGCCACGTGATCACTGCATGATCAGTCACGTGATCAGTGCATGATCAGTCATGTGACCAGTACATGGTAGTGCGTGATCATCGCATGATCAGCCACGTGAGCAGTGCATGATAGCCACGTGATCAGTGCATGATCAGTCAGGTGATCAGTGCATGATCAGCCACGTGATCAGTGCATGATATCCACGTGATCAGTGCATGATAGCCACGTGATCAGTGCATGATTAGTCACGGATCTGTGCATGGTGCACGTGATCGTGCATGATCAGCCACGTGATCAGTGCATGATAGCCACGTGATCAGTGCAGGATCAGTCACGTGATCAGTGCATGATCAGTCACGTGATCAGTACATGGTTGCTACGTGATCAGTGCATGATCAGCCACGTGATCAGTGCATGATAGCCACGTGATCAGTGCATTATCAGTCACGTGATCAGTACATGATCAGCACGTGCAGTGCATGATCATTTACGTGATCAGTGCATGATCAGCCACGTGACCAGTTATGGTAGCACGTGATCATTCCATGAGAGCCACGTGACAGTGCATGATAGCCACGTGATCAGTGCATGATCAGCCACGTGATCAGTGCATGATAGCCACGTGATCAGTGCATGATCAGCCACGTGATCAGTGCATGATAGTCACGTGATCAGTGCATGATAGCCACGTGATCAGTGCATGTTCAGCCACGTGATCAGTGCATGATCAGCCACGTGATCAGTGCATGATCAGTCACGTGAGCAGTGTATGATCAGCCACGTGATCAGTGCATGGTCAGACACGTGAACAGTGTATGATCAGCCACGTGATCAGTGCATGATATCCAAGTGATCAGTGCATGATCAATCACGTGATCAGTGTATGATCAGCCACGTGAACAGTGCATGCTCAGTCACGTGATCTGGGCCTGCTGAGCGTGATTACTGTCTGCTCATCTGCTTGACAATTGCCAGCTGAGCTGCACGATTCCTGCCTGTCATCTGCTTGACAATTGTCAGCTGTGCTGCGTAATTCCTGCCTGCTCAGCTGCTTGATTATTGCCAGCTGAGCAGCATGATTCCTCACAGCTGAGTTCCATGATTATTGCCTGCTGACTGATTCGTGCCTACTCAGCTCTTTGTTTATTGCCTCCAGAGGCACATGATCAGTGTATGATAGCAAACATGATCAGTGCATGATCAGTCACATGATCAGCGCCATTAAGTCACGTGATCACTACATGATAGTCATGTGATCAGTCCATGCTCAGTCACGGTGTCAGTGCATGATCAGCCACGTGATCAGTGCATGATCAGTCACATGATCAGTGTATGATCATCCACGTGATCAGTGCATGGGCAGTCATGTGATCAGTGCATGATATAGACGTGATCAGTGCATGATCAGTCTACGTGATCAGTGCATGATAGCCACGTGATCAGTGCATGATCAGTCACCTGATGGGTATGATCATTCACGTGACCTGTACATGGTAGCTACCTGATCATTGCATGATCAGCCACGTAGTAGTGCATGATAGCCACGTGATCAGTGCATGATCAGTCACGTGATCAGTGCATGATCAGTCATGTGACCAGTACATGGTAGTTGCGTGATCATCGCATGATCAGCCACGTGAGCAGTGCATGATAGCCACGTGATCAGTGCATGATCAGTCAGGTGATACGTGTGTGATCAGCCACGTGATCAGTGCATGATATCCACGTGATCAGTGCATGATAGCCACGTGATCAGTGCATGATAGCCACGTGATCAGTGCATGATCAGTCACGTGATACGGTGTGATCAGCCACGTGATCAGTGCATGATCAGCCACGTGATCAGTGCATGATCAATTACACATGATCAGTGCATGATCAGTCACGTGACCAGTACATGGTTGCTTCGTGATCTTTGCATGATCAGCCACGTGAGCAGTGCATGATAGCCACGTGATCAGTGCATGATCAGTCACGTGATCAGTGCATGATCAGTCACGTGAACAGTGCATGATCATTTACGTGATCTGTGCATGATCAGTCACGTGACCAGTATATGGTAGCTTCGTGATCATTCCATGACGAGCCACTTGAGCAGTGCATGATAGCCACGTGATGTGTGCATGATGAGTTTCGTGAGCAGAGTATGATCAGCCACGTGATCAGTGCATGAGTTCCAGGATCAGTGCATGATATGTCACGTGACAGTGTGTGATCAGCCACGTGAACAGTGCATGTTCAGCCACGTATTCAGTGCATGATAGCCACGTGATAAGTGCATTATCAGTTACGTGAGCAGTGTATGATCAGCCACGTGATCAGTGCATGGTCAGACACGTGAACAGTGTATGATCAGCCACGTGATCAGTGCATGATATCCAAGTGATCAGTGCATGATCAATCACGTGATCAGTGTATGATCAGCCACGTGAACAGTGCATGCTCAGTCACGTGATCAGGGCCTGCTGAGCTGCGTGATTACTGTCTGCTCATCTGCTTGACAATTGCCAGCTGAGCTGCACGATTCCTGCCTGTCATCTGCTTGACAATTGTCAGCTGTGTAATTCTGCCTGCTCAGCTGCTTGATTATTGCCAGCTGAGCAGCATGATTCCTCACAGCTGAGTTCCATGATTATTGCCTGCTGACTGATTCGTGCCTACTCAGCTCTTTGTTTATTGCCTCCAGAGGCACATGATCAGTGTATGATAGCAAACATGATCAGTGCATGATCAGTCACATGATCAGCGCCATTAAGTCACGTGATCACTACACGATAGTCATGTGATCAGTCCATGCTCAGTCACAGTGTCAGTGCATGATCAGCCACGTGATCAGTGCATGATCTGTCACATGATTAGTGTATGATCATCCACGTGACCAGTGCATGGGCAGTCATGTGATCAGTGCATGATATAGACGTGATCAGTGCATGATCAGTCTAGTGATCAGTGCATGATAGCCACGTGATCAGTGCATGGTCAGTCACCTGATGGGTGTATGATCATTCACGTGACCTGTACATGGTAGCTACATGATCATTGCATGATCAGCCACGTGAGTAGTGCATGACAGCCACGTGATCACTGCATGATCAGTCACGTGATCAGTGCATGATCAGTCATGTGACCAGTACATGGTAGTTGCGTGATCATGCATGATCAGCCACGTGAGCAGTGCATGATAGCCACGTGATCAGTGCATGATCAGTCAGGGGATACGTGTGTGATCAGCCACGTGATCAGTGCATGATATCCACGTGATCAGTGCAGGATAGCCACGTGATCACTTCATGATTAGTCACGGGATCTGCACATGACCAGTCACGTGATACGTGTGTGATCAGCCACCGGATCAGTGCGTGATGAGCCACGTGATCAGTGCAGGATCAATTACATGATCAGTGCATGATCAGTCACGAGACCACTACATGGTTGCTACGTGATCGTTGCATGATCAGCCACGTGAGCAGAGCATGATAGCCACGTGATCAGTGCATTATCAGTCACGTGATCAGTACATGATCAGTCACGTGAACAGTGCATGATCATTTACGTGATCTGTGCATGATCAGTCACGTGACCAGTATATGGTAGCTTCGTGATCATTCCATGACGAACCACGTGAGCAGTGCATGATAGCCACGTGATGTGTGCATGATGAGTTTGGTGAGCAGAGTATGATCAGCCACGTGATCAGTGCATGAGTTCCAGGTGATCAGTGCATGATATGTCACGTGACAGGTGTGTGATCAGCCACGTGAACAGTGCATGTTCAGCCACGTATTCAGTGCATGATAGCCACGTGATAAGTGCATTATCAGTTACGTGAGCAGTGTATGATCAGCCACGTGATCAGTGCATGATAGCCACGTGATCAGTGCATGATCAGTCACGTGATCAGTATGATCAGCCACGTGAACAGTGCATGCTCAGTCACGTGATCTGGGCCTGCTGAGCTGCGTGATTACTGTCTGCTCATCTGCTTGACAATTGCCAGCTGAGCTGCACGATTCCTGCCTGTCATCTGCTTGACAATTGTCAGCTGTGCTGCGTAATTCCTGCCTGCTCAGCTGCTTGATTATTGCCAGCTGAGCAGCATGATTCCTCACAGCTGAGTTCCATGATTATTGCCTGCTGACTGATTCGAGTGCCTACTCAGCTCTTTGTTTATTGCCTCCAGAGGCACATGATCAGTGCATGATAGCAAACATGATCAGTGCATGATCAGTCACATGATCAGCGCCATTAAGTCACCTGATCACTACACGATAGTCATGTGATCAGTCCATGCTCAGTCACAGTGTCAGTGCATGATCAGCCACGTGATCAGTGCATGATCTGTCACATGATTAGTGTATGATCATCCACGTGACCAGTGCATGGGCAGTCATGTGATCAGTGCATGATATAGACGTGATCAGTGCATGATCAGTCTAGTGATCAGTGCATGATAGCCACGTGATCAGTGCATGATCAGTCACCTGATGGGTGTATGATCATTCACGTGACCTGTACATGGTAGCTACATGATCATTGCATGATCAGCCACGTGAGTAGTGCATGACAGCCACGTGATCACTGCATGATCAGTCACGTGATCAGTGCATGATCAGTCATGTGATCAGTGCATGATCAGTCACGTGATCAGTGCATGATCAGCCACGTGATCAGTGCATGATAGCCACGTGATCAGTGCATGATCAGCCACGTGATCAGTGCATGATCAGTCACATGATCAGTCATGTGACCAGTACATGGTAGTTGCGTGATCATCGCATGATCAGCCACGTGAGCAGTGCATGATAGCCACGTGATCAGTGCATGATCAGTCAGGTGATACGTGTGTGATCAGCCACGTGATCAGTGCATGATCATCCACGTGATCAGTGCAGGATAGCCACGTGATCACTTCATGATGAGTCACGGGATCTGTACATGACCAGTCACGTGATACGTGTGTGATCAGCCACCGGATCAGTGATGAGCCACGTGATCAGTGCAGGATCAATTACATGATCAGTGCATGATCAGTCACGAGACCACTACATGGTTGCTACGTGATCGTTGTATGATCAGCCACGTGAGCAGAGCATGATAGCCACGTGATCAGTGCATTATCAGTCACGTGATCAGTACATGATCAGTCACGTGAACAGTGCATGATCATTTACGTGATCTGTGCATGATCAGTCACGTGACCAGTATATGGTAGCTTCGTGATCATTCCATGACGAACCACGTGAGCAGTGCATGATAGCCACGTGATGTGTGCATGATGAGTTTCGTGAGCAGAGTATGATCAGCCACGTGATCAGTGCATGAGTTCCAGGTGATCAGTGCATGATATGTCACGTGACAGGTGTGTGATCAGCCACGTGAACAGTGCATGTTCAGCCACGTATTCAGTGCATGATAGCCACGTGATAAGTGCATTATCAGTTACGTGAGCAGTGTACGATCAGCCACGTGATCAGTGCATGGTCAGACACGTGAACAGTGTATGATCAGCCACGTGATCAGTGCATGATATCCAAGTGATCAGTGCATGATCAATCACGTGATCAGTGTATGATCAGCCACGTGAACAGTGCATGCTCAGTCACGTGATCTGGGCCTGCTGAGCTGCGTGATTACTGTCTGCTCATCTGCTTGACAATTGCCAGCTGAGCTGCACGATTCCTGCCTGTCATCTGCTTGACAATTGCCAGCTGTGCTGCGTAATTCCTGCCTGCTCAGCTGCTTGATTATTGCCAGCTGAGCAGCATGATTCCTCACAGCTGAGTTCCATGATTATTGCCTGCTGACTGTTTGATTCGTGCCTACTCAGCTCTTTGTTTATTGCCTCCAGAGGCACATGATCAGTGTATGATAGCAAACATGATCAGTGCATGATCAGTCACATGATCAGCGCCATTAAGTCACGTGATCACTACACGATAGTCATGTGATCAGTCCATGCTCAGTCACAGTGTCAGTGCATGATCAGCCACGTGATCAGTGCATGATCTGTCACATGATTAGTGTATGATCATCCACGTGACCAGTGCATGGGCAGTCATGTGATCAGTGCATGATATAGACGTGATCAGTGCATGATCAGTCTAGTGATCAGTGCATGATAGCCACGTGATCAGTGCATGGTCAGTCACCTGATGGGTGTATGATCATTCACGTGACCTGTACATGGTAGCTACATGATCATTGCATGATCAGCCACGTGAGTAGTGCATGACAGCCACGTGATCACTGCATGATCAGTCACGTGATCAGTGCATGATCAGTCATGTGACCAGTACATGGTAGCCTTGCGATCATCGCATGATCAGCCACGTGAGCAGTGCATGATAGCCACGTGATCAGTGCATGATCAGTCAGGTGATACGTGCGTGATCAGCCACGTGATCAGTGCATGATATCCACGTGATCAGTGCAGGATAGCCACGTGATCACTTCATGATTAGTCACGGGATCTGTACATGACCAGTCACGTGATACGTGTGTGATCAGCCACCGGATCAGTGCGTGATGAGCCACGTGACCAGTGCAGGATCAATTACATGATCAGTGCATGATCAGTCACGAGACCACTACATGGTGCTACGTGATCGTTGCATGATCAGCCACGTGAGCAGAGCATGATAGCCACGTGATCAGTGCATTATCAGTCACGTGATCAGTACATGATCAGTCACGTGAACAGTGCATGATCATTTACGTGATCTGTGCATGATCAGTCACGTGACCAGTATATGGTAGCTTCGTGATCATTCCATGACGAACCACGTGAGCAGTGCATGATAGCCACGTGATGTGTGCATGATGAGTTTCGTGAGCAGAGTATGATCAGCCACGTGATCAGTGCATGAGTTCCAGGTGATCAGTGCATGATATGTCACGTGACAGGTGTGTGATCAGCCACGTGAACAGTGCATGTTCAGCCACGTATTCAGTGCATGATAGCCACGTGATAAGTGCATTATCAGTTACGTGAGCAGTGTATGATCAGCCACGTGATCAGTGCATGGTCAGACACGTGAACAGTGTATGATCAGCCACGTGATCAGTGCATGATATCCAAGTGATCAGTGCATGATCAATCACGTGATCAGTGTATGATCAGCCACGTGAACAGTGCATGCTCAGTCACGTGATCTGGGCCTGCTGAGCTGCGTGATTACTGTCTGCTCATCTGCTTGACAATTGCCAGCTGAGCTGCACGATTCCTGCCTGTCATCTGCTTGACAATTGTCAGCTGTGCTGCGAATTCTGCCTGCTCAGCTGCTTGATTATTGCCAGCTGAGCAGCATGATTCCTCACAGCTGAGTTCCATGATTATTGCCTGCTGACTGATTCAGTGCCTACTCAGCTCTTTGTTTATTGCCTCCAGAGGCACATGATCAGTGTATGATAGCAAACATGATCAGTGCATGATCAGTCACATGATCAGCGCATTAAGTCACGTGATCACTACACGATAGTCATGTGATCAGTCCATGCTCAGTCACAGTGTCAGTGCATGATCAGCCACGTGATCAGTGCATGATCTGTCACATGATTAGTGTATGATCATCCACGTGACCAGTGCATGGGCAGTCATGTGATCAGTGCATGATATAGACGTGATCAGTGCATGATCAGTCTAGTGATCAGTGCATGATAGCCACGTGATCAGTGCATGGTCAGTCACCTGATGGGTGTGCATGATCATTCACGTGACCTGTACATGGTAGCTACATGATCATTGCATGATCAGCCACGTGAGTAGTGCATGACAGCCACGTGATCACTGCATGATCAGTCACGTGATCAGTGCATGACCAGTCATGTGACCAGTACATGGTAGTTGCGTGATCATCGCATGATCAGCCGCGTGAGCAGTGCATGATAGCCACGTGATCAGTGCATGATCAGTCAGGTGATACGTGTGATCAGCCACGTGATCAGTGCATGATATCCACGTGATCAGTGCAGGATCAGCCACGTGATCACTTCATGATTAGTCACGGGATCTGTACATGACCAGTCACGTGATACGTGTGTGATCAGCCACCGGATCAGTGCGTGATGAGCCACGTGATCAGTGCAGGATCAATTACATGATCAGTGCATGATCAGTCACGAGACCACTACATGGTTGCTACGTGATCGTTGCATGATCAGCCACGTGAGCAGAGCATGATAGCCACGTGATCAGTGCATTATCAGTCACGTGATCAGTACATGATCAGTCACGTGAACAGTGCATGATCATTTACGTGATCTGTGCATGATCAGTCACGTGACCAGTATATGGTAGCTTCCTGATCATTCCATGACGAACCACGTGAGCAGTGCATGATAGCCACGTGATGTGTGCATGATGAGTTTCGTGAGCAGAGTATGATCAGCCACGTGATCAGTGCATGAGTTCCAGGTGATCAGTGCATGATATGTCACGTGACAGGTGTGTGATCAGCCACGTGAACAGTGCATGTTCAGCCACGTATTCAGTGCATGATAGCCACGTGATAAGTGCATTATCAGTTACGTGATCAGTGCATGATCAGCCACGTGATCAGTGCATGATATCCACGTGATCAGTGCATGATCAATCACGTGATCAGTGTATGATCAGCCACGTGAACAGTGCATGCTCAGTCACGTGATCTGGGCCTGCTGAGCTGCGTGATTACTGTCTGCTCATCTGCTTGACAATTGCCAGCTGAGCTGCACGATTCCTGCCTGTCATCTGCTTGACAATTGTCAGCTGTGCTATGAATTCCTGCCTGCTCAGTGCTTGATTATTGCCAGCTGAGCAGCATGATTCCTCACACCTGAGTTCCATGATTATT